>NC_043700.1:104400751-104518510 GCF_006229205.1 Suricata suricatta | reverse complement strand
TACGATCTACTCTCTTAGCAACTTTTACATATACAATACAGTATTACTAACTACAGTTACCATGTTATACGTTACAACCCCAGAACTTACTTTGTCAGTGGAAGTTTGAAAGTACAAATTCTGGGGCGCCTGGGTGGCTCAGTTGGTTAAGCATCTGGCTTTGGCTCAGGTCATGATCTCACAGTGTGTGGGTTCGAGCCCCGTGTCGGGCTCTGTGCTGACAGCTAGCTCAGAGCCTGGAGCCTGTCTTCAGATTCTGTGTCTCCCTCTCTCTCTGACCCTCCCCGGCTCTCGCTGTCTCTCTGTGTCTCTCAAAAATGAATAAAAAACACTAAAAAAAAAAAAAACCTTTTAAAGGAGAGAATCAGGGTGAGTGTATGTTTATGTGCTTTCATCCATGTATACAAAATAAAAAAATAGGAAGAAAATATAACCCTCACAGAATTATTAGTTTTGCTTTTTTAAAATGTTTTATTTATTTTTTGAGAGAGAGGAGCACAAGCTAGGGAGGGGCAGAAAGAGAGGGGACAAAGGATAAGAAGCTGGCTCCACACTGACAGGCGGATAGCAGTGAGCTGATGCGGGGCTCAAACTAACGAACCATGAGATCATGATCTGAGCCTAAGTCAGACGCTCAACCAACTGAGCCACGCAGGTGCCCTGAATTATCATTAGTTTTAAAAGAGACTAAGCTAGTAAAAGTATCGAAAAAGTACATAAAAGATAGAGTGTCTCAGCTTCAATAACTGTAATAAATTATCCCCATTGTTTCCATATCCTATAGGTTATTATGATGATTAAATGAAATAATACATGCACAGTGCTTAGAATGCACAGCATGTATAAACTCCCCATCGGTGTTATTAAATTATCATGCAGATGTTCGGTATGGTTACTTTTTTGGATAATCTCACTTTTATAAGACGTTTCGAAAATGTAGCATTCTATTATCCTAGAAAACTAGCTAGTTAGGCTTGTGAATGACCACTACCTGTTATCCTGCACTGAAAAAAATTATTCTTGTGGTTTATTCAACAGGGTTTCCCTAAGAATTATGACTATATATAAAAATGATTAGGAAAGTAGCATGCCTGCCAGTTATCTTGATATTGCTGACACTGCTTCATGCTTAGAGGGGGCCAAAAATACCTTTAGAAAATTATTTCCACTTTACAGTGAGAAAAACTGAGGTACTCCATCTTTTACATACTTTACCTATCTCGATCTCTTTTAAAACTAGTAACAATCATGTGAGGTTATTATTTTCTGATATAATTAATTATAGGCATTATTTGATACCAAGAAACACACCTCACCAAAAGCTGGCATTCCTCAAAGAGGGGTATCTTTTGACTTCTTAAATATAAACCAATACTCTTTATATCACTTAAAACCATGCTAGGTAGAGAGGCTTCCTGTGTTAAATGTCCTGGGGTCACTTCGTCAAGCCACTTGAAAAATTTACATCGGTCAGCTTTGGGTCCATCACAGGCATAAAAGAGGCGACCCTAAGAGGAAAAGAATATTACAATTTAGTAAGAAAAATTTTATATTTTACTGTTTTTATATTATGCGTGTCAAGACTTCTATAAAAAGCTGCTTGGCGGGACACCTGGGTGGCTTAGTTGGTTAAGCATCCACCTTTGGCTCAGGTTATGATCTCATAGCTCGTGAGTTCAAGTCCCACATCTGGCTCCGTGCTGACAGCTCAGAGCCTGGAGCCTGTTTTGGATCCTGTGTGTCCCCCTTTCTGCTCCTCCTCTGCTCATGCTGTGTCTCTCTCCCCAAAAAAAAAACAAAACAAAACAAAACAAAAAAAAAAACCACACACATTAAAAATAGATAAATAAATAAAAAAAGCAAATAAAACAAAAAAAGCTGCTTGGCATTAATGTACTCTAACTAACTATTCATTATACAAGTTAGGTTAATTTTTTATTAATACTAAATAACAAATTAAAATTTAAAATCACTTACTTTACATTTATTTTCTCTTTATCAAAAAATTACATTATTCTGAGAACATAAGCTTATTTGAAAAATAAATTTTTTTCCCCAATTTAAAATGTTCACCGTAGGCAACCTGAAAGCTACCCAGAAACAACTACGAGAAAAATCTTGTGCATTTCATTTTGGCCTTTCTTGTCACTCACGTCAGTGTGTGTGCACACAAGGACACACACATACCCTGTATTTTTAAAAAGAGGACAACTCAGGTAATGATGTGTTTCCTATTCCATAACCTAACCCAGCCTAACACAATAACATACTGTATGCATGACACCATGTCATCTGATTATCTTAAAAAGAAAAGACTTTTGATGGCTCTATAATATTTTATATTATTTACAAACCCTTGCCTTTGACAACTAAATTTATATCTCAATTTACATACACAACACATAAATATTTTACTAACTTGACTTCCTGGATAATAGCATGTTATCGGCAATGTAAATGAAATCGGTATGGTTTTACATTCCTCAGGCCTTCTCTGTTACTCGTACTGGGGCTCACACAGTAGACTACTTCAACCCTGGCTTCTTCAGGCTCACCTCTGCAGTCCCTAAGACCTCGGGTTGGACTTAGTCTTTTCTCAGTGCTCTCACTGTAACTTGGGCATCTCCTTCCTATTCTATCAATTAAATACACATTACATAAAATGTCCTTTTATGTTTCTGTCTCCATCCACCATTATGCAATAGGTTCCTTGGCAATTTGAAGGATTCTCTTAACTCATACTTTTATATACTAGAACATACATGATGTGTCAGTAAAAGCTGACTGGGAGTCTACTGTACGTTAGTTACTATCACCTTAAGGAGAAGGCTCCTAATCGAGACTTGCCCCGTAACTAAGCTGGTCATAAAGCAATAAGTACCTAAACTTTTTATAAAATAAGTATTCATGGGGCAACAGGTGAATAAGAGGGAACAGTACCTTATTTGGACCTTCCTTTTTAACCATGACAAGTTTTGCAGGTTGATGATGATGGCAGCATGGCACACTACTTTCTACATTTTTCAGTTTCTCTTCCTTTAATGATGTGTAAAATGATATGTCAACTTTTGAAAGAGCTTTGTGCAACCTCTGTGCCAACCCAAACAGCAATATATTTAGATGTTCTACAAAAAAGATAAATGCAGATGAAAATTAAATACAAAATAATTTTGTGTTTGTACCATGCATACTGTTAGCTAGGTTTGCAAATAGAGTATTAACAGAGTAATCTATAACCTAACATTAATATTCATTTTTTTAAAGGTAAGTTTTGCCTTGTACAACAACTCAAACAAACTCAAAACTAATCATTCATCATACTTAAGATTTCTTAACAAAACCACCTGTTAACACTTCTGGTTATTTTTGCTTGTTTTTTTTGTTTGTTTAAATTAAACTGAGCCATGCAGGTGCCCCAAGAACACTGCTAGTTTAATATAAGAAAAAAATGAAGGGGCACCTGCATGGCTCAATTGGTTGGGTGGCTGATTATTGATTTCAGCTCAGGTCATGATTTCATGTTTTGCAAGTTTGAGCCCCGCATTGGGCTCTGTCCTGACAGCTCAGAGCCTGGAGCCTGCTTGGGATGCTTTGTCTCCCTCTCTCTCTCTGCCCCTTCCCTACTCACTCACACTCTTTCTCTCTCTCTCTCTCTCTCTCTCTCTCTCTCTTTAAAAAATAAATAAATAAATATTTTTTTTAACGAAAAATTCTAACTTATTTCTGACTTTTGACCTGAAATTAGAATATGTTACTGTCGAAAACCAGAATGAACATATGGAAAATAACAAATCTCAATTAAAGAATTTAATGTAAAAATTCACAATATATGATACTATGTTTCCTCACAGCTATACTATTTACATTAAGCAGCAACCAATTATAATAAAATAGAAAGATAACAGTCATACCTGTGAGACAAGATGTAAAAATTTGCTTATAATGAGCAGGAGACTGAAAAACTGCTGGTATATTAATTTGCCTTTGGGGAAGATAAGCAGATTTTATTTTCTGCCCACTTGGGAAGCATAGCTCAGAGCCACTTATCTCCTGAAATGGAATAATTAAAGTTATTCTAACAACTCTGGAAAAATGTGGTCTGCTAATAAGTAAATTATTTCCTACAGATATGTTTAACACATTTTTTGTTTTCAGAATCCTTGAAAATAATTTTCTATTTTTGTTATCATTATTACTATTATTGTTTTAGAAAGAGAGCACAAGCAGGGGAGGGGGTAGAGGGAGAGACACAGAAAATCTTAAGCAAACTCCATGCTCAGGGCAGAGCCTGATACAGAGCTCCATTCATGACGCTGGGATCATGACCTGACCGAAATCAAGAGTCAGATGCTCAACCGACTGAGCCACCCAGGAGCTCTTCATTTTCTCATTTTTTTTAAAAAATGAATGTTTTATTTATTTTTGATAGAGAGAGAGAGACAGAGCATGAGAGGGGGAGGGGCAGAGAGAGAAGGAGACACAGAACCGGAAGCAGGCTCCAGGCTCTGAGCTACCTGTCAGCACAGAGCCTGACGCGGGGCTCGAACCCACGGACGTGAGATCTGACCTGAGCCGAAGTCGGAGGCTTAACCAACAGAGCCACCCAGGCACCCCCATTTTCTCATTTTAAATGAGACACCAAGTATAGCAAAAATGGCTATGCAGAGCCCTTTTAATCATATAAGTAAGACTAAATGTGGGGTGCCTGGGTGGCTCCGCTGGTTGAGCATACGACTTCGGCTCAGGTCATGATCTCAAGATTCATGAGTTTGAGCCCCACATCGGGCTCGCGACTGTCAATGCAGAGCTCTCTTTGGATCCTCTGTTCCTCTGTCTCTCTGCCCATCTCCCACTTACGCTCTCTCCCGCAAAATAAACATTAAAAAAAAAAAGACTAAACATTTCTTGCCTGCCCCTTAGTAAGTTTGTAAATACTTTTTGCTCAGAAATACTTAGATGATGTGAATGGATCATTATGTATTTCTATTTCCAGTTACAACTACAATAGAATTGTAAACAACCAGTGCATAACAAGATATAAACTATTAATAAAAAAAATAACAACAAAAAAGAATAACAAAAAAATAAGATGTAACTTTACCCTAATAATGATCTGATAGGCAAAACTGAGCTGATAGTGAAAAATAAAAACAATCACACTAATAGTAGTAGTGGAAGTGGAAAAAGTTGGGGCTACAATTTATTAAATACCTATTATGTGCCAGATGCCACATTAGATACTTTCAGATATATAATTTTTTTTAATGCTCATAACTACTAGGCAAAATTTTAAGTCAAAGAAGATATGATAGAGTTCTGCAAAACTCAAAAAAAGAGCCATCACATCAGCTCCAAGAGTAAAACCATTGCTCCTATACGATTTTAGAGATTTTTTTTGTTGAAATTCAAACAATAATATCGGAAAAAAATGCACCAAGACACATTGGGTCATTTCCTCACCTGGAAATCTCCTGTTACACTGTAGTTGTAGCAAGCTGACTCTCCTAACACACTGTGAATTTTCTCAGTCTGAGAAGTCTGCTTTAAGTTCAAAGATAGTGCTTTCTTTCTGGAAATCAAATCTTGACTGCTAAACTCCTGTTGCTGTTGATGGAGCATGTCTTTTATCATTTGCAAATGCATGGAGTGTAAAGAGCTTTCAATCACAGCATCACTCTGTCTTTCACCCAGGTCACTAAAATGTGTCCCAGAAACAACCTCAGCAGAGAAGCCACCTGTTACTTTATCAACTACGTTTGGAGTAGTCAAGTTGCGTAGGGGTACGTTTTGATATTTCAGCCACTTGCTTTGAGTAGATTTATTATTAAGAAGTAAAACGTCCTCTGGAGTCACTTCTCTAGATTCTTTAGAGAAGGAAGTTTCACCTTGGTCGTCAAGCCCAAAGCTAAAAGAAAGGACTGCTGATTCTTCACTCAAGTTGAATATGGGAGAACGAGAAGAGTCTTGCCTGTCAGAGTTGACCGCGTATGAACAAGAATCTAAATCTGATGACCTATCAACAGGTGATAAAGTAATATGTGGAACTCGGGTTCTACTTACTAATGGAAGCCTTTGAAAGTTCTTATTCTCCAGAGAACTGGGTTTTTTGAGAACTGGAAAAAAAATAAAAGAAAAAGAGCTGATTAAGTAAAAATGTATTATGGTCATCACCTAGGCTCTAAAAACCAGTAGCTATCTATACAAAAAAGAAAAGTAATAACTTGCCTTGCCAAAAACAAACAAACACAAAATACAGGTAATTTTAGATCCTTTTTTATAATAAAATATTTTTAATGATTTTAGTCTCAAAAAATGAAGATTTCAAAGCTCAAGAGACTCAAACTTTTTTAAGGTTGATGAATTTGAAATCCTTCCTTTTTCTTTTCTTCTTAGCTAAAATGCCCTCAACCCACCACCACCACCACTAGATTATATTTACATAGCACGTAAGTTTTCAAAGTACTTTACAGCCAAGAAGAGCTTTATTATTCTCATTTTACAGATGAGATTGCTAAGGCCTAGCGGTAACATGACTGCTACTGATTGCCAGAGTCAGGACATGAACTGAGAACTAGTTTTTTGTTCTCAGTTGTACATTCCTACTCCAGAGACTGAGTTCATGGCTTATTTATCTGGCTATGTGACTGTAATCTCCTTTATGTTTACTATATCCATAAATTGTTCCAATTTTAGTATATGTGCTGCCGAAGTGAGCACACCCATGAATTGATAATATTAATCTTCAGGGTAAAGAAGATAGTTAGCTTTATTCTGACCTATTAGTATGTGGTTAAAGTACAATTCTGGTAAACTAGATTTTGGCTGAGTTTTAGAATTCTTCCTGTCAGCAGTATTAGTAATAAATATATTCCTAAAAATGTAAGAAGCCATAATAAATATTTGTTGAATAAACAAATGAATAAATAATACTAGGTGAGAACTATATAAGCTTAAAGTCTGTATCTGACGATGCTTTGGTTTGCTATTTTATAATAAGGTACGTTCTTGACAGTATTTGTTGGAAATAAACTCTGGGGATCACTTTGGGTAGGCAGCAGAGCAGTAAGTGAGCCAATGATATTCTTTTGTAGTGTTATTTTATAATTCTAGCAAACCAATCAAGCACCACTGAGAGAAAGGTTAAAATGTCATTAAAGAGTAAAAGACGCACAAAAATAGAAATACAGATGAGACAGATGGAGAGTCCAGAAATAAGCCCACACTTATAACGGTCATACCACAAAGGAGGCAAGAATATACAAATGGGAAAAGACAGCCTCTTCACCAAATGGAGCTGGGAAAACTGGAGAGCTACATGCAAAAGAATAAAACTGGACTACTTTTTTACACCAGACACAAAAATAAACTCAAAATGGATTAAAGGTTATACCAAAGTCAACCAGTGGTGTAATTCAGACCTTCACAATGAATCACTCCCCTGGGAGGGGAGCGCACCACAGAAGAGCCTGGCTCTGGACGTACAGCTTTGACAAGTACTGCAGTAATGGAAGACACGTGCAGAGTGTGATGAGAAGCTGAGAGAAGTAAGGGAGTGCTGTATTTGGAAGCAAGAGCCATCTCAAATAGAAAAGCAGTGTGGGAAGGCTTGAGGGAGATGGCACTGAATCTGGTTTCAAGATGTTTTTAGTTTAGTTACAACTTCTCAAATAAAAAACTCATTTTATGCAGCTAGATATTATTAGAGCAGCAGGGTAGCAACAGTCTAAGCTGAGGAAGTGAAAGTCACCAGATAAAGTTCTTGCTTTCAGGGACTCCTTAGAGAATTCTAGCACAAAGTCTTTATCTCTTGAGTTCAAAGAAAAAGTAGACACAGGATTCAATGTCGAGATCTTTTGTTCTGGTGATGTCACCTATTCAGAAAGAAAAAAAACTACTGACCAAATGTTACATTTTTTCCCTATAGTTTGAATAAATTCTAGTAATCTATATTATACAAATAATGCTTTCAAGCACATTATGTAGAGCTACAGTATGGCAAAAATTCTTCCCAAAGGGACAGGATAAACTCACTAAAATCAATAAGAATAATAAAAAATAAAACACAGAACATAAAAACCATTGAATTTATTTTAAATGGGTCAGATTCTGACTTAGACTGATCTGGATTATGGGGATTTGGTTCTAAAGATAAATTTCTAGTCAATAGGGCTTAAGACTAACTCAGACCTCCTGTTTAGAGCTGTGAAGGTAAAACTGCAGACTCGAGGAATGAACAGCTTTCTCTTATGTCCTCAGGTCTAGGGTTTATCTACAGTTGACTTAAACTTCAAGATATTGCTCCCAAATGGAGTAAACTTTTTTGACCTATTCCAGATCTGAATAGTCATATTACTCATTATGTTCTCCATAGCAGAGTATTTAACTTTCTTGCTGCTTCCAGAAATTAATCACCTTAAAAATGTAATATGATGATCACATTTAATATATATATTTGTGTAACAATAGAATAAAAGAATAAAAGTTTAGAAGAATACATACCAAATTATTAAGAGTGGTTGGTTTCTAATGGAGGTGGAACTAAGGAGAAAGTGTTCTTATACCTTTATGTACTTCCGAATGGTTTAAATGTGTTAAAATGCGTATGTCTTTTTTTTTTTTAGTAAATTATAACAAAGCTTAAAAATGTATATATAAATTTTAAAACACTCTCTTGATTAGTCACTTGGTTCTAGGTGCCATGCTAAGGAAATAAGGATGTGAAGATGATTATTCATGATCCCTACACTCAGGAAGTTTAATCTAGTAGAAGAAACAGACAAATCAATGGGAATTTACATTAAATCATCACTACAGTAATAGTAATAATTATATTAATGTATTCTTACTGTGTGCCAAAGACTGTCCTAGGTACCTTTTATTTTTAACTGATTTGATCTTTACCAAAACCATATGAGGTCAGTACCCTCATTTTCCTTATTTTACAACTGAGAGAATTGAGAAAAAGAGAAGTTAAGCAATAAACTTGTTTATATTCATCCAGCTTATTAGCAGCAGGTTTGAGATTTAAGCCCAGGCAGCCTAGACTGTATTGCACCTTCAACAAAAGTAACAACAACAGGCAATATTTACTGAGTATTACACCTTGTTCCCATTGTACATTCTCTACCAACAAGGCACAGGGTTCTTTCTAAATATAAGTTCAATCATTTCACTCCTCTCATTAAAACTCTAATGGTTCTCAAACTCTCTCCAAGAACAAGGCTCTGAAAAATGTCCTACACAGCTGCCCTGTAAGATCAGGTCTCTTATTTCCTTTTTGATCTCTCTTCCTACCACTTTCCCTTTTATTCATTCACTCATTCCATGGCTACCTCCTTGCTGGTCTACAAATTGGCCAGCATATCTCAATGCCTTTACATTTGCTATTCCCTATGTCTGGAACGCTCTTCCTCCAGATATCTGCACGGCACGTGTGTGCTCTCCCTGCCTCTCTTCTTTCAGGTCTCTACTCCAGTGTAATTTTGTTAGAGAGGCCCTAATTTACCTATAAAATAGAATGCCATCAGCCTTACACAGCTTCATTGTTCTCCGCAGCACTTAAACCCTCTAAGGTACTATATACTTGCTATTATCGGTCTCCTTTCATCAGAATGCAAGCTCCAGGAGAGCAGATCTTTGCCTGTTTTATTCGCAGGCCTATCTCTAGCATGTAGAACAGTGTAACACACACAACATGCCCCCAAAATATTTGAGGAATGAGTGACTGATTGATCGATTAAATACGCTAATTTTTTTAAGGAATTTTCCACATCCACAGTCACTACTTTCTTACATTGCATTTACCACTTACTTAATCCATTCTAAAATGGTTTCAATCCTCACTATTTCAAACTGAAACTGAAACTTGAAACTGCTCTTGCTAAAGTCACTAATGACCCCCAAGTTGCCAAACAGACATGCTTCTGTCATTTTACTGATGTCTCCACAATAAGTGACTGCTTTCTCTACACACTCTTGAAATGAACCTATCCATTCTTGGTGCTTTAAACTTTGTTATGTGTAAATGACCACACAAACTTCTCTGATCCAGACCCACGTAACCCAACTTCTAACTTTACATCTCTACTTAACTGACTCATAGGCATTCCTTGCCTGTTCCTATATATTCATCAAACCTGCCCCTCCTTGCTGTGGACTGAATTGCATCCCCCACAAATTTATATGTTGAAGCCCTAATCCCAATGTAACTGTACTTGAAGACATGGCCTCTAAGAGGTAACAAAGTCTAGGAGTGCCTGGGTGGCTCAGTTGGTTAAGTGTCCAACTTTGGTTCAGGTCACGATCTCACAGATCATGAGTTCGAGCCCCGTGCTGGGCTCTGTGTTGAAAGTGCAGAGCCTGGAGCCTGATTCAGATTCTGTGTGTCTCTCTCTCTCTCTCTCTCTCTCTCTCTCTGCCCCTCTCCGGCTCATGCTCTGTCTCTCTGTCTCAAAAATAAATAAAACATTAAAAAAAATTTAAGAGGTAACAGTCTAAATGATAAATGAGGTCGTAAGACTGGGGCTCTGATCTGACAGAATCAGTGTCCTTATAAAAAGAAAGCGTGCATTCACCTGCTCTCTCTCTCTCTCCATGTGTACACACAGAGGAAAGGCCATGTGAGGACACAGTGAGAAGGAGGCCGTCTGCAAGTCAGGAAGACAGTCCTCATCAGAAATCAGACTAGCCAGGACTTTGATCTTGGACTTCTAGCTTCCAGAACTATGACAAAACAAATTTCTACTGTTTAAGAGACGCTCTGTAGTACCTGTAATGGCGATCCCAGCAGACTAATACACTCCTCCATCCTACTCCACCCAACGAAAAACACACCATTGTTAAGTCAGCCAGCCAGGAGTCTTTCTTCTCCCTTTTCCTTCACCCTAACTCTCTACGTTCAATCCACCAATATCCAGGCTTGTAACTCCTTTTACTTCCACAATCCCTGTCTTCAAGTCCCTATCAATTAAGTCTCCTCTAAACTGGTTTCCCTGTTTCCACAGGCACCCACTAAACCCATCTACCACAGAGCAGCCAACAAAACCTTTCAAAAATGTAAATTAAGTCATGTGATTTTCTGCTGAAAACCCTTCATGAATTTCCCTGAGGAACACAGAGGACTATCAAAATTCTTAAACTGACCTGTAAGACTGTGTGTCTGGTCCTGCTCACTTTTCCAATCGCTAATTACCACTTTCTCTTTCACTCTCTACAATCCCACTACTCTGGCTTTCTGCCACTTTCTGAAGCCCAGCTAGCTCTCTTCAGTCCCAGAGTATTTATACTCGCAGTTTCTTTGCAAGGTATGTTTCTTCCCGACAGTGCCACAGCTGGAGAAGTCATAAAGGAGATTTATCCACAGAGTAGATTCCCCTATAATTTCAGGGTACTTTCACAGCTTTCCTATTACATAGCAATTATCTTAATTTACTTGTTTGCTTGAACTCTTGATTGACATCTCTCTCCCTCCTTTAACCGGCTCATCCTTTCTCCTTGGCCTTAAAGACAGAGATCATACCTGTTTTATTCATCACTGTATACCCAAGTCTTACAAGTTCTGACCTACACAGGGCATTGGTGGATTGCTATGTATTCATGAATTTTCTATTTCCCAGTAAAATTTCATAGTCTTTTCCACACATGTTCCATATGTTTCCAATTAAGGGTATGCCTAGGCATGGCATATTAGTTGTTAGTATTGTTGGGACACTTTTTCTATTATGTTTTCTAACTGGTTCAGGAAAGCTATTAATTTTTAAGTTTATCTTGTCTTCAGTTCCCTTCCAAAATTCTTCTTAAACTTCTCATTTTTAATAGATTTTCCTATTTCTTCCTTTCTAATTATGTATGCCCCCATGTCATATTAGACATTCAAAACACCTTTGAATAATAAGATAGCAGTCATCTATATTCTGTTATTTATTCTATCAGAAATTTTGCTGCTTGTTTTGTCATTAAAGTAATGTTGGTTGGTTATTGATAAATTTTATATGTTAAAAAACTATCCAATCTAAGACATTTAGTTTTTAATAGATTCATTTCTTATAAGACTACCAAGATTTTTTACTCTCAACTATTACAGTTTTGCTTACATATACCTTATTTGCTTCTGATGAAGTCCTCTCTGCTGAATTAAATTTATAATCCAAATAATTATATGAATGTTCCAAATTTTTAGGAGAGATATCTAAAATTGCTATGGAGGAAAAAAAAGCACATATTTTTACATAATGGTTTGTTCAGTGTCAAATAACTTTTCAATGTTATATTTTATTTAGAATTTACTTACAGTCATTTTCAACTGACTCATTATTAGACTCAGCTCTCACTTGAAAATTGTTTTCAATATTAAAACTAATACCTCCTTTTGGAAAGTTTTCTTCATTTGGGAACTAGAAAACAGAGATCCATTTATCAGTTTATTTAGTAAAAAGAAACAGTGTGTGTGTGTGTGTGTGTGTGTGTGTGTACATATCTATATCTTTATCTACCTCTCTCTACACACACACACACACACACACACGCGAGCGCGCGCGCGCACACACACACACACAGTTTGTGGTTATAACTTGAGACACAGACAAACAGAAAACAATATATTATGAAGCCAATTCTAGTCAGGGAAAGCAGAGTATACTATATTTCATTTATTCTTATGGTTCACATTTCTTACGTCTCTACAGCACAGGCAATGGTTGTGACATAGTTGGCATTGCCATGCAAGTGAAACTGTATGCAATTTAGACACACTGTTCATAGAATTGTCACCTAAATAGAAGTTTGCATTAACATTAGCCATGTTATGAAATTTTGCTGTTTAGACGTGTTCAAAAAGGATGACATTATCATTTGCCATTGAACGAAAAAGTCTTGTGTTCAAAGAAGAGCAGGGAAACAAAGCAGTGTGATATACCTTATTTGTGATACATAAATAAATCCAAGACTTCTTTCAATAAATATAACATTAAAAATCTAAGTGCAGGGTACCTCTCTATTCTCCTCAAAAAAACCCGTAGGAAATAAGACACAAAAATATCTTTTATCTTCGAATAAAGTTAAGAAACAAGGGTAACCTTTAACAACAATACATTAAGAGGATAGGGAAGAACACAGACTTGGTAATATGAAAGAAAGTCACACCAAAGTACCTATGAGTACTTTGAGAAGTAAACTGATTTATCCCTGTAACCATGGAAACACCTAGAAACTGTGCCATCCACAAAGGCTGCAGAAAAAGTAAGCTACAAACGGCTAAAAACATTTGATACAAGTTTAGAAAGAGAA
Organism: Suricata suricatta; assembly: GCF_006229205.1. Lineage (NCBI taxonomy): Eukaryota > Metazoa > Chordata > Mammalia > Carnivora > Herpestidae > Suricata > Suricata suricatta. The sequence continues at coordinate 104,505,226 of NC_043700.1, read as the reverse complement.
AAATCAAGAAAATAGTGGGGAAGCAATTACCAAAAATTTATTAAAAATTATATATATAGGACTGGTGGACTTGTATCTGCAGGATAAAGAGATTCACTGAGTATTCAATATACTCAGTATATTAATAAAAACCTGAAAGAAGACACATTACTGTGAAATTTCAGGAATAAAAAATATAAAGAAAATATGCTAAAAATCTCTAGGAGAAAACACTGTTAAATATAAATTTAAAAAGAAAAATAGCAGATCATAACCAATTTCTATATTTAGACTATCAATCAAGTTGAGAATAAAAACATTTACAACATGCAAAGTCTCCCAGATTCCATTCCCCATTCTCTCTTTCTTCAGAGGCACTTAAAGAGATACAGGCAACTCAAGCTAAGAAACAGGCAAAGGTTATCTTTAAGATGCCAACTATACAGTGTAGATTGGAACAGACAGATGGAGGACCTAGGAAAGAGATCCAAAGGAGGAAAAAAATGAATTAACAAAGTTCATCTAATAAGTTTGTGGAGATTCCTGTATTAAAGAGTATTTTATAAAAGGCTTTTTGAGTATGTGAAAAATCTTTACCCCAATATTCAAAGAATACTAAGCAAATTTTTAAAACTGAGACAATTAGAACTAAGAAAAAAATCCAAAATTATAAAAGAAATAAAATGTAACCATAGTATATTAATTGGTTCAGCTATAAAAATATTACAACATTTATAATAAGAAAACATTGAACACATATTTATCTAAAAATTATAATATAGTTATACTAGAAATCTGAAGGAATATAAAGAATTCAGACATAACTTATATTACTTAACATAGCCACTATAATCATTAGTTCTTACTAAAAATAGTATAAAACCATGATAATAGTTAATAAAAGCTCTGGCTCCAGAAACCATGAAAAAAAAAGCACTGATAGATCTGATTACACAAATATTAAAAATGCATTTCTGCGAAAAATCATAAACAGAACCAAAACACTAACACATTAGGAAAAATGACAAATGGCTAAATTTCTTAATATAAAGAGAGCTCCTACAAATCAAATACACAAATAATAGAGAATCCTATATGCTGCAACTGTAAAATTTTACAGGAAAAATTTAAGATCAAAATAGAAAATATATTATTACAGTATTGAAAGCATATCAATAAAATATTGTAAAAATGTCTCAAGATTTATATACACAATGAAATTCCAATCAAATTCCAGCAAATTTCTGTACATGTGTGAAATTGGTAAGCTAATTCTAAAAGTATATGGAAATGCAAAACACTAAAAAGAACAAAGTGGGAAGATTTAGAGATGCATGAAACACATACTTTGTAATATATGAAAAGACTTCCAAAACTACAAACCAATGAACCAGAATAGAAACTAAGATGGACTCATAATATAGAAACACCTGATTTATAGCAAAGAGGGAAACACAAAAGGATGGAGCAAAGATAGTCTTTTCAATAAATGGGGCCGGTCAACTGAATGTCCATATGGAAAAATATGACACTAGATCCACACTCAACACATAAAAATCAATTATAGATTAACTGTACATTGAAGTGTGAAAGGCAAAATAATAAAGCTTCCACATATGAGAGGATATTTTTTTCTTTCTTTCTTTCTTTTTTTTTTTTTAGAGAGAGAGCGTGCATTGGAGCAGGGGAGACAGGGCAGAGGATGGAGGGGTGAGAGAGAGAGAGAGAGAGAGAGAGAGAGATACCAAGCAGGCTCCATGGTTAGCATGGAGCCCTATACAGGGCTCAATCCCACAACCCTGGGATCATGACCTAAACCGAAATCAAGAGTTGGACGCTGAATTTCCTGAACCTCCCAGGAGCCTCATGGAGGAAAAACTTCTTAAACAAGACAAAAAAGCACTGATCATAAAGGAAAGAGTGCAGAATTATATTACGTTAAAAACTGTAAACTTCCATTCATCAAAAAGCATCATTAAGAGTAAAATAGACAGAATCAGGTAAGATATTTGCAAAGTATTCAACTGACAATGAGTATATATCCAATATACAAAGAATTCCAAAAATTAATTAAAAAGATAAATACATAAATTAAAAACTGAGGAAGAAATCTGAACAAACACTTCATCAGAGAGAATATAAAGGCCAATAAGCATCTAAAAAAGGTTCCAACCTCACTGTTAGGCAGGAAAATGCAAACTAAAACCACAGTGAAACACCACTACATATCTACCAGAAAACAAAAACTGTCAGCACCAAGCGCTGATGAAGCTATAGAATAATGAGGACTCTTACACACTTCTTATAGAAATGTAAACTATAACAACCATTTTTGGAAAGCAGTTTGGCCTTACATACTAAAAGCAAAGATATGTATATCTGGTGACTCAACAATCCCACTCCAATGCATTAGAATTAACAGAAGCTTACCATGTGTGTACATATTCATGGCAGTAATGAATGTTCCTATCAGCATTATCAGTAAAACAAAATATAAACAACTGAAGAATGGACAAACTAGAGCATATTCATACAATGGACTAGCACGCCAGCAAGGAAAATGAATAAACTACAGCCACAGGCAACAACATGGACGAATTTCAAACATTCAGTGTTGAACAAAAAGAGTAAGACACAAAAAATACATTGCATATTACTCTATTTACATCAAGTTTTAAAAGCACAATGAATATATGGTGTTTTGAGTCAAAATAATGGTCATCTTTGGAGGGAATAGAAGGGTAGTAGTTGAAAAGGGGTGGAAAGGGGACTTCTGGATGGAGGTTACATGGGTGTGTTCATTTCATGGTGATCACTAAGCTGTGTACTTATGGTCTGTACATTTATTTTGTATGTGCATTCCATTTTAATAAAAAAGAGGAAAAATTTTTGACATTGTTTCAAATATAGGCATATCATTCTCTCTATGACCTCTATGTGGTAGCAATGAGAGGTACCTGGTGTCATACTTAGAGAAGTGGGGATGGGGATAATAGCAGAAAAGAAAAAATCTGTACCTGTTAAATGTATTTTCTATCTGTAATCTGCCTATTTGCCCTTGTCATGATTCCCTAGTCTTTTCTTAAATGAAAAGTAGTCCTTTAAATTCCAGATCCTAAAAAGGCAGCAAATCTTTCAAATAAAATATTTTTCTCTTATTTAGATTGATTTCAGATATCATGCTTATCAATTTACTAAACTTTTTGTAACTTACATTTGTCAAAGATTTAAATATAATCTCTTTATAAAATTTAACATTGACCTAAAGAAAATGATTTGGCAAGGTGCAACTATAAAAAATATTTTTACCTGCAAGAAATCAATCTGCATACAAGCACTAGTCAATTTTGGTGTCAAAAGACAAGAGTCCGTCATGCAGTTTTCATATTCAAGACTATCTGGAAACTGACTGCATTCTAGCTGTGAATTGTATCCTCTGACCATCACAGCGCTAGCAGCTGATCCTTTCACTTTGTACCCTTGAAACTCAACAGGCTACAAGTAAATCATTAAAAATGAGTATTGCGTAAGTATATATTGATATATAGTCATAATGCATATATACATGGAAAAGAAATCACAATTCAGTTCTATTAAATATTACTTAATGTAAATAATGACTAAGTGACCAATACTAAAAACCAGGAAATACTCCTATTATCCTAACATGTTAATTATGAAATATAATTCAGTTATTGATTTAATTGGATTCAAGTTCAAAATAATTATCAGTTTTTTCATTACAAGCATAAATGTATACTTAATGGGCTAATTAAACCAGAAAGATGGGGGAGTGGCTCACAGTTTGTGCGTTTGAGCCCTGGGTCAGGCTCTGTGCTGACATTATGGAGCCTGCTTCAGATTCTCTCTCCCTTTCTCTCTGCCCCTCCCCCACTTGCTCTCGCTCAAAAATAAATGAAAACACTTAAAAAATATCAGAATGACAGGGTGCCTGGGTGGCTCGGTCAGTTAAGTATCCAACTCTTGGTTTGGGCTCAGGTCATAATCTTATGGTCATGAGACTACCCTCAAGTTGGGCTTCATATGGAACCTACTTGGGATTCTCTCTCTGGTCCTCCCCTACTTGTGCGCTCTCCCTTTCTCAAAATAAATAAACATTAGGGAAAAAAACCCAGAAAGACATTGCTCTTTTCTCTATGCTTCCCCTGCACATTATACAATTTTCCATTATAGACTTATCACACTATAGTACAATGAAGTTTTTTATAGTACAATAAAGTATACTAAGCATACTGTAAGCTCTTTGAGGGAAGAGACCTTTTGTTTCATCAGGATATAATGTGCATTTAACACCGTGTTTGGCATAGAGGAGACTGTCAATAAACACGATAATGGGAAAGAAAGTAAGAGAAGAAATACAAGAAGCATTTTCCTTTGTTTAGGCATTTTGTAAACTATCAGTCTTAACAGAGGAGGGATGGTGGGCTCTCTGCCTCCCAGATCTGATCCTACTGCTATGAGAACAAATGACTATGATGCCACTTTAGGCAGGCATGTACTTCAGGGAGGCACTGCCGGCTCCTGGGAGGCTTGATCAGCTTTCAGGCTCCAAATGGCTTTCTCTGCTGCCCCCTTGAGGGCTCTAGGATTTTTACTCCTCACAGGGTGACCAAGCCTACCCAGAAAGTAGAAAATTAAGATGGCTAATAGAGCCAAAGGAATGCACATAAAGGACAAACTTATATCTAATAAATGAACAAAATTATAATAGTACATAATCCAAATATTCTCTTATTTAAAAATGAAGATTCTAAATCACACATTTGAGAGGAAAATCAAATCTAAAATGCTCCTGTATGGGACTTTTGTTGAAAATATTCTGACCTATAAACACACACATTTCAATTTAAAAAGTCTCAATTGTTCAAGACTATATATTTCTGTTTTGTTTGATGGGAAATACACATTCTTCACAAGCAAACAGATACCTTGTTTTCTGTGCTTCTATGTGGATCTCTTCTGTAGAGGTCTACTGGGTTTTAGAAACAGAATCAATACTTTTAAAACTCAACTATTTATATGTTATTTTCTCTATCAATTTTTGATATGTAGTAGGTGGAACTACTTAGACTTGGGTTATATATACTTCTACAGGAGTGGAAGTGGTAGAGCAGACTTCATGTTCAAGGCTATAAAGATACTCATTTTGTTCTCCACAGAACATTCACTAATTATACTTTATCTTCCTGTCCAACCCCTAGGGCGTCCTTCATATATATACACACACACACACACACACATACATATATAGGCATCCTTCATATATACATATATATGAGATGCATTATTAGTTCATGAGTAAAGAGAAAGGGCTCAAGACCAAGGGCTAGCAGTCATTAGTTACTCATGCTCTTAAAACCAAGTTCATTCATTATGCTCACTAACCTATCTATGAAAATTCTAATAGTCGTATAAAAACAGCAGGAAAAGACAGTGGATTAGAAAATCAAAGTTCTTTATAAGTTTCACCTTAGGGTCACAGGTTTCTCTCTCTAGCTGTTTAGGAATAACATCTAGAAAAGTAGTTGCTTCTTTTTCTCCCAAGGGAAAGACCTAGAATAAAATATCAGTAAGTGTGTTAGCTAGAATAGTTTTGTAGGTGATTCACGAGTTAAATGGGAAAATATTCCCAGAACTTGAAGTTTGCCATTTGAAAATACACTTGCCATTTCAATCTTCTGTATATTCGTATGTATAAAAGGTATCCCTGTTCTCTAGCAGATAAGGTATTATGCTAATTAATTTTAAAATTCAGTGATAAAAAATTCTATTTCTAAAATTTTAATTGAATGTTTTAACACTAGAAAAAATTGTGATGATGTAGAAAAAATTATTTAATGTGAATGCAGATTATTTAATTCAAAAATTCATATGAAGTCAAAGAAGGAAAAATTGTACACTGTGTAACAAGTTTATCTAAAGAATGAATCAGAGTGGATGGCTTGCTCAAGCGAGTCAAGCATGCAATCTTGATCTCAGGGTTGTGGGTTGTGAGTTTAAGCCCCATGCTGGGTGTTAAGCCTACTTTAAAAAAAAAAAGAATGAATCATTTTCTAGCAACCATAAAACACAAAATATAGACAATAGCAACTAATCATTTTTAGCTCATCAACTATGTAAAATAACCATAATTTCTCTATCAATTAGACAGAAAAATGAATTCAACTGAGAAGCAATTTTTATGTTTAAAAAATATAGAGAAAAAAATTCCTTAATACACAGAAAAGATAAATTCGTGTATTTCTTCAAATAATGAGTGCTTTCTATTAATAGAAAATTCATTAGCACATCTGCCAACCAAGAAGTTCTTGAAAATGTTCAAATCATATTTATTTTATTGTCAAGTCATATTTTAGAAATAGAATTTTCTAATACAGTGAGTTTAAAAAAATCAATTAGCACAACACCTTCTCTACTGTTTCGTTATGTGTAGCTAATTATAGAAATAAAGTGGCAGTGCCAGTAAGTGTACCCTCAAAGATCACCCTAATTTTAAATTCTGAAAGTTCTTTCTATTATTAATGTACATTAAGAGGATACTCCAGAGGGTTTGAGTACGAAAGGTATTACATAAATACAAATATACTCCTATATTAGTGCTACAGATATAATAAATTCGTTTTGGAAAAGAGCATAAAACCATTTTCATTACTGTTAAGATTACAATACATTTTTTAAAAAACATGCAATTATTTATTTATTTATTTAGAGAGAGAAAGCATGAGTGAGAAGGAACAAAGAGGGAGAGAGAGAATTCCAAGCATGCTCTACACTGTCAGTGCAGAGCCCTATCCAGCACTCAATATCAAAAACCATGAGATCATGACCCCAGCCAAGACCAAGACTTAGACGCTTAACCAACGGAGCCACCCAGGCATCCCAAAACATGTAATATTTATTTTAAGGGGTAACTCATCTGGAGGAAAAACCAGTGATACTGTTTATTTGCAGTTTATACTTTGTGATAACTGTTCCTGAAAGAGTTTAAATATCAACTTTTCAATTGAAAAAGAGCATTAAGAATATGATCATGTTTGGCCCCTGGGTGGCTCAGTCGGTTAGGCGTCCCACTCTTGGTTTCCTTCAGCTCACGTCATGCCCTCATGGTTCAAGAGCTTGCACCAGTAGTCCTATGCCTGCTTCAGATCATCTCTCTCTGTCCCTCCCCTGCTCCTGTGCACAGTGCACACGCTCTCCCTCTTTCAAAATAAATAAACTTAAAAAAAAGTGATCATTTATAAACTAAATTATGCAGTTGCTAATTATGGTTTTATACATTTGCTCTTATTATAAATATAAAGGGTGAAAAATGATTGAGCCACCACAATATGAATTTTATTTCTTTTGTTTTCTTTTAGGCAATAGAGGTGCAGGTGCAGCTGTCAATGACAATTCTTGGATTAAGTAATGCTTGCAAGTTTACAGACTTAGTTTTATAACAAAAGATTTGTTATTTAACCAAATCCCATTGACCACACAGGCATTTGTACAAAAGACAGCAGGATCATCTAAATAAGTATAAAGGGGCAACTAATTACAAATGAGACTGAAAACTAGTGGTGCCTGGGTGGCTCAGGCAGTTAAGCATCTTACTCTTGATTTTGGCTCAGGTCATAATGTCATAATCATGATCTTAAGATTCTCTCTCTCTCCCTTTCTCTGTGTCCCTCTTCTACTCGCTCTCTCTCTCTGTCTCAAAAATAAATAAATTAAAAAATAAAATAAATGAGATTGAAAACTGACAATATAAAATACAAACATACAATTATGTGCCATACCTATATAGATAACTATAATTTCTGACTACTTTACAGGTTAAAAATAAGCTTACCTCCAAAGACTGAAGTGATTCACTTGGTTTGACTTCATTTTCTTTTATAACCTTAGGAATAGAATATTAATATAGAAACAACTAATTAAGTACTAGTAAGTTACAAAAAAAATATGTTTCTCTTAGACATAAGAAATTAAAAAATACCATCACTAATAATCAAAGAAGTAAAAAGTGTTAATTAAACATTATTTTGACTTAGCAAGAATTGAAAATATCTTAGTACTGGTCAATGTAGACTGAAATAAATATTCATATTGTAAAACAGTGAGACTTTTAAATTTGATAACATATATCAAGAACATTGTTCTTAGCCTTTCAAGTTACCAGTTCCACTTCTGGGACTCAACATCTAAGGAAATAACTTAAATGAAAACAATGATTTATGTGCAAAAACATTTACTAATATTTTATTTATCCAAGCAAAATGCTGGAAACAACCTAAATGTTCAAAATAGGGCACTGCTTGTCCAAAGAGCACAGGATATCCATAGGATGGAATAGTAGTAACCTCTAAAAGATATAGTTAACTGCTTGGTAGCAAACCGCCAATGCCAATCTCTGTTCCGCAGGATAGGGTTTATTAAAGTTGTCAAGAATAAGACTTACTTCAGGAGATACCAAGTGAAATTTAGAAGACAAAAGCACAAAGCTGATTAATATGCTTGAAGTGCTTGGTAATTTAGGATAAAAATAAGTACAACACACCTTAATACAGGATGATACTTTGTGTAACCGACAGAAACATCTCGTTTGTCAGATTGCTAATGCTCATACAGAAGGAGGTAAGATAGTTTCTGTACCCTAAGGACCTGAACTCCCAAAGTATGGTGCAAAGGTTGGCCTGACAAATCCTGCTGCAGCATACTGTACTGGCCTGCTGCTGGCCCACAGGCTTCTCAGTAGGTTTGGCATGGACAAAGTCTATGAAGGCCAAGTGGAGGTGCCGAGATGAATATAATGTGCAAAGTACTGATGGTCAATCTGGTGCCTTCACCTGCTATTTGGATACACGGCTTGCCAGACGCCTACTGGAAATAAAGTCTGGGAGGCCCGCAAAGGAGCTGTGGATGGAGGTTTGTCTCTCCCTCATAGTACCAAACGATTCCTTGGTTATGACTGAGAAAGCAAGGAATTCAATGCAGAAGTACATGGGAAGCACATCTTGGGTCAGAATGTTGCAGATTATGTGTTACTAATGGAAGAAGACTAAGATGCTTATGAGAAACAATTCTCTGATACATAAAGAACATAAAGAACTCCAGGCATGATGGAGATATATAAGAAAGCTCATGCTGCTGTACAAGAGAATCCAATTTTTAAGAAGCCTAAGAAAGAAGTTAAAAAGAAGAGGTGGAACCATCCCAAAATGTCTCTTGCCCAGAAGAAAGACAGAGTAGCCGAGAAGGCAAGCTTCCTTAGAGCAAAGGAAAAGCTGAGAGCTAGTAAACCAAACCACAATTCTGATTTTTCAGATTAAAGACAGTAATAAACCTATTCACAAAACTATTTGTATACATCAATCTAAACATATTTTTAAAAATAGGCCAAAAAATTCTGGAAACATTAAAAATATCTCAGTAGGTTGTTTTATTTTTCTTCACTTTTTTCTGTAATTAAAAGAGAAAAAAATCAAGATTATTAAAAAACAGTAATATGAAAAATAGAATAAGATACAAAATGGGGCAAATAAAACATTTTACTTTCTTTTCTTTCAAACGTATCTTTTTGAAAGAGCAGGGCCACATGAACTATTCCTCTAAATACGCTAATAGTATCCCCACTGAGAGACACTAAGTTAGAGGATTTTATTCTAGAATTTCAATGTATGTATTAGTACTACTAGTTTTATTACTACAATGGTTCCCAAACTGTTCAAGGTACTTTGGCGTGCCACAGGGAACTCAACATGGGCTCCATAAGATGTTTTAAATTTAAAGGAAATACAGTGTCATTTGACCTCTATTGATCTCTACTGAATGAACTACTAACTCAAGGTAGTTCCATTTGAACAACAGGTCTTATGTCATTTCTCGCAAGGGCACCATATCTTTGTAAAGCTGAGTTTTCAGAAATTGCTATGATAAAAAAAAATCAATTACCAGGAGAAACAAAACATGAACTAATTATTCCAAGGTTTGGGAAGCTGAGCAGTGACCAAAAATGCATACATTCTATCAGTGATTGTGTTTGTTTAAATATAAAATGCTTACCGCAACTTCTTACTCAACACATCTCCAAAGGCAAGGGAAACAAAAGCAAAAATGAACTATTGGGACCTCATCAAAATAAAAAGCTTCTGCTCAGCAAAAGAAACAATCAGCAAAACTAAAAGGCAACTGACAGAATGGGAGAAAATATTTGCAACTAACTCATCAGATAAAGGGTTAGTATCCAAAAATCTATAAAGAACTTACCAACCCAACACCCAAAAAACAAATAATCCAATGAAGAAAAGGGCAAAAGGCATGAATAGACACTTCTCCAAAGAAGACACCCATATGGCAGCAGACACATGAAAAATAAATGCTCAACATCACTTATCCTCAGAGAAATCCAAATCAAAACCACAGTGAGATACCACCTTACACCTGTCAGAATGGCTAACATTAACAACTTGGGCAACAACAGATGTTGGCAAGGATGCAGAGAAAGCGGATCTCTTTTGCACTGCTGGTGGGAATAAAAACTTGTGTAGCCACTCTGTAAAACAGCATGGAGGTTCCTCAAAAAATTAAAAATAGAACTACCCTACAACCCAGGAGTTGCACTACTAGGTATTTATCCAAGGGATACAGGTGTGCTATTTTGGAAGAGCACATGCACTCCAATGTTTATAGCAGCACTATTGACAATAGCCAAAGTATGAGTCCAAATGTCCATCACCAGATGAATGGATAAAGAAGATGGGGTGTATATATACACAACAGGGTACTACTCGGCCATCAAAAAGAATGAAATCTTGACATTTGCAACCACATGGATAGAACTGGAGGGTATTATGCTAAGTGAAACCAGAGAAAGACAAGTATCATATGACTTCACTCATATGAGGAATTTAAGATACAAAACAGATGAATATACAGGAAGAGAAGCAAAAATAATTTAAAAAGAGGCAGGGAGACAAAACATAATAGACTCTTAAATATAGAGCACAGAGGGTTGCTGGAGGAGTTGTGGGATGGAGGGTGGGCTAAAAGGGCATTAAGGACTCCTGAAATCATTGTTATAACATATCCTAACTAACCTGGATGTAAACTAAACAATGTTAAAAATAAAAAATAAATAAATAAAATGTTTACAGTAATCATTTCATTATACATATATCAAATCATTATGTTGTACAACTTAAACTGATTACAACATTATATGTCTTTTATATCAATAAAAATGGAAAAAATAAAAAGCTTATTAAATTACTGGGATATAATACTATGTTGTTTAATACTACTAACTACTTAATAAATGGAATTGCCAGGTTTGGTTTTTCTTTTTTGGCCAAGGGATATAATGAAAAAAATTAGAGATACAGGGTGTGGGGGAGTCATGAACCAAGACAGCTGGGGACCCTTTATATTACTATAACCTCATTACAAATAACAACATTCTATGCCAAAAATATAAGAATATGCTGATAGGGGAAAAAAAGATGTACCTGTTGAGAATCCTGGTTCAGATGAGGAAACGTTGGTAAAGTGTGTGAAACTGCTGCAGTCAATAGCTTCCTGGCTATAATAGACAAAATGAAATTATCGTATTTATCATACATATAGTAGTGTTTTAAACTTTTTAAAAACTTCTTTCTAGGGGTGCCTGGCTGGCCCAGTTGGTAGAGCGTGCACCTCTTGATCTTGGGGTTGTAGGTTCAGCCCCACATTGGGTGTAGATATGACTTAAAAATAAAATCTTTGGGGCACCTGGGTGGCTCAGTCAGTTAAGCGTCTTACTGTTGACTTCAGCCCAGGTCATGGTCTCACGAGAGATCAAGCCTCCGTGCTGACAGCACTGAGCCTGCTTGAGATTCTCTCTCCCTCTCTCTGCCTCACCCTGGCCCCACTCGCACAAGTGTGTGCATGGGTATACACTCTCTCTCAAAATAATACATTTAAAATAATAATAATAATAAAATCTTTAAAAAAAATACCTAAAACTGAATGAAACAAGAAATACAACTTCAATGTGAAGATAAGGTAGTCTTGAAAATTGTTGATTCTGGATTTGGGATATTTGAGGATTCACTGTCTATTCTCTGTATGTTCAAACATTTTCATGATAAAACTTTAAACAAAAAAATTTTTTGGATACTTTCTAAGTCAATATTAAAAATGCTTCCTTTTTTCAAACGATTTGAAAAATACTGAGTAAACAGCTAATAACCTGTACTAAAAATTCTAAAAATGGAATATTAACTGTTTGAACAAAGCCAAGACCACCACTACATGGCTGCTAAGTGCAAACACAGAAAAGAAAAAAAGAACTTAATCCTATTTCTGGGACTATTTTAAACCCATTTGACTATGGTTGGAGAAAAAACAAAAAAACTTCAATTATTTCCAAAGTGCATCATGCCAGGCACTGGGAAAATGGGAATCCCTTGAAAACGGAGAGGCATAGAATAAACAAACAAACTGCATTAATTCAGATTATGATACAAAAGAGCTTCATAAAGTAATGCAAGATAGGATGATTGGAAAGATCTCTTGTGGTAAGTGACTTTAAGTTGAGATCTGAATATAAGAAAAGGCCACCAGCTATGCATGAGGTAAAAGTGTTCGACAGAAGGCACAAGTAAAAAGATTCTGAGACAGAGAAGTTGGCAAGTCTACTGAATTCAAAGGCCAGGAGTGGCCAGGACATCCCACCTTGCTTCAAAATAGGATTGTTTTTTTCTTAAAAAAAAGAGCATATCCAATCATTCCAATTCCTTCTAAAGTCACCAATACTATAATTTTTTAATCAATTGTTATTTCTGGTTTGATTATTTTCCTGTTAAAATTCAGAATACACTAAATGAAATAAAAATAAGTGGATCTTGGAACTTGATTGCTATTTCTAAAAAGATTTTCAGGCACTGCATGAAAATAGGTGTTTTTTCCTCTGCCTTCACTCAAGAATAAAATTCTAAATTAACATTTCTAAGATATACTCAATTATCTTATAAAAACTTTAATCTACTGAAGAAAATCTTTTTTTTAAAACATATTCACATATCCTAAATTGGTGGTAAAACGAACTCATCTCTAATTCTGTATTAATTTTCTCAGATTGTCTTAAGAAAACCAAAATTCCATTTTGGAGAAATATATTTATATCAGATAAAAAATACAGTCAATCTTCATCACTCATAGCTCCTACCTATGCACTAAAATTTATTTGGAAACCCAAAATCAACACCCTGTGTTTTTGAGGTCATTTGTAAACACACAGAACACAAAAAATAAGTTGCCCAACATGCACATTTCCAACTGATGCAGAACAAGGCAAGACTTGCCTACTGGAGCTTTCATACATAAACAAGTGTCCTTTTTGTCATCTACTTACTACATTTTTTGTATTTGGGGGCTTTTTGTAAGGGACTGTGCTATTTAAAATATTCCCTAAGCATAGTGCTATCTAGTATTCCTAAGTTCAAGAGGGCTGTGGTGTCCCTTACAAAGAAAACGTGTGTTATGTAAATTTCTTTTCTCTTTTTTAAGTTTATTTACTTATTCACTTATTTTGAGAGACAGAGAGAGAGAGAGAGAGAGAGAGAGAGAGAGAGAGAGAGACAGCAAGCAAGCAGGGGAGAGGCAGAGAGAAAGGGAGAGAGAGAATCATAAGCAGGTTCCACACAGTGAGCGCAGAGCCTGATGTGAGGCTCCAACTCACAAACCATGAGATCATGACCTGAGCCAAAAACCAAGAGTCGGACACTTAACATACTGACCCATACACATGCACCATGATAGATGTTTCTTTCGCACATTAGTCATTGTGCTGTTCACTATAAATTCACTGTTAATGGATCAACATATATTAATGTCTTTAAATGGAAACAGATAGAAACAAGATTTTGATCAGCTGATGAAAATGCTTTGACCAGAGGTTTGAAGGAAACTACCCCTAAAAGCAATGACTCATTTTTCACTAATTCAGTGTTTACACTGATTTTATAGAATAAAACTACTATAATAAGAATTAACTGCAATCTTCTTTTCAACTTGATAAGAAAAAAGATTTCTTAAAACTAAATTCTTTAATTCCCAAGACTTAATATTAATATTAGGGATTTATATCCTTATATGATATTGCATAATTATATCAATTCCTACTTATTTTTCATAAAATTTCTCCTTTATTTTTTAGAAAACAAACTGTCAAATGCCACCAAACTACATTTTAAAGAAACCTATCAGGGAGGCGCCTGGGTGGCTCAGTCGGTTGAGCGTCAGGCTTCAATTCAGGCCATGATCTCATGGTTTGTGGGTTTGAGTCCTGCGTCAGGCTCTGTGCTGACAGCTAGCTCAAAGCCTAGAGCCTGTCTTCAGATTCTGTGTCTCCCTCTCTCTCTCTGACCCTCCCCTGCTCTCACTGTCTCTTTATCAAAAATAAATAAAACATTAAAAAATTTTTTTAAGTAATATAATCATGAAATGGAAGGACAGGAAGAACCCTGTGGTTTAGAACTGGAATTAGAGATATCAATATGAACTCATAGTTAATTTTTAAAAGTGTCTTCCAGCAGGGTGTCTGGGTGGCTCAGTTGGTTAAACATATGACTTCAACTCAGGTCATGATCCTACAGTTCATTAGCTTGAGCCCCTCTTTGGGTCAGAGTGAGCCCCACTTCTCTCTCTCCCTCTCCCTCTATCTGCTGCTCACTCACTTGTGTTCTCTCTCTCAAAAAAAGAAAAGTACCTTCCAGCACATGTCTAAAACTGTATGACAGGAATGGATATTTACACACACATCGCTTATATATGCCGTTTATGCTTATATGTGCTTAGAATATCTCCAGAAGGATATGCTGGAAGGAAACTGGGGCTAATTCTGAGGATTGGCCTGAGGGATTGCAGCAGAAAGGTGACTTACTTTTGACTATATTATCTCATATTAGAATTGATTTTACCAAGTACATGTATTACCTATTTAAATACCATGTAATTCTTTAAGTTTGTTTATTTTGAGAGAGAGAGAGAGAGAGAAAGAATGAGCAAAGAAGGGGCAGAGAGGGAGAAACAGAGGATCCTAAACAGCCCCTGCACTGTCAGCATGAAGCCTTCACAGGACTCAAACCCACGAACAATGAGATCATGACCTGAGCCAAAATCAAGAATTGGACGCTCAACCCTGAGCCAACCAGATGACCCAATACTATGCAATTTTTTAATGTAGCCTCCAAAGCAAACACTTTTTATCCTTAGAGTTATACAGAGAACAATTCAAAACAAACATGCCAATCTAACCTTCAGGATTGCTGTCCAGTTCATTTGTCTGCAGAGTTCCTTGTTGTTTAAAGGCAGTAGTTTTCTTTTTCAATATTTCCAAGCCTTCTAAAGCCGTACTGTGTTCAGACAATGACTTTAAAAGGGAAATGTTATTTACTAATCCAGAGAATTCTGAAGGATTTCTAGGAAGATTCCCATATTGTTCACTTTCCTCAGCAGTTTCTACTTCAATATGGTCATGGTCTAAACTAATCCCTCCCAAATCTTCAGATTCAGGAATACACATTTCTGCGTCTTTGAAAATTGGATGATTTTTTCCCAGAGGGTAAAATAAAGAATTAGAAACTTGAGTATTTGATTTATCAAGTGCAATACTTTCTTCAGAGTGATTCTGATGGACATTTAATTGTTGGATACTGATATCACTGCTAGAAGTTGATGGTAAAACCCATTCATCGTTGTCTAAATTACTTCCCATAATAAATGGCTGAGGCTCATCCTGGTCTGAAACTAGGCTACTTTCAGGAGTCTGATTAGTGGCTATGTTTAAATGAGGAATATGTAAATTTGAGCTTACATCTTTAGATTTACTCAGTAGTAAAGCAGTATCATAGTTAATTCTCACTTTTTGAATAGATGTATTAACATCTTCATTATTATCTACATATACATCATCAGTCCACTCTAAGGATGAGTCAAAATTGCTTAATGTGTCACTATACTCTTCTGTTTCTCTTCTAATGTTTCCAGCTTTCCAAGATTCTGTGTCAAAACCCTCATAAACTTTATCACAAAACTGTGATGGAAGAGTCTCTTTAATAGTAAAAGTCTCTGTAGGTTTATCCCCAATAGACGTTAAGAGAGACAAATGTTCACTGCCAACTTTCTTACAGCTTCTATCTTCACATCTCTTTTGAACACTTGGACTACTGTCATTAACCAAAGTTTCCTTTACGCAACTCCCTGATTCCTGGGAAATTCTGTTGTTTTCCTGTGACTCCTCCTCAGTGTCACTGGTTTCAAAATTGCTCAGATTAAAAGTCACCTCCACAAGAGGCTGTGTTACATTGCTCATAGGTTTGGCAATATTATGAAGACTTTCATTTCCAGTATTACTTTCAGAAAGCATGTTGGTAAAGTCCCCAGAGATCCTAGAATTGTTACTTATAGAAGATTCAATCTGTAGATGTTCAGATTCTGGCAGAAACGACATTGGCTGTCTGTACTCTTCTGGTGTTCCACATATATTTATCTCCTGAGTATTTTCTCTAATGAGAACTGATCCTTTTGGACACATCCGGCCATTTTCATTAACAGGTATTTTATTACTTTTTTGAATGTCAGGTTCTGATAATAAGCCCTCATTCTCTACATTGCTACAGGTCACTGGTACATGGTTGCCTTCACAGAGTGAAGGAATTTCCACTTTTACTTCCTGATCCCAAGATTGATCATTAGCATCTACCAGCTTGTCTTCATTATACTTCTTACCCTCTTCAGCACATGTTTCAGAGAACTGTATCTTTTCTTGTACCAAAAGGTCTTTCAAATTTAAATTTATATTGTCTCTCTGGGCCTTGGTTCTCCCTTCTATATTATTTCCATCTTCAGTAGAAGAATGTACAGGTGAATTCTGTGAGGATAAATACATGGCCCATCGACTTTTATTTCTCATGGTTTTTTCTGATGGATGCTGGTAGTGTAAACTTTCTGTGCTCTTCACTTCAGCACACTCCTGTTCAATTATGCACTTTGGTTTAGTAGGAATGTTTATACTTCCTTGTAGTTGTATCTGAGGGAGATGTTCTGTAATCCCAGAATTTAGCTCTTCACACATAGTTGATTTGGACTTCAAAAGAGCTACTATTTGTGCTTTGCTTCTGATATTTTGTGAAACTCCCAAAGAGTGAGATGCCAAATCATCTTTTTTTATGGCCTCATTAGTCAGTAAAGAATCTGAATGCTTATTTACAGAACAGACAGGAGAGCAAGAATAATTTTCTTCATATAGCATTTCTGGGTTGCTCTTAAAAGATGGAGTACAGACAACTGAAGAAAAATGTGAGCTATTTGCTTCTCTGTTCCTGGAAGTGACAATGTTCTCAGGGTCTATTGGCATATTATTTGTATCTTTCTTGCCAGCAACAGAAAACAAAGGGGGTGTGCTATACAAGGGAGAAAGAAAATTAGGGCCAGGTTTCTTAGCCTCAAGTGATGCAGCTGATTCACCATTTTCTGTAATAATCATTTTCTTTGGCACTTGACGTGGTCCTCGAAAACCCTAAAAATATTAAAACAATTATTAGCTATTCCATTATCTATAAAGAAAGTGTAAAATGAACTGGCACCAAAAAAAAGGAAAGAAAAAAAAGGAGTTTGTTTTGCAAGATAAAGTAAAAAGATACAAAATATGTTAAATTAAAATGTTAACACTCATTTGTATTAAGATTCTTCTAATTAGGGTTTACTTTTCTACCTGAATATATACTATGAAGTATCATTTTAATGATACAGAGTACAATAGCCAAATTCACTACTTCTTCGAACAACATTATAAATATATATTGATTTATTATTTTCAACAGAGACACTTACAGTAAACTTCCTTTTTAAACCAGCAGGCTTACATCCAAGGAACCGGCCAGAAGATGTAAACCTCCTTGGACTTAACTCTGGTGCTTCTTTACTGACATCCTGTTTCATAGCTATGCTTCCAGCAACTTTAATCTCCTCAACTGTGATTAAGTATCGATCACCTTCTAAGTCATCTCCAGGCTTCACCTAAATTTTAAAGAATAAATTTTAAAGAATAAATAAATTCTAAAACACAAATTTAAAATCATATACATCTAATTATTTGTTCCACTAGGTTGCTAACACTACTAGCAAGACACAACAGATGTTCAAAAAATAATTGTTAAATGTATGACTCAATAACTCTTTATTATTATCTACTCGTTAATTACCAATGAGTACAAAAAATAATAATAAAGCAAAAAATTTGTCATTAATTTATTTATTTGATAATACACATACGAGAGACCCTTTTTGCATGCAGGAGATATAAAGACAAGAAGGACAAGTATGCCCTCTCTGACGAAGTTCACCAAGAGCTAAACATAATTTTTTAAATTAAGCTATTAAATATAAATTACATATCCTTATATATTTATGTGAACTATCTGCTCATAATTGTAACAAATTAAATATTATTATACATTAGTAATTGCTTAAAAATCATAAAAGCATTTTAATTACTTCAATAAACAAAATATTTTTTTAATCTTTATTTATTTTTGAGAGAGAGAGAGACAGAGCATGAGCAGGGGCGGGGGAGGGCAGAAAGAGAGAGAGACACACACACACACAGAATCTGAAGCAGGCTCCAGTCTCTGAGCTGTCTGCACAGAGTCTGACATGGGACTCAAACCCACAAACCATGAGATCATGACCTCAGTTGAGGGTGGGTGATGATTAGCTGACTGAGCCACCCAGGTGTCCCATAAACAAAATATTTTAAAAAAACAAAACAAAAAATCTCCCAAACATAGCACTTGCCACCATCTCTGCAGCATAGAAATAAGATTATTAAGCTAGCTGGTAAGACGCAAAATCTGTGTCTTATCTCAGATAATGCACTTAGTCTTTACTAATGAAATGATTTTACATGAAATAATAACAAATCATTTAAAATGAAATAAAAATCATTTAAATGAAAATTCAATTAAATAAACTGATTTAAAATGAAATAACATTTCATTTAAAATAAAATAATTTCATTTAAAATGAAATAACTAAGATAGTGCTTTTCCTAGACCTTGTTTATGATAATTTTTAAAACATCACAACCACTATTAATGTCACATAAAATTTTAAAAGATTTAACACCATGGCCAAAATCAACACAATGATAACAAGAATATATGCATTTTAACACTTTTAGAATAACCATACTAAACTGCTAAGCACTTTACATAAATTATTTCAAATTTTTAGACCAACTCAATGAAGTCTGTCTATGCTCAACATTTTGTAAAAAGTAGAGAAGTTAGAGAGAAGTTAGCTAGAAAGCATTTGAAAGTGGGAAATGAACCCAGAGTGACCCACTTTAATAGCCTTATTCTTCTTACTGAAATATGCCTTTAGTTCCCTTTTACTTCCCCCAAAAGGGAAAAACAGAATATTTGAGATAATATTATAAATAGGAAAATTTCACAAAATACTTCCCACTGTAGTTCTCAGCCTGTCAAGACCATGTAATAGAGTTAGGCTACAGGGTCACTTTCTGGGTTTGAATCCCAGCACTGCCACTGTAACCCTATGAATATGAGCAAGTTACTTAACCTTTCTGTACTGCACTCCTAATCTATAAAAATCACAGGGTTGTGTAAAAATTAAATGAAACAATATCTAAAAGTTTTTAGCACCGAGTGTGGCTAATAATAAATGTTCAATAAGTACTACATTATACTACATTAATTCATAGTATTCATAAAGGAAAAAGATTTTTTTCACCTAAATATAGATTTAAATAACTTAAAAATAAGATAGAAACATTAAAATACCTCAAGGCACTTAAGAAATATACTCTCCAAACATTCTCCTTTGTCATCATATAAAATTGCCTGTATTAAAACAAAATAAATGTTAAATAGAATTCTACTTAAACAATCTTCAATAAATAGCAAATCAAAATTGTTACACAAGTAAATCATATAATGAAAGAATTCCCCACTTTGTTTTGGACTAGATAGTGCATCTATTTCAGGGCACCTGGGTGGCTCAGTCAGTTAAGTGTGTGACTTCCGCTCAGGTCACGATCTCATGGTTCATGAGGTAGAGCCCACGTTGGGCTTGCTGCTGTCAGTGCAGAGGCCGCTTCAGATCCTCTGTCCCCGCTTTCTCTGCCCCTCCCCAATTTGAGCACACTTATTCTCTCTCTCTCTCTCTCTCTCTCAAAATAAATAAACATTTTTAAAAAAAGAATAAAAAGTGCATCTATTTCAAATGTTTCCTAAGCAACTATTCAGTCAGTGCAAGAGAGCAAAGGTATACATATAAGGAATTCACAAATTTAATCTCTACCAGAAAATTCTGGGATGGAACTGGACAGAAAATAGAATTGGAATGCATCAGAGGGTAAAACAGGAGGCAACATGAGTCAAGAGATTACGGTAATGGTGTGGCATGGAGGATCAGGGAGATGATCAGCGCTTGAAATAAGTCATCAGCACTGGGATAGACACTTGTTTATGGGGCATAAGGAATAAAACTTGTTGAAGTATGGCATATGAGGAAAAAAATGAAGCTAAGGTAATTATAACTTTCTGGCTTTCTCCTTGTGTCTCTAGCCATTTTTTATACCAGTTTCTCCACTAGTCCCTTAGCTATTTCTGTTCCCATCACTTTGGAAAATAGTTTGGCAGTTTCTTAAAAAATTAAACATGATATGCCACATGATCATACAGAGAAATGAAAACATAGATCTTCACAAAAAATTGCACACAAATGCTCATACCAACAATACACATAACAGCCAAAAAGTGGAAACAACTTATATGTATGCCAGTTGAAGAATGGATAAATAAAATGTGACATAGCCACACAATAGACTATTACTGAAGACTAAAAAGGAATAAAGTATTGACACATGTTTCAACATAGATGAACCTTGAAAACATGCTAAGTGAAAGTAGTCATTCAATGAAAGAACACATATTATATAATTCCATTCATGTGAGAAGTCCAGAATAGGCAAATCTAATGAGACAGCAAGTAGATTAGTGGTTGCTTAAGGCTGGGAGCTAGGTACTGAGTAGTGACCATTAGTAGATACGGGATTTCTTTTTGGGGTAACGAATGTTCTAAAATTATAGTAATGGTCAGCAAAATACTGACCATACTGAATATACTAAGAAACATTAAATTGAATACTTTAAATGGGTGAATTGAAAAGTTTGTGAATTGTATCTCAATACAACTCTTTCAAAAGGCCCTGTCTCCCTCTATTCTTTACATTCTCTACTCCATTCTTTGGCGATATCATCCACACAAACCAGATCATGTCATGATTCTGTTCAAATCCTTCCAATGTCTCCACAGCTCCCAAAGAATAAGAACAAAAGTTCTTACAATGACCAATAAGGCCCACATAATCCCCTTTATCTCCATTCTCACCCTTGCTCGCCCTACCCGTTGTTTCCCTAACGCACTGCGATACATATTCATTTAGTTTATAGGTCTGTTTCCTCCATGGTGTTTCCATGAAGTTAGGGATTTATGTGTTTTGTTCTCTCTGCATCCCCTAGAATAGTGTGTAACTCATAACAGGTGCTCAAAAGATATCTATTAAACGAATAAATGAATGTATCCACTCCAGGAGCTTCAAATATCTAAATGCCATATACCCCCAATCTATCTATATCAATGGCCCAGAACTTTCCTGAGCTCCAGGTCTGTAGAGCCAATTACTTAAATGTTCCTAGGACAGTAAAAAATTCAGTCAGTTCAAAAAATGAAACTCAAAATCTTAATTTTTCCTCCCAAACTTGTTTTTTCTTTTTTTGAGATATCCTATCTCAAAACCATAATAATACAAAAACCTGAAAGTCATTGTGGGTTCTCCTCACCTTTCACATCTAAGACCTTAAGATTCTATAATATTTTCATAATTTCTCCCTCATCATCCTTTCCCTCCACTGTCATCGCTAATGCCTGCTTGGTCAGACCCCCATCACTTTTTGTCTACATTATTCTTTAGTCTACAGCCTTCCTAACTCCAATCTTTCATCCTACACAGCATAGAAGTTACGATACACATTGCTGCCAAAGCAATCTTTCTAAAATAGAAACATGATTATGTCACTCTTCTACTCATAATTCTTCACTGGCTCCTGAAGCAAAGACTACAAAGTCCTTCATGACATGACTCGTGGCCGCCTCTTTAGCTATATTCTACAATTTCGCAATGAGTCCTTCATTCCAGACATATTTGTTTATAGCTCCCCAAATGTTTACTATCGCTTCATACCTCTATGTTGTTATAGTTATGATACCATCTTTAGCTTCCCTCCCTCCAAACTATCAATTCTGTTTACAAAACAAATCAAATACTTAAAAAATATTCTTCATCTGGGAAGACTTCTCTGAACCAGAGTCAGACTCTGACATCTCTCCTTTGTATTCTCATAGAACCCTAAGCATATCTCTTTATATATTATAATCTTTATGTTCTTAGACAAAAGCTCCTTGAAGACAGAAAGCATAATAACAGTTACCATTTATTGCATTCAGTGTGCCAGGTACTTTGTTAAGAGATTTATACATTTTTCTTATTTAATCCTCAAGACAACTTTATGAAAGAAACTATAGGCCTTGAGAGGCTAAATAACTTGCCAAGATTACATATCTAATAAGTGAAGAATGAGGATTCAAACTAAGGTTTATTTGACATTAACTGGTCTTTTACATTGCCTCCATAGGTCTTATTTAACTTTTCCCACTGCCTATGAGCACATATGTTTATTGAATGATGACCCAATTAATGAAAGGTGAGTAATTGTGACAGTAAGAATTTGGACAGGCAGGGAAAAGAAAAAGTTAAATACTAGCAAGAGAAATGGTGCAAGCAGTGGCTTGGATTTGAGAACAAGGGTATAACTTTCCTGGATCACAGAAAATCGCTGGGACTAACTTGAAGTTCTCTTGTTTTCCTATAACTTACCAATGCAAAGTATAAAATGGACATTCAATAAATATGTGTTATAGATAAAGTGGGATAACACCACTAGCATGATCTAATATGATTTTGTACCAGAAGACATGACGGATATGCAAAATCTAGTCAGATGTCTTTTTTGTTTTTTAATGTTTATTTTTGAGAGAGAGAGAGAGAGAGAGAGAGAGAGAGAGAGAGGGAGAGTGCACCAGCAGGGAAGCGGCAGAGAGAGAGGGAGACAGAATCTGAAGCAGGCTCCAGACTCCAAGCTGTCAGTACAGGGCCCGATGCAGGGCTCAAACTCATAAATTGCAAGATCATGACCTGAGCCAAAGTCAGACGCTTAATCGACTAAGCCACCCAGGTGCCCCAGATGTCTTTCTAATATAAGACAAAATCTATAAGATGTTGAAGACTTGGCCCAAATAGGAAAACTATTAAATATGTGTGTGTGTATATAGATATAGATATGTAAAAAGAATAGCTCAGTGAATGGATTAAAGACAAATTATTTAAAAATATGAATGAGAACAAAGATACTCATCTATTCAAATTAAAAGAACTAGATAATTGCAAGCTAGTGCAACCACTCTGAAAAACAGTACGAAGGTTCCTCAAAAAATTAAAAATAGAAGTACTCTACGATCCAGCAATTGCACTACTAGGTATTTATCCAAAGGATACAGGAGTACTGATTCAAAGGGGCACATGCACCCCAACGTTTATAGCAGCAGTGTCAACAACAGCCAAAGTATGGAAAGATCCCAAATGTCCATCAACTGACAATGCATAAAGAAGTACAATGGAATATTACTCGGCGACCAAAAAGAATGAAATCTTGCCATTTGCAACAACGTGGATAGAACTAGAGTGTATTATGCTAAGTGAAATAAGTCAGTCAAAGATAAGTATCATATGATTTCACTCATATGTGGAATTTAACAAACAAAACAGATGAACGTAAAGGAAGGGAAGCAAAAGTAAGATAAAAACAGAGAGGGAGACAAACCATAAGAGACTTTAAATACAAAGAACAAACAGGGCTGCTGGTGAGGTGTTGGGTGCAGGAATGAGCTAAATGGGTGATGAGAATTATGGAGGGCACTGGTAGGGAGGAGCATGAAGTGTCATATGCAAGTGATGAATTACTAAATTCTACTCCGAAAATCATTATTACACTATAAGTTAACTAACTTGGATTTAAATGTTAAAAAATAAGGGCACCTGGGTGGCTCAGTTAGCTGAACATCTGATTTCAGCTCAGGTCATGATCTCATGGTTAGTGAGTTCAACCCCCACATCAGGCTCTGTGCTGACAGCTCAGAGCCTGGAGCCTGCTTTAGATTCCCTATATCCCTCTCTCTCTGCCCCTCCCCACTCATACTTTGTCTCTCTTTCTCTCACTCTCAAAAATAAACATTAAAAATTTTTAATAATAAAATAAATAAAATTTAAAAATAATAGAATTAGATAATGCCATGACTTAAACCTAAGATATCAACCATGAGACCAACACTCTCGAAAGGGCATGGACTTAGAGATCCTGTTGTTACTCCAACTAAACACAAGGTGCAGCATATCCCTTAATGATGCTGGGAGGGGTACAGTGATTATATACAACGCTAGGTCTCAAGTCCCAGCCTAGAATCTAATTAGTAACTTCTGTTCACTGATTTAACTTCAATTTACTTGGGACAGTAAAGTTTTTATTTAAAGTTTATCTATTTGTTTGTTTATTTTTAAGTAATCTCTACACCCAATGGGCTCAAACTCACAATTCACAACCCTGAGATCAAGAGTCACATGCTCTATGGACTGAGCCAGCCAGGTACCTCTAACTGTTTTTCTTAAATATGGAAAAGTACCTTTTAACTCCTGAAATATTTAAAACTGGATAGTGATAAGTCAGTAAATAAAACCAAAAATATCACTGTTTTGAATTAAGATCATGAATAGGTTTTAGTAATTATGCATTCGATGATTTTGAAGTATCTGTGTTATTTTAATCAAAAATAATTTTTACTTTAAAAAGTACTTGTAATGTTTCAATTTACATGTATCTATGATTAGACAGATTATACATTTATGATTCCAAATGTGTAATGGAGAAATTCATTTTGGATATATGGCTTTTATTATTCTTTTTAACTTGGAGAGAGAGAGAGAGAGAGAGAGAGAGAGAGAGAGAATGCAAGCAGTGTAGAGGCAGGGTAGAGGGGCAGAGGGAGAAACAGAATCTTTTTTTGAAATTTTTTCACATTTATTTATTTTTGAGAGACAGAAAGAGAAACAGCATGAGCAGGGAAGTGGCAGAGAGAGAAGGAGACACAGAATCTGAAGCAGGATCCAAGCTCTGAGCAATAAGCACAGTCATGGGGCTTGAACTCACAAACCATGAGATCATGATCTGAGCTGAAGTCTGATGCTTAACTGACTGAGACACCCAGGCCCACCCCCAAGAGAAAGAGAATCTTAAGCAGGCTCCATGCTCAGCACAGAGCCCAACATGGGCCATGATCCTACAATCCTGACATCATGACCTAAGCTGAAATCAAGAGTTGGATGCTCAAATGAGGCACCCAGGTACCCCAGATATATGACTTTTTAATTGAAAGAGAAGGGTAACTTAATTATACTAAGTTTATAAACAGTATTAGAATATTTACAAGGCTTTAAGAATAACAATGTTTACGTTTCATTTACTAGATATACTAGAAGGATTTAAGCATTGGGAGGTTTTTGTTTGTTACAGCAACTAAAATGCTAAAGAAAATCAAAGCCACCTGGCTGGATCAATGGGTACAGCATGCAATTCTTTCTTTTTTCTTTTAGTTTTTATTTTTTTATTATTATTTACTTTTTTATTTGAGAGACAGGGAGAGCATGAGGAGGGGAGAGGCACAGAGGGAGGGAGAGAGAGAATCCAACACAGGCTCTGAACTGAATGTGGAGCACAAGAGAGGGCTTGATCCCACAACCCTGGGATCCTGACCTGAGCTGAAATCAAGAATCAGACAGACGTTCAACCAATGAGCCACCTAGGTGCCCCGGCATACAACTCTTGATCTTGGAGTCATGAGTTTGAGCCCCACATTGGATGTAGACATTACTTAGAAAGAAAGAAAAGAAAGGAAAGAAAGGAAAGAAAGAAAGAAAGAAAGAAAGAAAGAAAGAAAGAAGAAAAGAAAGAGAGGAAGGAAGAAGGAAGGAAGGAAAGAAGAAAGAAAGAGAGGAAGGAAGGAAAGAAGGAAGGAAGGAAGGAAGGAAGGAAGGAAGGAAGGAAGGAAGGAAGAGAAAGAAAGAAAGAAAGAAAGAAAGAAAGAAAGAAAGAAAGAAAGAAAAGAAAGAAAGAGAAAGAAAGAAAGAAAAAAGAAAGGGACACCTGGCTTGCTCAGTAGGAGGAGTATTTGACTCTTGATCTCAGGGTTATGGATTTGAGCCACATGTTGGGTGTAGATTACTTAAAAACAAAATCTTAAAAAAAAAAAAAGAAAGAAGAAAATAAATTTAAAATATTTAAAATGCCATGTATGTTAATTTACTGATAATTAAAAGTATCCAATTTGTTCAATTTAAGTTGATTGAACATTAAACCTACTGAATGTTAACTAAAGTTAATAGGATGTGTAAGTTGAACTTGAAGGCTTAAAGCAAAATTATTTATTAATTGTTTTAACTAATTGTTAATTTAAAAATAATAATAAGTAGCCTTTCTATATTGAAAAGTTTCCCTGATTATTTCACAGTGATAGATATGTAGTCTAAGGAGAGAATATAGAACTCTTTAACTGCTGAGAAGTATGACTCTTAACTTCATGTATTATCAACTCAACTGTGACAGAGGTGTTTTTTGTTTTTAACTTACTGTTATCATTTTGCAATGTATATGAATATCAAATCACTACTCTGTACACTTGAAACTAACACAATGTTAAATGTCAACTATACCTCAATAAAAAAATAAAGAAAGAAAGCAGATTGTTTTCCCTTATTGGGTGGGCCTCATCCAGTGAGGGAAGGACTGAAGAGAATAAAATACTTGAGTAGGAAAAAACTCCTGCCTGACTGTCTCTGAGCTGAGACATGAGTGCTCTCCTGCCTTTTTACTCAAACTGAAATACTGGCTCTTCCTGAGTCTCAAACCTTCCAACATTTATACTGAAACTACACTATTGGCTTTCCTGGGTTTCCATCTTACCAACCATAGATCTTCGGAATTATCAGCTTCCACAATCACATGATCCAATTCCCTTAGAATAAATCAATCAATCTCTCTCTCTCTCTCTCTCTCTCTCTCTCTCTCTACATACACACACACACACACACACACACACACACACACAGGGATTAAAGGGAGAGGAAGAAAGATTTATATCTTTATGTATTTCTTTATAAGTACATGTAAGACTGAGTCCTAAGGAAAAATTTAAAGTTTCAGAAGAGAATGTGCCCACAGAAAATACTTAGATGTCAGTAAGCAACATCAGGAAAGTGTGGTGTCACAGAAGTCAAATGAAGAGGTATTTTGAAGCAGGAGGTGCCAAGAGTGTTGCATAAGGTCATGAGAACTGATTAAGGAATATTAGTTTGGCAGATGGAGATCCTGGAGGGTGAGAAAAGAAACCTATAGAAAGATCACCGTATCTAGTAAAGTGAAAGATCACCCTAGTAAATAATTCTCTCAAGACTCATTGGTTCATATCACAATCAAAGATTGAAAGAAAACATAAAAACAACAAGTGCTCTGTACATAATTTTTAAAATCAGCAACTATTCCCAAAATGGTGTGTATATACCATTTCACTGTGTTACCATGTTAGAAACATTTTAATATAATTTTTTGTATCATTAAACTCATTGCCTGCAAAGGCAAAAGTGCCAAAATTCCTAAAAAGTTTTATAGAAAATCTAATTCAAATTTTGAAAATCAAAACAAATTCAGTAATATTTACTGAACTTTTATAATGCACAAATTAATCATATAATGTAATCATCTGACCACTTCTGTTTTCATATTGTTTCAGTTTATGGACAAATTTAACATTCTATCATCTACAGAGTCTTTTTAATACTCAATCAAAAATCAAGAATCTAGCTCTTGGAATTTGTGGTCAACTGCTTTGTACTTACTTTGTTTCCCAAGGGAGTGATCTTCAGAGTTCCATCTTGCCACACTTTTGACTTCTTCATTTTTTGGTGAGTATATAGTACCTTATTTCCAAAAGTACAAAAGAAATGGTTTCTTTTTATATGTATTAAATGTTATATATTTTTATACCCTTCCTACATATAAAGAACTATTTAGACCTTTTTTATTGAAACAAAAGATATTGTTATAACAAAACACAGGGTATCTGGTTGATTCCGTGGTACAGCACATGACTGTTGATCTGGGCAGTGTGAGTTCAAGTCCAACACTGGGCATACGGCTTACATCAAAAAATAAAAATAATAATAAATAACAACAAAACATCAATTTTTAAAAAAGAAACTTGTTAGTAAAAGTCAAGGCAGGGAAGAAAGGAGAGATAAAATCTAAGAAGGAAACTGAAAAGTTAACTGAACAATTTTGAGGGGTACCTGGATGGCTCAGTCTCTTAAGCATCTGACTCTTGATTTCAGCTCTGGTCATAATCCCAGGGTTGTGGGGTTGAGCCCCAAATTGGGCTCTGTGCCAAGCATGGAACCTGCTTAGGATTCTCTCTCCCCACCTCTGCCCCTCTCCCCTGCTCTAATGCAGGCTTATATACGTCCTCTCTCTCTCTCTCAAAAAAAATAACAATGATAATTTTGAGCTTATCAGTCATCAGCGGGAAGGGAAGTATTTGTTGAGTTATACAGAAGTCATGGTCTGTGCTCAAAATGTAGTCAAGAGACTCCTAGAAGTCCCCAAGACTTTTTAAGGGGTTTGTGAGGTCAAAACTATTTTCATGATGTTATTTGCCTTTTCTCTCGTTTCTTAGGGCATGTACAATGGAGTCTCCCAGGATTATATATATGCAATGTCACAAGACTAAATTTCAGACTGAATGCAGAGAATTCTGAGACTCTAGCGGACCTCCATTAGGTCAACTGTTAGGAGGATTTGCAAAAAAATGTACAGTAATGCTACTCTTTTCTGTGTTTTCTTATGTTGTTGTTTTGGAAAATATAGCTATTTCCATAAAAAAGATGATTTAAGCTGTGTAGTGCATATTTTTAATAAATTAATAAACATTTTTTAAGTTTGTTCCAATTTCTCATATGAAAGATACCAACAGACATAAGCCCCATAAGTAAAAATTCTCTGGGATCCTCAATAATTTTTTAGAGCATGAAAGGATCCTAAGACCAAACAGTTTAAGAATCACTAATCTAGATAGCAGAGGCATGCCAATTCTTCAAAAGAAATCATTTCCTGGTCCTAACAAAGAGCTTACAAAGAGTGTGTTCCAGAAGACCCTGTATAACAAACCTGAGTAGCAGACAAGAGACAGGGTTCCCAGATAAAACACAGGGCAGTATTTGAGACATGCATACTTATACCAAAAAAAACTATTCACTGTTTGATACTCAAATTTAACTAAGTGTCTTGCTCTTAGGTTCTGAGGTTGTTTGTTAAATCTGTCAGCCATAGCAAGACGTTTGTGAAACCTGGAAGGAAGACCAAGGAAACAGCGAGGCACCGGGCTGGCTCAATGGTTGAAGCATGCGGTTCTTGATCTGGAGGTTATGAGTCAGTGCCGCATGTTGGGTGTAGAGATTACTTGAAAATAACATCTTAAAAATAATAATATAAAAAATAAAAAGAATTTTTAATAAAGAAAAGTAGAAATAGTGAAAACTGGTAAGACTCACAACAAATTCCTGGCTGTCCATTATTTCTTCCAAAAAACCAGTCAGGTCCAGAAAATAACCGTGGTTATTCAATTATTTATATCACCTAAGATGAAAACAGACAAAGAATATTCAACCCTGATGAAAAGAATAAGTATCAAATACAACTGTTTCCCACAAACTCTTGACAAGAGAGAGAAATCTAAGGGTTCTAAGACTCTCCGAATTGCCAAGGGAAACATACGTATAATCAAATTATCTGATACCAAGTACACAATAAAATAGTGACCCTTCCCTGTAGAAAAACAATTTGCCAAGAAAAACTAAAAGAGAAAAGTAAAATATATAAAATAATATATACTATAAAATACATAAATAATAACATGTTATTAATATATATCATGACAATAATATATATTACATATAAAGTAACTAGAAATGTGGAAAACTTTTTCCAGGTCCCATACATGTATCAGAAAATGATCCTCCCCCAACATATGGGATCCTTATGGAAAGAGCTTCAATTTTCCATTTTCTGAATTGCTGTGGGCACCACAAGATGGCCCCCTTGTGTTTTGAATTTTTCCTTTTATATCTTAATGTCAACATATCATAGTATCCAGGAACAAATATACAAATTTCCTCTGCAAGGAATAATCTTTTCAATATCTACTACTGTACTGTAGTTATCCTATGCTACTGGATAAAATTGTTACTGTGGGCAAATTTGGAAATCTAAAATTACTGATGGTGAATTGAAAAAGTAAAAAGAGATGCCAAAGGAAAAAAAATTCTAACACTGGTTCCAAAGGTATGAACCCTGGACCAAGAGGACAACATCACCTGGGAACTAGTTAGAAACTCAAAGTCTTGGGTCCCTCCCCTGACCTATGAAATCAGAAAGTCTAAGGTGAGACCCTGTACTTGGTTTTAACATGCCCTGCAAGTAATAGTGATATATGCTCAAGTTTGAGAACCACGACTAAACCACCCAGGATGATCCAATAAAACTATAATTCGCAATTCTAGATTAAAATCCTACAACATACCACATACACATTATTTATAAATTACAAATATTTATTTAGTCTTTCCCTTGCCAGATGTTGCTTTAAAGTGAAGTGCTAAAATGAACAATTTACTATCCCTAAACAAGGAATTTTCAGTGGAGCAGGGTGAGAATCAGTAATTAGAATAAACCATGACAGAAATAAACCTAGTGGGTCCTGAGGGCATCAAATAAGGCTTCCCAAAGAGCATAACAACTAGGCTGTAAGCTGAAATAACCATAACCGAAAGAAGATGCCAGGAATT
Organism: Suricata suricatta; assembly: GCF_006229205.1. Taxonomy (NCBI): domain Eukaryota; kingdom Metazoa; phylum Chordata; class Mammalia; order Carnivora; family Herpestidae; genus Suricata; species Suricata suricatta. Next base: position 104,474,121 of record NC_043700.1, on the reverse strand, counting down.
TATTTACAAAATGTAATCAATATATACAAGGACCCGTGAAAGACACAGCAAAGCATGATTAAGGAACTCAGTACAACTAAAGAGTCAAGTTAAGACAGTGAATAGTGAGAGAGATAAATGAAAAATGAGAAATAATAAAGGCCTTCTATGCTATGCTGAGTTGTTTGAACTTAGTATAAAGGCAGTGGGAAGGGTAGGGTTTTAAGAATAAGATAACATAGATTTTACAGAGATTGCTCTGGCTGTTGAGTGGCGGGGATTAGGCAAAGGAGGTATGAATACCTGCCCACAACATAGGTCACAGGACAGGACACAGGGCTACAAAGGCACTGCCTTTCAGAGATAAAGCACCCATATCCTACATCCCTCCCCTTAAGCCCACAGGAATTGCTAAATGCCTAATGAATGCCAAGAAGATAACAGATGTCCAGAGAAATACATCTTTCACTGCTCTTTTAGAGCAACTTGCTCCCAGCCACTGAATGTGTTGGACATTCTCCGTATGTAGAGCTTCGTGGTGCAGGCACAGTGCGGGGCATGTGGCAGTGATTGATATGAGCCTGCTTTAACAACAGCTATCATTTGTTCAGTGCAACTGTGTGCCATACATCTAACATGCTTTAAGTGCTCACAACCCTATGGTATAGATTCCAATTTTTACGTTATTTTACAAAAAAAGGAAACGAAAGTGCATAACAGTAAGTAATTTGCCCAAGACCACAAAATAAATGGCAGAATCAGAATTCAAAACTAGTTTAGGGGCTTCTGCCTGGCTCGGCCCCTAGAGCATCCATGCAACTCTTTAGCTCCAGGTCCTGAATTCAAACCCATGTTGGCATTAGGTTTACTTAAAAAAATATATTTAATTTTAAAAACTAAGTAGTCAAAATTCTGACACTCATACCCACAAATATGACATGCAACTATTCACTGAGTGCCTACCATGTCAGGCAGGAATTAGACTAGATAACTTATATCAGATAAAATTTATATGTAATATTTGTCAGTCTCAGAATCCTGAAGAGTAGATATTATCACCACAACATACAGATTAGGAATCCGGTATTTACTAATTTAGGATTACTTATAGGATTCTTTCTCTGTCTCTGTCCCTCTCTCTCTCCCTCTCTGACCATCCATCACTCACACAGGTGCACACACTTGCTCTCCTTTGCAAAATAAGTATTTTTTTTAAAAAGAAGAGTTAATAACTATTCTTCTCAAGCTGTTCCCAAAAATAGAAATGGAAGGAAAACTTCCAAACTAATTCTATTTAAGACCAGAATTATCTTAATTCCAAAATCAGACAAAGACCTCACTAAAAAGAAAAATTAAAGGGGCGCCTGGGTGGCTCGGTTGGTTAAGCATCTAGCTTCAGCTCAGGTCATGATCTCATGGTTCATGGATTCAAGCCCTGCATCGAGCTCTGTGCTGATAGCTAGCTCAGAGCCTGGAGCATGCTTCAGATTCTGTATCTCTCTCTCGTTCTGACCCTCTCCTGCTCCCACTGTTTCTCTCTGTCTCTCTCAAAAAAAAAAAAATTACAAGCCAATATCCCTAATGAACATGGATGCAAAAATTCTCAACAAGATACCAGGAAATCAAATCCAACAGTACATTAAAAGAATTATTCACCATGGTCAAGTAGGATTCATTACTGGGCTGCAAGAGTGGTTCAATCTTCACAAATCAATGTGATACACATTAATAAAAGAAAGGATAAGAACTATGTGATCCTGTGAAAAGATGCAGAAAAAGCATTTAACAAAATATAGCATCCATTCTTGATAAAAAAAAAAAACCCTCAACAAAGTAGATATAGAAGGAACATACTTCAACATCATAAAAGCCATATACGAAAGACATACAGCTAATATCATCCTCAATAGGGAAAAAAACTGAGAAATTTTCCTTTACAGTCAGGAACAAGACAGGGTTGTCTACTCTCACTCTCACCATTACTAGTTAAATAGTACTAGAAGTCTTAGCAATCAGACGACGAAAAGAAAAGAAAAGGCATCCAAATCAGCAAGGAAAAAGTCAAACTTTCACTAATTGCAGATGACAAAATACTCCATACAGAAAACTGGAAAGAAGCCACCCAAAAAATTGCCAGAATGCATGAATTCAGCAAAGTCTCAGGATATAAAATCAATGTGCAGAAATCTATCTGTTGCACTTCTATACACCAATAACAAAGCAGCAGAAAAAGAAATCAAGGAATCTTACTTGTAATTGCACCAAAACAATTACATACCTAGAAATACATACATACAAAACAATTAGATACCTAGAAATAAACTTCACCAAAGAGGCAAAAGACCTATACTCTTGAAAACTATAGGGCACTTATGAAAGAAATTTAGGACACAAGGAAATGGAGAAGCTTTCCACGCTCATGGATTGGAAGAAAAAAACAATGTTAAGATGTCTATACTACCCAAAGCAATCTACATATTCAATACAATCCCTATCAAAATAACACCAGCAGTCTTAACACAGCTAGAACAAACAATCCTTAAATTTGTATGGGACCAGAAAAGACCCCAAATAGCCAAAGTAATCCTAAAAAAGAAAAACAAAACTGGAGGCATCCTGATTCTGGATTTCAAGCTATATTACAAAGCTGTAGTCATCGAGACAGTATGGTACTGGTACAAAAACAGACACAGATCAACAGAACAGAACAGAGAATCCATAAATGAACCCATAATTATATGGCCCATTAATCTTTCACAGAGCAGGAAAGAATATCCAATGGAAAAAGGGCACTTCAATAAATGGTGTTGAGAAAATCAGACAGCTACATGATGAAGAATGAAACCAGACCACTTTTTTACACCATACACAAAAATAAATTCAAAATGAAGGTTCCTGGATGGCTAGGTCCATTAACTGTCTGACTCTTGGTTTTGGTCATGATTTCACAGTTCATGAGTTCAAGTTCCAAATCAGGATCTGTGCTGGCAGCACGAGGCCAGTTTGGGATTCTCTCTCTCTGCCCCTTCCCTGCTCATGCCATGTTTGTCTCTCAAAATAAATAAATGTTATAAATAAATAAATTTGAATGCATGAAAGACCTAAATGTGAGGTAGGAAACCATCAAAATCCTAGAAGAGAACAAGCAGCAACCTCTTTGACCTTGGCTGGAGCAACTTCTTACTAGCCACATTTGGAAGGCAAGGGAAACAATAGCACACATGAAGTATTGGGACTCTTATCTAGATAAAAAGCTTCTGCACAGGGAAAGAAATAATCAACAAAACTAAAAGGCAGTTTCTGGAATTGAAGAAGATTATTTGCAAATGACATATCTGATAAAGGGTTTCTATCCAAAATCTATAACAAACTTATCAAACTCAACACCCCAAAAACAATCCAGTTAAGAAACAGAAGACATGAATAGATATTTTTCCAAAGAAGCCATCTAGAAGGCAAACAAGACACATGAAAGATGCTCAACATCACTCAGCATCAGGGAAATACAAATCAAAACCACAATAAGATACCACCCCACACCTGTCAAAATGGCTAAATTACATAAACAACACAAGAAACAACAGGTGTTGGGCAGGATGTGGACAAAGTGGAACCCTCTTGAACTGTTGCAGTCACTCTGGGAAACGAAAGGGCGTTCCTCAAAAAGTTAAGAATACAACTACCCTACAATCCAGCAATTGCACTAGTATTTGCCCAAAGGATAAAAAAAAAAAAAGATTCAAAGGGGTGCATGCACCCCGATGTTTTATTAGCACCATTATCAACAATAGCCAAACTATGGAAAAGGCCCAAATGTCCATCAACCGATGAACAGATAAAGAAGGTGTGATGTGTATATATATACATACATACATATACACACAGTGGAGTATTACTCAGTGATCAAAAAGAATGAAATCTTGCCATTTGCAACGATGTGGATGAAGCTAGGGGGGAAGGGGTGAGGGAAACAAACCATAAGAGACTCTTAAGGATAGAAAACAAACAGGGTTGATGGAGGGAGGTGGGGGACACGCTAGATGCTGATGGGTATTGAGGACATTTGTGATGAGCCCTGGGTGTTGTATGCAAGTGATAACTCACAAGAGTTCTACTCCTGAAACCAATATTGCGCTGGATGTTAATTAACTATAATTTACATAACATTTTGAAAAGAAAAAAAATGTCTTAAAGTCTTCATCTAACCACATCAAGTGGTGATCCACCTCCGAAGGGTCAAAGTTTAATGTGCAAAGCTTTTAAAGTGGTATGGAGATCTCACCAGACACAAACACACCCCAGACACATATATACTCATACATCCTTACACTGCTTAATACATTCATATATAAAATTCAGTGTTCCCAATAAAATGAGTACCACTTCCTTTTAAAATATAAGTACCACAAGATGTTTTTGATCTTTTATTTTGGAAGAAGCAGGACCTTTAGAATCCCTAAATAGTTCAGATTCAAAAGTTTGAGTCTAGAACCCAATCTCTTGTTTAAGAAACCAGTCATTCCAAATAACCAAAAGAAACCCACACTTCATTTACCAAGATAATAATTACCATAATCCAGTGCTAACCAAATGGCAATGAGTCTTGACCTAAAAACAGACAGCAAAACCCTCTCTGGTCCTTACTCGTATGCGAGAACTGCAGAACAGAGGCTTGGAAAAGCGGCGAAGACGGGGCACCAATTTTACAGGGATTCGGAGCAAGTTGTTATTGTCACTACCCAAACCTCGTCCAAACAGCACCCGGACCAGACCGCTTCTGGCAGAATAGATTCTTTTAACCCTTTGCCCTAAATCAATGACGCCGCTTAAAATCCCCCTGCCTATCCACCCTCAGTCCCGGAAAAAAAGTTCACTTCACCGGCCTATTGCATAAAATCCACTTTCGAAATTCTCCCGCGAAAACCTGTGACGTCACTTAGCCGCGACCACAACAGATCAGGACCCAAACTCAGCCCGCCCACTAGAACCAGCGCTTTCAAACCGCCAAACTTCTCATTGCGAGCCTCCCAGGCCAGCCTCGAACGACGCCCCGCCCCCTGCGCCCGCTCACGCTTGTGACGTGAGCGACGGACGCGCCGTCTCTGGGCTTGTCTTTTCAGAGGCGTACTGGGGAACGGTGTCGCTCATCCTATGACGCGGTAACCAGGACCATAAGGATCTGGAGACGAAACCGTTGGAGGACGCTATCACCGGGCCTGTGTTTTGGGAATTGAGCCGAGTAAGTTGCAAGTAGACTGTAAATAGTGTTGCTCAGGTTGAGCGAGGTCTCAATTTCTCTTTTTTTCACGAAGTCCATTTTATCTGTTGTCCGTCTCACCTCGCCCCCTCCCCGCAGACCCGTCAGTTTGCTTGTGCTAGTTCCCTGTGCGCACGCGCAAAAGTCCTTTGGCAGCCCTTGTAGTTCCAGTTTTCAGAGGTTGGGGGCGCGCATTGTCCGCGTTGGAAGGTTGGGGGCCCGCCCAGCATTTGGCGACGTCCTTGCGAAAGGACGGATGCTAAGGCGGGCCATAGCCAAAGTGGAAATTGCTGTACATCGTGTGATGAGCCCTGGCGGCCAAACGATAGCGAATGTGAGGGTTTGTGTTGTGAAGTTAAGGCATTTTCTTATTCAGGATTCTAGTTTCTGACATCAAAGAATTGAAAATCAATTACGGAAGGGCGTTAACAAGTGTTAAGTGTGCCGTGAAGCGTTAATAAATGCCCTTTAGGGAAAATAAGGAAGCAGTTAATTAAAGGAGAAGTGGTCTTGGAAAGCTACGGAGAGTAAGATGCCATTTAACGTGGGTCTTGAAGATTGAATAGAGGTTTATAAGACAAGTAAGACAAAAAGACTAATTCAGAACATGCACACAGGCAAGGGAGTTCTGGTACCGTTGGATGGTCAACCGTGACTAGAACAACGTTTTTGACAACACCGTTTCCTCTAAAAACGAGAAAGGCAATGGATGAGTTTCCCAGGAAAATTCATGTACATGTCCAAATATTTTGCGTTATTACAATTTTTGTCGGGAAATTACAAAGAATCTTGAAACCACCAAGAAGCGTAATACTGCATGTGTTGTCTAAGTCACTTTTCTAGGTTGTCTCTTTCATTGTCATTGAGTTGTTTTACTTTAAGTTGTGGGAAACGATAATAATGGAAATTAGTCTTCCAATTAAATTAATTTTGCAGTTACTGCCCTGACCAATTTTACATCTATTAACAAATTCATTTCAGTGTTCTGGATTGCTTATTTGTTTTATTTCTTTGAACTGGTATTTCATATAATTTTTTAAGTTTATTATTTATTTATCTTACCTTAAGACTCCACACAGAACATAGGCCTTAAACTCATGACCTTGAGATCAAGGGTCTCATGGTCTACCAAAGAGCCAGATACGTACCTCCTGGCCTAGTTTTTAATACTTAACTAGTTCCCCAAACAGAATAAAACAGAACACACACACACACATACAAAATTCTACTTAATTAGTTCTTTGATTTATAAAATATTTGATGTGTATTCATGTTGTATTTATGTATGTTTAAATTTCTCTTTTTAAAATTTACCTTTTAAAACCCACCAAAAATTCCATGGACTTGACTTTAAGAATATCTGAGTCAGAAGATAGAGTGAATGATGACAGGCTACATGAGGTTGTACTGAAAGGTAGGAATCAAACTTACCAGAACTTGTTTACTTAGCTGATTTCGGCCAATTCACTTCACCTTTAAGTTCTGTCAAAACAAGTTGGAAGAAACTACCTGATTGTAATTGTGAGGATTAAAACTATATGTAAAGTAACTAACACTGTTAAACAGTAACTTTTACTTTTTAAGGCTCTGGTTAGCAGGTGGATGTCACTGGTTCATTACCAGTTTTTTAATTTTTATTTTTTATTACTGACTTTTTAAACCTGCATATTATAAGGAAATGCTAAGAAAATTTTAATGTTGAAAGTTTTAACATTAAAATCATAAAATTAGATCTGTGTTTTAGACAAGTTACACAGCTTCTGAGGACAGATGTTTTCTAGAACCATTTATAAACTGTTCCCATATTATAATAACAGTACTTGTGGAAATACTGGAGGGAGAGAAGAAGCATTCCAGAAGTTGAATTGATAGGACTTTGTGAAAGATTGATGAATGATAAAATGATAACAGTGGTTACACTTTATGGAGGGGAGTGAGAAGGTTGAGTTAGAGAAAGAAGACTGTGACGAAAGTACTGCCATGTAACTTCCTGATTTTCCAGCCGCCATTGCATAGGAGAGTTAAATCATATCCTATCTTGTTACTTAACAAAGGTGTATTTGATTATCTAGAGAATATATTTCTTAAGATAGAAATTTCAGACATATGTTACACACACTAGACAAGAGTTTTGGAACTTAATTATTCAAAACACAAAAAAATCCTTAGGAGAAGGAACGCAGGAGGGTTTCTGAGATGAAAATGATGGGAACAGTCTGGTTTGGGAGAATTGTGACTTTTCTTCACTTAGGCAGTTCTGTCCACTGTTTCTTTAGATGGTGGCTCTCACAAGGAAAGGAACTAGAGAGCTGATAGTCTTCCCCTTACTAATTTGGAGTTTTTGCAAAAGAGATAGTTAACATTGGATCCTGCTGTAATGATAATCGTTAGCTTCCACTTATTTTTAAATTATAATCCTACCCCCTTTCAAAAGAACTTGAAGTGTTTTACATTTTGTAGTTCATGAGAGATTCTTTTAAATAACTATTTAACAAATGCTTAGGTTGTGATCAAGCTAAAGTCCCTGCCTTCATAGTTTTTGCTTTCTAGTTGAGTTGACAGACAATAAAATTATAATTCCGAGAAGCAACAAGAGGGTACAAGGATACAAAGTGGTCATGGAGGGGATGGGTAGGGTTAAGATTGCTGGTAAGAAATATTTTAGATTGAGTGAAAAAAAGCCTTGTTGAGAAATTGACATTTATGGAGACCTGAATGAACAGGCAAGTAATCCCTGCAATGTAGTAGGACGGTAAACAGCAAGAACAAAGGCCTTGAGATGGGAATGGCCTTAGCATGTTTAAGGAATATGTTGCAGTTGGAGTGAACCTGTTGGAAAGAATTGTAAAAAAAGAAGTTAGATATCCCCAGGCCAGATAGCATACTGCTTAGTAGGCCATACTATGGATTTTGGATTGTGAGTGTGATTAAAAAACATTTGGAGGATTTTGTCCAAGAGACTGACATGCTCTGGGTTACATACTTAAATGACTGTTCTGGCTACTATCTGGAGAATTGGTGATAATGGAAGAGTAGAAGCAAGCACAAGTTATGTTCTTGTAGTAGTTCAGACAAGACACAATGATAGCATAGACCGGGTGATAAAATAAAAGTATTCATATTCATATTTTTATAAAGGTACAGCTAACAAAAATGCTAATAGATTTGTTGTAGTGTACGAAGAAAAGAATTAAGGAGGATTTCAGAATTTTTACTCTCAACAGTTTTGTGATTGGCGTTTTCCAGGATGGGGAGAACAAGGCAAAAAGAGGTTTGTTAAAATTTGAGAGTTCAATTTTTGCCATTTTCCACATGAGATATACTTAAGGAAGATAAGGGAAGATGTCAAATGGATGATTGAATATTGGAATGGGGGTAGCTAATGGGAAGGCTAAGGGCTGGAGAATGTGTATACATGTATGTGAAACATCAGCGTAGAGCTAAAGAGCTTAAGGCCTGAGACCCTCAGAAAGGGTGTGTGTGCAGATAAGGGAGCACAGGACTAAATTCAGTTCTGGGTAGCAGGTAAAAATAGAATGAGTAGAATGGTCCAGAAAAGGAAATTGAGAAAGAGGAAAATTCTCCTAAAAGCCAGATGAAGAAAATATTTTCAAGTAGGGAGTTTGACTGCAGAGGCTGCTAAGGGGTCCAGTAGCCAGTGGAGATCAGTTTCCAGTTTCACTAGAATGATGGCCGGATGGGCTGAAGAATGTGGGTTTTTCAGCACTAAATGATATCCAATTGGTTTTGTTTTTTTTTAATGATTAATTCTGACAAGTAACTCCATTTTATATGCATCTCAATAAGTACTTCATTACTTGCATATTTTCCAAAATTGGTACTTGGTTAGTCAGTTGCAGCCTATTCTGAAAATGCCAAAATACTCATCTATTGATTTTTTGTGAGAATGTATGTTTAGTTGGAGATTTGAAGTGAAACACATTAATGGCTTATATTCTCTTACTGGGTGTCACTTTGAAACACATTTTCTATTTCTGTTATGTCTGCAGCATTGCTGCTGCAGTAACTGATTCCAGCTGACCAGCCAAAGAGACAGAAATAGGCTTTACTACCACATAGATACTGAGCTTTAAAGAAGGGTACAAGACAGAAAATACATACAGTAGGGACAGCATCTTCATCTCATCTTCAGTCTCAGCCCCAGCACTTAGCCAGACTCAGCCAGACTCAGCAATTAACCCAAATCCATGTTTTTCCCCATTTACCTACAACAGACATGTGTGACTTCCACAGATAAGGACCAGACTGTTTTAGGTCACCTTAGCCCCTGTTTCCCATTAATCTAGTAAGTCATTCTGGTCACATAGGTCCAAGGCCTACATATCAACCAGTAGTGGCTCCCACCCTGGTGAAATAGGGGAGACAGATAAAACTCTCCCTAGGTGTTCACTCTCCTGTGTCCCAAGAAAACCATATTTTGTGAGCCTGGGAAATATAATATGGGAAAACTGTGTTATAGGGGTCTCATTGCAGGCTTGATTTAATAAGCCTTTGCTCATTTACTCATTTTTGTATGTGCACTTCTAGTGATTCAGTGAACATGCCACAATTCATTCAGCAAATTTTTTAGTGACTACTGTGTGCTAGGGGAATGAGAATACATCAGTAAACAAAACAGACAAAAACCTAATTTAATTAACATTACATTCTAGGAAGGATAAACAAAAATGTACAGTAAGGTCACCTGGGTGGCTCAGTCTGTTTTGCATCTGACTTCCAGCTCAGGTCATGATCTCCCAGTTCATGAGTTCGAGCCCAACAACTGGCTTTGTGCTGACAGTGAGGAGCTCGCTTAGGATTCTGTCTCCCTCTCTCTGCCCCTCTCCTCCCAAAAACCAGTAAGCATTTTTAAAGTACAATAATGTTAGAAGTACAATGAAGGAAAAATGAGGCAAGGGAGATACAGAGTACCCAGAAATTTGCAGTTTTAAATGAAGTGGCATTTGAACAGAATTTTAGCAAGTGAGGGAGCAAGCCATGTTATCTAGGTGATTGGGAGAGAAAAGCAAATTCATCATAGGTTATAAATTATTTTGAATGTAAAAAGACTAATGAAAAACAGGTAAGATTGAAAATATTAAACAAAAACCACAAAGCCAGTGAAAGTTTCCTCAGCTGATTGCAAGTGTTAGTTAACCCAGTTTGTCCTCTGCCAGCCGAATTGGAGTCTATTAACCCTTCAGAGAATTGAAGGCTATAACCTTAAATATTTTCCTATATTACCTATTACATGTAGTTGTAATATATTTATTCAATTATTTTAAATAAACTTTTTTCAATACACAGGAATGGAAACTGAAAGTGGAAACCAAGAAAAGGCAATGGAAGAAAACCCTGAAAAGAAAAAAGAAGTAGAAAAAAAGAAACGGTCACGAGTTAAACAAGTGCTTGCAGATATTGCTAAGCAAGTGGATTTCTGGTTTGGAGATGCAAATCTTCACAAGGATAGATTTCTTCGTGAACAAATAGAAAAATCCAGAGATGGTTGTAAGTTTACTTCACTGTATAATGTAACTAATTTTTAGATGGCTGCTGCTTCAAACTTTTACATTGCTACCATGCGATTTTATATTATGATATATACCACATGTCTCTTTACCCTCCCACTAGATTAGTTTTTCCATATAAACTATTATAGCTCACCTTTGCTTTAGAGGACAGATTTATAGTGTTTAAGGAGAGCCTACACATGTGGATGTAGGCTCTCCCTAACAGGGGGGAAGTGTGGAGAGCTGACAGCAGACTATAACCTGAGCTGAAGTCAGAGGTTCAGCATACTGAGCCACCCAGGCTCAGTGTTTGTATGGTGGAGCTCCTGGCAAGCATAGGACCCGGGACTGGGTTGTGCTTAGTGGGTTAATTCAAACAAGGCATTTTCCCTAGTCCAAATCTAAAGACTGCTTAGTTTTGAAAGGAGGGAAATGTAATTTGTTACCAAAATGCATTTATCCTCCTGGTTTAGCAGTCATTTATATTTTACATTCTGTAATAATAACTTATGCATTTCCATTAGATGTTGATATATCACTTCTCGTGTCTTTCAACAAAATGAAAAAATTGACCACAGATGGAAAGTTAATAGCCAGAGCACTGAAAAGTTCATCTGTTGTAGAGGTAATAATTGTTACAGGTAAGAATTGTTACAATTTTATCACAGAATTATTAGGTCAGTTATTAACCTCATGTACCCATTTCATAGCTGGACTTAGAAGGCACCAGAATCAGGAGAAAAAAGCCTTTAGGTGAACGACCAAAGGATGAGGATGAGCGGACAGTGTATGTGGTAAGCGCTTTATTTATTTTTTTAGGAAAGATTAGTGCTGGTATTCGAACGGATGACAAACATTTTATTACAAGTACGAATTTATTGACCCTGAGAAAGTACTATTTTAATTTTGCTTCTAATTTACCATAGGAATTACTTCCCAAAAATGTTAATCACAGCTGGATTGAAAGAGTATTTGGGAAATGTGGCAATGTTGTTTATATAAGCATACCACATTATAAATCTACTGGAGATCCAAAGGGATTTGCCTTTGTGGAATTTGAAACAAAAGAACAAGCAGCAAAAGCTATTGAGGTAGGTCAGGAACCTAAAAAGAAAAGCAAAAAATTAGCAATAATTTTAGATAGTAACAAAATTTTATTGATCTTTCAGTTTCTTAACAACCCACCAGAAGAAGCACCAAGAAAACCTGGCATATTTCCTAAGACAGTAAAAAATAAACCCATTCCTGTCCTTGGAGCACCAGGTAATTTCATTACTGTTAATATTTAAGTAAATGTAGTTTAAGTGAAATGAAAACTAAGGATAGCATTGTTACAGAAGAAAAGAAAAAGAAAAAGAAGAAGAAAGGCCGAATTAAGAAGGAAGACAATATCCAGACCAAAGAGTCAAATATGGACACAAGTAAGGAGAGCGTCGGGAAAGTGAAACGAACCAGGACCACATCTGAGGGGTCTGAAGTAGAGATTACCGAACCCCAGAAGCCACCAAAGAAAAAGAAAAAAAGGGAAAGAGCAGAAGTATCCAGCTTACCTACAGTCAGAACAGGGAAGAGGAAGAGAAGCATCTCTGAAGAAGCAGAACACCCAGCTCCCAGGTCAAAAGTAAAGAAAATAACGCAGAAAGACACTATTAAAACAGAAGATGTAGAAGTTCCCAAAGAAAACAAAGGTATTGCCAACTTCAAGGTTAATTTACCTGAAATTAAATTAAGAAAAACGCTTAATTATCTAACAAATCTTTTGATATTTTAAGATATAGAAGTCTCCACTGAAGAGGAAAAGGACACTGGAGATGTAAAAGATGGATCCCTTTTAAAAGCAAAAAGGAAGCATAAGAAGAAACACAAAGAGAGGCACAAAATGGGAGAAGAGGTTATACCATTAAGAGTACTTTCAAAGTAAGTATAAGATACAGATTCCGTTGTTGGAAATGGACACACTCCATCACCATTGCTAAAGTGCAATTCCAACTTGTATTGAACAGAGTTGCATATTAGCAACAGTCATGGCATGTAGCCAAGATCTGTACGCAGTGAATATGGCAACTGAGGATTAAAAAGGAACCACCACACTAAAACATGGAAGCACTTAATTGTAGCATGTCACAGCAAGCGTCTCCATGTTAAAGTAGAGGGTGTTCCTTAACAGATTTAAAAATGCAGCTTAAATATACCCTAGATGAGGTAAACTTCTAAACTTCTAAATGTAAACTTCTAAAATGTAAAAGTAAGACTTACCATCACTAAAACATGGAAGCACTTACTTTTATAGATCCAAAGCAAGTACATCCACGTTTAAGTGGTGGGGAGCCCAGTCTTCTAACATGAAATCATGAAAATTCTTTAACCTGTAAAGTAAGCTTAGAAAACCCTGGATAAAGATAAAAGTCGTGTCCAGTTGGAAACACCTCCACTGAAACATGGAAGCACTTACTTTTGTTTTACACAGCAGGTACCCCCATGTTAAAGCAAAGGGGATCCACTTGGGCCCTATGTAACTTGTCTAGTTCCATTCAGAGGAAGGATTTGGATTCACTTCTACTAAAACATGGAAGCACTTACTATTTTAAAAGTAAAAGAAAGTACTTCCATGTTAAAGTTAAAGGGAGTCCATCCACTCAAGAAGTGGAAGCAATGTAGGGGGGGCGGGGAAGGAAAGAAAAAGGAAAAAAAAAAAAAACCCATACCTTTGGGAAGAAAGTTTTTCTGATCCTTCCTGAATTGTGCTCTCCCAAGTGTCGGGTCCTTCTCTTGAAGGTTAAAAGGCAAGGACTTTAGGCACGTGTATTTATACTATTCTTAACTGCTGAATTCCTCTTGCCTTTTTATCTCACAGAATCATTACAAGAGGTTTTTGTTATTCTAATGTATCAGCTCTTGGGGAATGTATGATCCTGGGTGGGTCTGGATACTTTTTTTTTTTGAAGTATACAGATGTCAATAATAACAGCTAAGACCATTACCGCAAGATAGCCTCCTCTTTAAAAAAAAAAAAAATCCCCTATCTGCTTGTTTGATGGCATAGATTAGAGTAACAATGAGCGCTCCTGTGGAGCCTGGAGAGACATTGTGTTTCTATCTGGAGGAGCTCTAGCTGTTTGAGGAAACATCTACATGTTAAATGTATGTAAATAAATAAATTGCTTCCATGGGGTGTTTTTTTCTTCTTAGAAATTCCTTTTGAGTCAAGTAAATACTAAGGAATGCTATCCTCAAATTGGAAGCAGTTTAACAAATAATCCTTAAATAATAATCTGCCATTTTCCCCCCAGTGATGACTAATTGTTACTAGTTAATTAATTCAAAACTTTTATTTTCATAAAAGAAAATATTTGAAACATATTCAAGAATTGTCAAATTTAAAACATTTCATCTGAAATCCCCTTTGCATATTTGCTGGCTGGATTTAGGACTTAAGAAGTAATGGGAATGTGTGTTTAAAGAAGGGAAAGTTAAGAGGAGTGATTACAAGAGACTGTGAATGTATACATTTTGATATTTCTTATTTGGCCATCTGTAGTCATTATTTCATAAGTACATTCTTTTCATTTATAGGAGCGAATGGATGGATTTGAAAAAAGAGTATTTAGCACTGCAAAAGGCCAGCATGGCTTCGTTAAAAAAAACAATATCCCAAATAAAATCGGAGTCAAAAATGGAAACAAATGGAGTACCTCCTAACTCTGGAATAGAAAATGAAAAAAGTAAATAACACTCTGATAGTTTTTGTAGCATTGTATTGTATTTATATACTAATGTATTATTTCTGAATTATTTCAGGATAAACCTTAACTTTTAAAAATTTAAGTGTGCAATTAAAGACTCCTTTTTTTTGGGCACCTGGCTAGCTCAGTAGAGCATGTGAGTCTGGAATGGGGCCCCTTTAATTCAAGGCCTTGACATTAGTAAGAAAAAAAAGAAAAGAAAAGAAAAGAAAGAAACGCCCCAAAAAGGTGTCTTTTAATTACTTAAGTTTTCTCTACAGTTTTTATTACTGATCAGAATTAGTGATGAATGGATAGTTTATGAATTTAGCAAGTTTGTAGAAACAAAAATTATAATTTCCATTTGTGATTTTATCCTATTAGGACATATTTTGAATTCTTACAAATTGAAAATATAAATTTTCACATTCTAATCATGGTATTTGTTGAATGTTCTTACATATAGTTCTGCGTCTGTTTACTGAGTGCTTTATTATTTGGGTAAGAGAAAGGGAGCATTTTTTTTTTAAGGTTTTATAAGTGTTCTAACAATGCTCTGCAATTAGAGTAATAAAAGATTTGGTATTTCATAGTAATCTGCAAGAAGCTGTATGACACTAGAATAACTTATTAATTATTTTACAGTTACATTAAGTAAATTAAAATTAGTTACTTAAATCAGCTGAAAAATTATATTGTTCTTGTGAAATGGGCCTACTAAATTATTAAGTGTAAGAGGCTTATTTCTCTTTCCTCTTCAAATCAACAGCAAACAGTGAAGAGTGTTGTCCCCAGGAGAAGGCTAATGCAACAGGACCACAGTTTGTAAATGGTGTGATTGTGAAGATTGTTAGCACTGAGCCGCTACCTGGCAGGAAACAAGTCAGGGTAATGCTTTTCTGTGTCAAGGGTAGTTGTTGCTCTCTCCTTTTTAAATTTCCCCATGTGAAAATGGAAAACAAAGCAAATCAAATTAGAATTTGTTCCTCTGCCATAAACTACTCTAGATTTGATTCCACCGTAACTCTTGTGTTTGACTTGAAGGAAAATCTGAAGTCTGAATTCCCTGCTGGATTAAATTTGCAGTGAGCACAGTTTAAAATGTTTTTCTATAGAACTCCACTTTGTTTATTTTTTTGGTGCCATTAATGGTTGGTTGAGCAGTTGAATGAGTATGCTTTAACTATAAATGAAAAGAAAAAATAGTAAAATGCTTTCCTAGTATTCCTTTAGGGGATATTGTCTGTTTTCAGAGAAAATAGATTATAGAAAATATTTCATGCCAAAACATATTAAAAGATCGAATTAACATTAGAGTTGGTCTGAAAATATTATGAATTTTTAATTATCTTCTGTTGTCTGATTTGGTAGTGAACATAATTCATTAGAGAAATGTTAGAGCTCTTAGCTTCCAGCAGTTTCCTAAGATTTTGTGACCTGAAGAAAGTCAAAATTATTTTGGAATAAAAGGGTTATCATATGAATATTTTTTAACTTAACATAAATTTAGTAATTTTTGTCTGTTAATCCCCTTGGAGAGTGAAATTTTTTCCTTGAAGAAATTAAAGATTTTTTGGAGAATAAGGGTTTCGTTAATATTTCTTAAATTTTTTTTGTTATTTTCAGTCTACACTGATTGTTTTAAAAATCTAAAACAATTACAGAAAAGAGTAAGATATTTTGAAAAGCTACAAAAATTTGTATGCATGTGCAAATAAATACAGAGTTCTGAATAAGTTCCACTATAAATTGCTATACACTATGTATTGCTATACAATTGGACTGGTTTGCAGTCCTTTTTCACTTTATCTAACAGCCTTTTGTAACGGCACAGCCTTATTTCTTATTGACATATTTTTTGTAAAATAACATATATGTTTGCATAGCAAATATATTTTCCATTGTTGTACTGACATTCATCATCATTTAGTATGTTCTGGTTTTGCATAGACTCCTACTGGTCATATTTTTTAACTTCCATAACCATTGAGGTTGCTCATTGCAATAAGCATGTTTGTAAGCACGTTATCTGAAACCCTTTTTCCTTTAAAATCTTGTAGCTGTCACTAACCTAAATTTAGATTCTTTTTATGATATTGATTAGGGTGAATCCCAAGTTGACATTACCAACTTGGATTTCAGAGTATGGTAACAATACATTTTCAGATCAGAAGGGTAAAAAACTGAGTGTAAGTGAAGCTGTGGTTAGTGAGGTTGCAAAAGATTTAAAGGAAAAATTAGAGTTTGTTATTTAAATTACGGACATAGGTTCAGTAACACTCATCAAAGAGCTTTTATTATCTAAAAGATATGCCAGTTAAAAATTACCCAGATCATAAAATCATAAATGTTAGTAGTTACTTACATTTAGCTGGGAAAAAATTGAGTTATTATGATGTTGATTGCTGTTTAACTTGCCCATGTGATTACCAGGCTAATTTATCATTTTATGGAATGGTTTTAAGTCTCACGATTAGCCTAACATTATACTGGGTAGATAGGTAGTATTTTGAATTGTAATCAGATCTATCTGGTAAGTCAGTTACAAAACACTACCAATTAATACACTCACATTTCATTAACTTCATACCAATTATTTGTCTTGCTTTCTGTCTAAATTTAGTACTAAAGTATAAGTAGAAAGAATTGGCAAGTATATTTGCCTCCAGTTCAATTTTTTTTTATGTAATTAGTAATCAGTAAGTGCCAATTTTGAGATACGCAGTATGCTAAGACTAGGGGTGAGTTAATACTTAGTCCCTGGCTTCACAGGTTTTTACTGCATATTCTTTGTTATTAACTAATAAATTTCTCTTATTTTATGATGAAATTATATTGCCAGATACTGCTCACTTATGGAATTCAGACTTTAAAAATCCAATATCTAAAAGTAATCTAAATTCTTTGAGGCTTGATATTTGGGTCAAAAGTAAAGGAAGCCATCCAGATGGGTAAAATGCTTTTTTTTCTTTAAGTTGGGAATCTGTAGTAATTTCTTTGGTTTTCTGAACGGTAGCTGATGAATGAAGAATTATATAACATTCCTGCATAATTACATTGTTTACATCACAGAACCTGCTGGGAAGAAATGATTAGGAATGCAGGAATCTTGTTAATTTGCCCTCACAGCAGGCATTATAGGTAAAACGTTTCCTTGCTGGGTGACCACAACTTGTTTAGAAGAGATTATTCAGGTTTTTCATCAGAAAGTATGAATTCTTGAGCTATATTCCCATAGATCTACTCAGGAACCTAGGAGTTTGGTAGATTCCCATGAAATGTTTTTTTCATGAGTTGTTAAAATAAAAAGTTGAATTTGTTTCGTATATTTTAAGTCCTAAGAGATTTTGTACAAATGAGTGGAAATGCACCTTCTCCTCCAATCCATTCAGGGGTTTTTGTTTTTTAATTTTATCCCTTATTTTAACTATACCAAGACTCATAACCCCCTTTTTGATTTGGGGTTAGGGAAAATTATTTGTATATCCTGTTCTATAAATCTATTTTCCTTCTGTAGAGTAGTCCTGTTCTAATTAATATTCTAAGATTGTGGTGGGAAAAAAAGGTTTTGACTAGAGTTTTCAACTTTGTCCAAGTCAATTTTAAGAGTATTTGTATTTTACCAGGGGAGGTGTGGCTGGCTCAATCAGATCAAGAGAGTTTATGACTCTTGATGTTGGGATTGTGAGTTTGAGCCCAGATTATGTAAGTAATCTCTACCCTCAACATGAAGCTTGAACTCACAACCCTGAGATCAAGAGTCACCTACCTGTTGTACTGACTGAGCCAGCCAAGCACCCCTGTGTTTTAGAAGAATGTTTGATAAGTAGGATAGTTACTCCTCATTTAACCTAGATATGGCTTATTTATGTAATACATTCTGACACAACCATGGGAATAATTGTAGAATTATTAGCAGACACTTTTATTATTTGTTTAAAATCTTTCTAAACTCTAATGCAGGATACTTTGGCAGCAATCTCAGAAGTTGTTTATGTGGACTTGCTAGATGGAGATACAGAATGCCATGCTAGATTTAAAACCCCTGAGGATGCCCAAGCAATAATAAATGCGCACATGGAAATTAAAAAGAAGCACTACTGGAACCTCGAGATCCTTTCTGGTAAAACTCCAGAGTCTTTTTTAATAATTCTTATTTAGAATCACTTAATCACTTATTTAGAAGTGATTGATGCTTTCTCGTTTTGGTTAATAAACTATTACTGTTTTTCATATTCCAGTATGTACAAAGTAGAATTGAATGTAATCAGACAACTATAGTTTTATTATTGAAGTGTGATTAATGCCTTGAATATGTTCCTTCATATGTTTCAGTGATTATTTTTTTGGTTTGTTTTCAAGGTGATCATGAGCAGAGGTATTGGCAGAAGATTTTGGTAGATAGGCAGGCCAAACTTAATCAGCCTCGTGAAAAGAAAAGAGGCACTGAGAAGGTAATTTATTTTTTGTTTTTTGTTGTTATAGTTGTTTGGTAACTTAAATATAATAATAGGTTGAATGTTATCTGGAAGTCAGTAATGTATAGTCCTAAAATAACCTTGGTTTTTCTATACACAACAAAGATTTACATGGTATATACTGCATTTTATTTTTTTATGTCTTTTATTTATTTTTGAGAGACAGAGAGAGATAGTATGAGCAGGGGAGGGTCAGAAAGAGAGAGAGGGAGAAACAGAATCTGAAACAGACTCCAGGTTCTGAGCTAGCTGTCAGCACAGAGCCTGACACGGGGCTCGAACCCATGAACCGTGAGATCATGACCTGAGCCTAAGCCGGATGCTTCACTGACTGAGCAACCCAGGTGCCCCTATACTGCATTTTAAATTGTGAGAAAGAATACTTGTTTTTCTGTATTTTGAAATACACAAAATTAGAATTTTCCCCACAGGGTACATTGTTTTTTTTTTTTAAGTTTTTTTGTTTTCCTTTCTTTTATTGTACCCGGTGGTAGCAATTTAATTTAAACAGTATTGTTTTCTAGCTGCTATAGTTTGGTAGTAAATAATTATTTAAAGATTGTCTTACTAGTAAAACACATTGTATTTAAGAATGTAGTTTTTATTTTTTTTTCCATAATATTTTATTGTCAAATTGTTTTCCATACAACAGCCAGTGCTCTTCCCCTTAAGTGCCCTCCACCATCACCACCACCTCTTTTCCCCCCTCCCCCAAGAGTGTAGTTTTTAAAGATATGAGCCACCACAGATAAGACTGGGAGACTTTATGCCTAGTGTTTGTTATAGTAATGATAAGCTTTATTCCTTTTTCTCTAGAGTAGTCAACAGGTGAAACAAACAAGCTTACACACCTTAAATAATGTAAAATAAGACTTTCTTTGAATAATTTTGTTTTAAATGATATTGAGTAATTTAATACTGTCGTTGCTTTGAGCTGTCATGTTTATTCTTTTTAGTCAGATTATGATAAGTAGTGGTACATCTTTAAGTGCTCAGTACAAATTAAGGGTACATAATAACTAATGCTATTATAAAATTTTAAGACCTGTAGTATTAAATAAAAATCTAAAAAGATAGGCATTCTTCTGTGACTGCTTAGCACTTAAAATCATAATACTTCCTGGATCCTAGGTTTGTTGATTTGGGATTTTATGTATTGATTAAAAACCAGGTGTTTTTCATCAGCCTTGCATTGTCAAGGATTCACTGGAATTTAAGATGATTTGGAGGGAGGTTTCCTACTGTTCTTTGTTAAATCTGTTTCCATGAATACAGACTGAATTTGCTGAAATGTGGGAAGGCCTCCTTCCTCCCTAAGGACTCTTTTAGGTCTATGAAGTGTTAATTTCAAAGCCTGCTTGAGATTATTTAAATGTTAAAATCATTGATCTAGAGCTCACAATTAAAATGAAATTGCTTTGTTAAATAGTATTTATCCTTCTAATTGATGTGAAATTTCATTTAAATTGCATATGTTTTTAAAACTAAGAATTAGTTTTGTTTTTCAGAAAGATCCGACCTCCATAAATAAACTTGAGGCAAGGAAATAAACACTGGCTAGGGAATTTTATAAATTGGATTGGAACACAATGAGTAGCTCTGTTATTGAGTTGGAAAGTTTTTCCTCATCTCATTTGCTTGTTGCACCACCAGGCTTGTCCTTACCATGATTTGTTCGATAAACAGTATAGGATCCTAAGTAACTAGTTGGCTCCTATCATGTAATAAAAATAAGGTACCACACGAAGTGGGTATTATACAGAAAACACAATAATTAGGCCATCAGTCTACCTTTTACCTTTCTGATAATTCCTTTAATTAATAATTTTTGAGTGCTGCTTTGTGTTAGTTAGCCATCATTCTAGGAACTAGAGACCCTGCTTTCATGAAGTTTACAGATGAACAGTTCAGGTCGGGTGATGACAAATGCTGTGTAGGAACATCAACTCAAAGGGTATTGTGAGATGGCTTTACATCAGATGGGGTTTTCTGGGCCGTTCTCTGTGACAGTGACATCAGAGCAGGCCTTGGGAAAGCGAGCAGACAAGCAGGAGAGCCTAAATGCACATCTCTCCAAGCAGAGGCAACAGAAACCAGGAAGCCTTGAAGGGACGGAGGCTATACGGGCCTAGCTATAGTGTCGGACTCCTGGGACTAGGTCAGTTCTTAAGAGCAGATCCTTTCGGGAGTATTTTAATCTCCAGATTGGTAAGCGAACCTTGTGTAGCACTCAGCCCAAAATACATTGTTTCATTCCAATAATGCGTGAATTCGCATTCACAATATAATTATTTAGGGCCACATGTCCTTTAAGAAATGTCTTGGTAATTAATACTCAAGTCCACGGGGTTTTGAAACAGCTAACCAATATGGATCCTGAACTCTCTTAAAAGGTTAAAAAAAAAAAATTGCCAGCATGGAGTGGCTATTTTCAATTGAAACATTTTTTTTAATGTTTTTTATTTCTTTTGAGAGAGAGAGAGACACAGCATGAGCAGGGGAGGGATAGAAAGAGAGGGAGACACAGAATCTGAAGACAGCCTCCAGGCTCTGAGCTGTCAGTACAGAGCCTGATGTGGGGCTTGAACCCACGAACTGCGAGATCATGACCTGGGCCGAAGTCGGATGCTTAACCGACTGAGCCACCCAGGGGCCCCAATTGAAACATTTTTAGAAATGTTGCAACTAAAGTGAGAGTGTTTTAGATAATTTTTAAAATTCACTGTTAAATTTAATAAACCATAATCCTGAAGAGTTCTTTCTGTATTGATTTGGGTTCAACTTAATTTATCTCATTTCTGTACCTCTCCCTCTTTTAAAAAATTTTTATTCAACCTGATAGTTGTGGAACTTTTTTAGTCATAATTATCTTTTTGTTTTAAGTATCCAATACATTCTAATTTGTAATTTCTTTCTCCGTAGTTAATCACCAAAGCTGAAAAGATTAGACTGGCAAAGACTCAACAAGCAAGTAAACATATTAGATTTTCTGAATATGACTGAAAAACACTTTTGATTCACCTCTTAAGATTTCACTGGACACTTGAACTTTTCTTAGGAAATCCATTTTATTATGGTAGTAAATAATAAAGAATGTTTTCCTGAAACCTACATTAATTAAAGGAAATACCTTTGTTCTTTAACCTGTTAATAAGACTTTTTTGGGGGACAAGTACATTGTATACCATAGTTTTACCTTAAACATTTTATTTGCTGAAATTATCTTCTACAAATCAACCCTCAAAATGATTCAGTGAATATGTCTGAACATTATTAATTTTGTTGTTTTATATTACAAAAACAAAACATTTGCAAAAATGATACTTAAATAGTTTAAGAAAATGTTTGACAGTGGACTCACTGTACTTCTTTTATAGTTTGCTTTTTTCATTTCAAATATCTAGGATATCTTTTCATGGTGATTTATACAGAGAGTTATGTGTGATACTTCATTCTGTTTATTGCACTTCGCTTATTCCACTGAACAGGCCATATGAACTGTTTCAATTAAAATGTTAAACTTTTTAAAGTATCGAGTTTGTTTTTCATTAATGAAGTTAAACGTTTTATTTTGCCTAGCCAAAGTAAAATGTACCAGATGCTATGAACACAAGGATTCTGATTCTCAGAATCAGCCTTAGGCATAACTATCATTTTTTTAACTCAGACTGGCGTATTTAAGGCCTTCTCAGAACTGAACCTGGAGGGCTTTTTCATGACTGGCGTCTTAATCCCTTATCAGAATATCAGAAACTGCCATTGGGTTCATTTCCCTGGGCTAGAAACCATTTGTAGTCCCATCAGCTTTATCCAGAAGTGGGGGCCTAATCTGATGCCTAATTGTAGAAGGCCTCCAGTCAGGAAGCTGTTTACTTCTATGAGCCAGGGATTTGAGGTGATTGGCTGCCTACTGGTTGGGGTGACAGCAGTTTATTAATACTAAAAATAGGTATCTGCCAAGTTGCCACGGACTTGCTCCCTTTTTTTTCTCCATGAAGGAAAGCTAACATACACACACTCTAATGGAGGAAAAGAAAGATCTGGAAATAGTTACTAAACCTGTTTATGAAGATTATGACTGAATATGCTTCAGTTGATCCAGAATAGTCAAAAGTTGCATGCAAGCTTCAAGGATTCAGTTGGTCTCAGTGAGGACTGTCTTAAGGTGACTTTGGAAAGGTTAAGTAAAATTTCAGCAATTTTCCCCTTGACAGTTTTTAAAACAAGATAAGTGGTCATTCAACAAGTATCTTTGGACAATTTTAGCTCTTGGGGGGAAGATCCCTTTCCCATGGACCTCATAGTTCAGTGGTAATTAGAGACGGTAAGCAAAAATAGGTAATAAAAGTTACACTTTGTTAGGTAACTCCTTAGGGCAAACAAAAAAGGTGGAGGAGAAGCCACATTCATTCATTCTTCGATGTTTTCCTTAATTCATTTAATTAAATACTTATTTAGCCCTTGTTACCTATTTGACACTGACACCATAGACTTCTGAGCTACCAAGAAAAAGGTAAGGCGCCCTGCCCTTGAGCAGTTTACAGCCTTTACAGCCTTGGGGAAGATGGACAAGTCAACATAATCATGACACTAGGTAAGTCATGTAACAAGTAGCTCCAGATTATGTGGGATACATTCCTAAAAGCAAGCTCATGATAACTGAGTGACCTTCCAAGGTTTCTGTGAACCTTTCATTTTGGGGGGTAAGTGAATTTGCTTTTTATCTAACAGCACATAGTAATTGCTTAATAAATATGTTTGAGTTAAATTGATGTGCGTTTCTTTAAAAGAAATTTTATTTTCTTACATTTATTTATTTTTGAGAGACACAGAGCACAGGTGGGGGAGGGCCAGAGAGAGAAGGAGACACAGAATCCGAAGCAGGTTCCAGGCTCCAAGCTGTCAGCCCGGAGCCCAACTTGGGGCTCAAACGCACAAACCGTGAGCTCATGACCTGAGCTGAAGTCAGAGACTTAAACTGACTGAGCCACCCAGGTGCCCCATTGAATGTGCATTTCAAGATGTTCCCCAAGGACAGATGTTACGATTTGCTCAAATGAAGGATATTTTCTTACTCAACTTGCTAATTTTCAGTATTCACATTCCCTTTCTTTTTGTAAGTGCCATTGTGTACCTGTCTTTGTGTATTTTGGTGGGATTTAGTTTCTTAACTGCAAAACTAATTTTTTTTTTTAAGTTTTATTTATTTTTGATACAGAGAGAGACAGAGCATGAGAGGGGGAGGGGCAGAGAGAGAGAAGGAGACACAGAACTGGAAGCAGGTTCCAGGCTCTGAGCTAGCTGTCAGCACAGAGCCTGACATGGGGCTCGAACCCACAAACGTGAGATCTGACCTGAGCTGAAGCCGGAGGTTTAACTGACTGAGCCACCCAGGCGTCCTGCAAAACTAATTTTATTTAAGCACCTTACAGTAGCTTAGTACTACCCATTGGTCATTGTTGTTAGGAGTTTTTGAACTGAAGCATTTGTCAAAGGTTATAATAGCTAACTAATCGGAGACTTAAACTCAGTTTCTCTTAAAGACTGCACATTTAACGACTGCAATACCTCCCTTCTTAGCTGCCCTCCTGCCTTTCTCCTTTTCTTCCCTGTGTTACTCTTTCAAGCCAGTGTTCCCAACTCCTAGTGGAGTTTATTTAACCGTGCTTCTATTGGACTGGTGGCGTCTGCTCTTGTACTACCAAGAGCAGTGCTACAGTGAACATTACGTCCAGCTTTGTTCAAGTGTATCTGCAGGATGGATTTCTGGAATAGGAACTGCTGGGACAAAGATACCTTCTGGGGTTGTCAGCCCGGCTCCTTCAGTAGAACATTTGACTCAGCCTCCGAGTCATGAGTTCAAACCCCATGCTGGGCCTGGAGCCGACTTAAAATTTAAGAATACATATATATCATTTATAGCCCAAAATGGTGTATAAATTTTCACTGCCAACAATTAATTTTCCTTTTTTTTAAGCTAAACTCTTTTTTTAAATAATTTTTTAATGATTTATTTATTTTTGAGAGAGACAGCATAAGCAGGCGAGGGTCAGAGAGAGAAGGAGACACAGAATCTGAAGCAGGCTCCAGGCTGTCCGCTAGCTGTCAGCACAGAGAGCCCGACACGGGGCTCGAACCCACGAACCGTGAGATCATGATCGGAGCCGAAGTCAGACACTTAACCTACTGAGCCACCCAGGCGCCCCTAATTTAAACTCTTAATACAGCATTTGGGGTGCCCAGCTGGCTCACTCAGCAGAGCATGCACCTGCTGTTCTCAGGGTTATGACTTGGAACCCCTCTTTGGGCACAGAGTTTATTTTTTAAGAAGTACAGGCTGAGTACTTGGGTGGCTCAGTCAGTAAGTGTCCCGACTCTTGGTTTTGGCTCAGGTCATGATCTCCTGGTTCTTCAGATTGAACCCTGTCAGGTTCCCTCCACGCTGACAGCTAAGAGCCTGCTTGGGATTCCCTCTCTCCCTCCCTCTCTGTGCCTTCCCCCGCTTGTGTGTGCACTTGCTCGCTCACTCTCAAAAAAAACAAACTATAAAAAAATACAGGTTCTAATCAGTCTTTTTCATTTTTCCCAATCTGAGACATGAAAATGCATCTCATTGCATTTTCATGCAATGAAAATCAGTATTTCTCTGATTACTCTGTGTACTTCCCCTGATTACCCTGAGATTGAGTACTTTTCACGTGTTAAATATATGCATATCCTCTTCAAATTTCTTTTTTATTATTTTTGAGGTTTATGTCTTCATGATAAATATGATCATTACCTGAGCCAAAACCAAGATTCAGATGATTAATCAACTAAGCCACCCAGGTGCCCCAGCAAATTACATTTTGTACCTTTTTATAGCATGGATAGTTTTTTAAATTTTTTTATTTAAAAGTTTTTTGTTTTATTTATTATTGAGACAGAGAGAAACAGAGCAGGAGTGGGAGAGGGGCAGAGAGGGAGGGAGACACAGGCCCCAGTATCTGAGCTGTCAGCACAGAGCCTGATGTGGGGCTTGAACCCACAAGCCATTAGATCATGACCTGAGCCGAAGTTGGATATGCCCAACCGACTGAGCCATGCAGGCGCCCCAGGTAATTTCCTTTTGAGGACTGACCTGCAGAACTTTTTATGTTAACATATCCCTGTAAATATGTTCTCCCATTCAAACACTTGCCTTTCAACTTGGTTTATAATACGTTTGTTGTATAAATTTTTTATATTTTTACAGAGCCATATCTTTTAATCTGCTTATAACAAAATAATTTCCCATTCTGGAGCCTGTGAGTCCTGCCTTCTTTTCTTCTCTGATGTCCAGAAGATTGACATATAAATAGGAATCTTTTGAGTTAGCATGAGAGACTTCATAGCCAAATACAACCTTAATTAAAGCAATACCTTTCTTTAAAATAAAAATCACAAATTTTATTTTTTTTAAATACCTTGAGAAGTTTACAAATATAAAGAGCAATTAAAATGAAAAAGAAGGAAGAAGTCACACTAGGGGTGCCTGGGTGACTCAGTTAAGCATCCAACTTCAGCTCAGGTCATGATCTCATGGTTGGTGACTTCAAACCCCACATCAGGCTCTGTGCTGACAGGTAGCTCAGAGCCTGGAGCCTGTCTTCGGATTCTGTGCCTCCCTCTCTCTCTCTGACCCTACCTGCTCACGATGTCTCTCTCAAAAAAAAAAAAACATTAAAAAAAATTTTTAAGTCACACTAGAAAAGAGTCCACACTATCACTTCCCTACTTGTCTGTTGACTGACTTATCACAAACAAGGCTGTCTCATTTCTACAGCTGTACAAGTTATACACCAGTGGTAGCATTTGCATAGACTACAATGTGAAGGTAGAATACAATGTGAAGGTGTTCTTGGAGGTATATAGTGCATAATCTGCACGGCGTACATGACAGCCCAGTGATCTTTAGCTTTTTCTATTTTGTGCTTGAGACGATCCTTACACTGCTGGGGAAATAAGACAAGAAACTAACATTCTTGTAAATTACCACAGTTCTCCAGATCTGAGGTGATCCAAACTTGAAGACTTGGTTTGTATTATAGACCAGGTTATCATCAAAGTAGGACTTTCAAGGACAGGAATTGGAACAGGGATCTCTAAATGTTTTGCAACCTGAGATTTTGCAACCATTATAGGAAAAAGTTCTATTGCAATATTCAAGACAGTAATATATATAACTGTACTGTAAATGTCTACTAAAAGGTTTTAGATTTGCTTTATCTTGACTAACCAGGGCTTGGTCTTAAAAGTGTTGTGTTTTAGGGGCGCCTGGGTGGCTCAGTCGGTTAAGCCTCTGACTTCAGCTCAGGTCAGATCTCACGTTCGTGGGTTCGAGCCCCGCGTCAGGCTCTGTGCTGACAACTAGCTCAGAGCCTGGAGCCTGCTTCTGGTTCTGTGTCTTCTTCTCTCTCTGCCCCTCCCCCTCTCATGCTCTCTCTCTGTATCAAGAATAAATTTAAAAACATTAAAAAAAAAGCTTAAAAAAAAAAGTGTTGTGTTTTAGGGGCACCTATCTGGCTCAGTGGGTAAAGGATGTGACTATCTTGGGGTCATGAGTTCAAGCCCCACATTGTGCATAGATTTTAATTTTTAAAAAAGCATCTGGGTGGCTCTGTCCACTGAGCACCCAACTCTTGATTTCCACTCAGGTCACCGTGGTTGCAGGATCAAGCCCCATGTCAGTTACATACTGTGAGTGGAGTTGCTTAAGATTCTCTTTTCCTCTGCCCCCTCTCACGAGCATGTGTGTGGTCGCTTTCTATTTCTCTGGGGAAAAAAATGTCAACTACACTTATTCAACATGGTGCTCAAACTCATGGTCCCAAGATCACAAGTCGCATGTCTACCAACTGAGCCAGCCAGGCACCCCAGGCTTAGAGCTTACTAAAAATATATATAATAATGTTTTGATATTTGAATAGCATTTTGAAATGATAATATTTATTTGGGTTAAATATTACTAAACATTTCATTTGCTTTTTTTTATATTACCTTTTTAATGTGTCTAATAGAAAATTATTTTTATTTGTTTTTAATATTTATTTTTGAGAGAGAAGAGTATGCACACATGAGTAGGGAGGGGAAGTGAGAGAGGAAGACAGGTTAGAAAGCAGCCTCACTCTCTGCACTGACAGCAGAGAGTCTTATGCAGAGCTCTCAAACTCAGGAACTGTGAGATCATGACCTGAGTTGAAGTCAGATGCTTAATCGACTGAGCCACTCAGGCACCCCAGCTAATAGAAAACTAAATTACTTACGTGACTCACATTATATTTCAGTAGGATAGCACTGACTTGGAGGAACAACAGTACAACTGGAATCAGTGGTAGTATTTATAGTAATAAACTGAAACTGACTCAGTTACTGAAAGAATCGACTGAGAATATCCAAATGCTAATTGCTCTACAAAAGACTTAGCTGATGCTAGGAAAAGAAAAGGCTGTTCTAGGTCTTACCATTTGGTAAGCTTTGTTATCTTTTGATTGGAACAGATCTAAATTTGTATTTCCGTATGTCTCTTGTGAGGTAACCTGATAAAAATTGTCAGGGCGCACCTCTCTGGCGTAGTGGGTAGGACATGCAACTCTAGATCTCAGGGTTGTGAATTCAAGCCCCAGGTTGGGTATAGAGCTTAAAAAAATTATCAGGACTTAAGGGGTTTATCCCCCTTATACTTGAATAACTTTGTTTTTAATTTTTTAATGTTTATTTAGTTTTGAGAGAGACAGAGCGTGAGCTGGGGAGGGGCAGAGGGAGAAGGAGACTCAGAATCTGAAATAGGCTTCAGGCTCTGAGTTGTCAGCACAGAGCCCAATGCAGGGCGCGAATTCATGAACCATGAGATCATGACCCGAGGCAAAGTCAGATGCTCAATCGACTGAGCCACCCAAGCACCCCTACTTAAAGAACTTATTTCATGAAATTACATAGAACCAAACACACACCTGCCTAATCCTTATTTTAAATAAAAGGATACTTACAAAAATTGGGTGAATATATTAAAATTAATCTTGATAGGGGCGCCTGGGTGGCTCAGTCGGTTAAGCCTCTGTCTTCGGCTCAGGTCAGATCTCACATTTGTGGGTTCGAGCCATGCGTCAGGCTCTGTGCTGAGAGCTAGCTCAGGGCCTGGAGCCTGCTTCTGGTTCTGTGTCTCCTCCCTCTGCCCTTCCCCCTCTCATGCTCTGTCTCTCTCTGTATCAAAAATAAATAAAACATTAAAAAAATTTTTTAATTAATCTTGATATCCTATGGGCTAACTAGTGAATTCATTATACAATTGATAAATTAGATTTTGGACCCGATGGATATGGTCAAACAATAATGCTTATCTTACAGTACTTAAGTATTACAAAATCCAGGGACGCCATGGTGGCTCAGTTGGTTGAAAGACTGACTTTGGCTCAGATCATGATCACACGGTTAGTGAGTTTGAGCCCTGCATCCAGCTGGCTGCTGTCAGCCCGGAGCGCTCTTCAAGTCCTCTGTCCATCTCTCTCTCTGCCCCTCTGCCACTCATGCTCCTTCTCTCTCTCTCTCTCTCTCTCTCTCTCTCTCAAAAATAAGTATTACAGGGGCGCCTAGGTAGCACAGTCAATTAAAGTGTCTGACTTCGGCCTGGGTCATGATCTCATGGTTTTTGAGTTCAAGCCCTGTATCGGGCTCTGTGCTGACAGCTCTTTGGATTCTGTGTCTCCCTCTCTCTCTGCCCCTTGCCTGCTCGTGCTCTGTCTCTCTGTATATCAGAAAAAAAAAAAGTAAAAAAAAATTAGTATTACAAAATCCATGATTTCTGTTTCATTATAAATCAGCCCATGAAGGTGTGCAAGAAGTATAACTTTATTTTTTTATAATTCAACTTAATTTTTTAAATTTTTTAATGTTTATTTACTTGAGAGAGAAGGAGAGAGATTGAGAGAGCATGAGTCGGGGAGGGACACAGAGAGAGACACACAGAATCCAAAGCAGGCTCCAGGCTCTGAGCTGTGAGCACCGACCCTAATGCGGGGCTCAAACTCACACATCTCAAGATCATGACCTGAGCTGAAACCGAATGAGTCACACAGGTGCCCCAATTCAACTAAATTTCTATTTCAAGCCCCACATGCTGCAAAATTCTTAACCTCAGTCAATGTATGGTTCTCCCTCTTAAAGTTGAGTCAATATTAGATGCTTACGCAATACCTAGTGGGAGGGGCACCCCTTTGTCTTCAGTCCTACTATCTGAGAAGGCCACTGCCCCAGTCAGTTCCGAGTCATTCATTCACTCCAGGCTCCTGCATACTTGGCCCAATAGTTCTCATGCCTCTTCTCAGGCATGCACGACTGACAAATAGCTACTGAGCTTTTGTGCTGTGCTCTAACTTGCCCGTCTCATGAAGTAAACATTCAGCGATAGTTGATTTACTTCTCTTCACCTGTCAGAGTAAGGAAAGGTCAGTATGGGACCCAGCAACATATATACAGAATAAGTATGCAAGACAACAGAAAAAAGAATAAATGTGCAAGAGCAAGTGAGAAATGTTTTATTTGTTTTTGAGAGAGCACAAGCAGGGGAGGGACAGAGAGGGGGACAGATCTGAAGCGAGCTCTGTGCCGACAGTGAGCCCAATGTGGGGTTTGAATTCATGAACTATGAGATTATATGACCTGACCTGAAGTCAGATGTCCAACCAGCTGAACTACCCAGGTGCCCTTTCTCTTTGGCTTTTGTTTCTAAGTAGGCTTTATGCCCAATATGGGGCTAGAACTCCTGAAAATGAGATCAAGAATCAAATGCCTTACTGACTGAGCCAGTCAGATGCCCCTATGATTTACTATTTTTTGGTTGCAAGAAATAGAAATTAAATTAGATTAAGCAAAGGAAAAAATTATTGTAAAAATAAGGGAGACTTGTGAAATCTGAGGAAGAAATAGATGAATAATAAGGCTTAAGAAGTATAGGATGCTTAACCCACTGATCCACCCAGGTTTCCCTTTACATTAAATACATTTGAGAATAATACATAGGAAACTGATAACAGTGATGCCTTTGGTGAAGAAGAACTGAAGTAAAAAGACTTCTTTGGGGTGCCTGGTGGTTCCATCAGTTGAGTGTGCAATTTGGGCTCAGGTCATGATCTTGGGGTTCGTGGCTTTGAGCCTCACGCCAGGCTCTGTGCTGACAGCTCAGAGCCTGGAGCTGCTTCAGAATCTGTATCTCCCTCCCTCTCTCTGCCCCTTCCTTGCTCTGTATTTCTCTCAAAAATGTAAAAAAATTTTTAAAAGACAGACTTTAATTTAGGTCTTTGTGTTGTTTACATATTTTAATAACCATGAATTTTATCCATTAAAAAACATGAGTAGAAAGTTGAAGAATTCCTCAAATACAATCCTCGCATTTAATTTGAGAACCCTTGTTGACAACTGTGGCAATAAAACATTGGCCCTTGAACTTAATTCACAGTGTGATTTAAGTGGTCTGAAAATTCTAGGAGTAACTGGTGACCCACTTAAAATTGTTGATTTAAGCTGTTAAAATTGTTGATTTAAACGTTGAATCAGGCCATTATCACAGTCATGATTTTCAAGCTCCTAGAATAAAATCAGACTGATAATTAGTATGCGTATCTATTACTCAGGAAATCCAAACAGTTTTAAAAGAAAGTAATGGAAAAAACAAAAAGAAAAGAATGTTTGGGCGCTTTAGCTGCTATTACTAAGGAAACCAACTCTATTTGCCCTGTCACTAGATTTTTTTTAAAAGGCCAACAAGTTTGATAAACAGTAAGGAAAAAATATTAAATAAGAGAACGAAGAAAGATTTTTAAATTCTCTCAAGTACTAAAAACAACTTTTTTTAAAAAAGTAGGCTCCATGCTCAACATGGTATTTGAACTCACAACCCAGAGATTAGGACTCACATGCTCTACCAATTGAGCCAGCTTCCACTCCCTTATCTCCCAGTCAGGGTTGTGAGTTCAAGCCCCGGGTTGGATATAGAGCCTACTTAAAACAAAAATCTTTGCCAATTGTATTTGAGTTACATTAATAATGCAAATTTGTTCAGGAAAATATTAAAAAGTTTTTGACAACAAAAAAAGAAAGTCACCAAAATTTTATACACATTATTACACTGTTTCATAATGTCCTATATTTACTGAATAGTATACTGTAAAGATTTTTCTGTCAATAGATATTATCTTTTCCAAGTCAGGTTTATATTTTTTATTTTTTAAGATTTTATTTTTAAGGGGGCTCCTGGGTGGCTCAGTCAGTTAAGTGGCTAACTTTAGCTCAGGTCTTGAGCTCGTGGTTTGTGGGTTCAAGCCCCGAGTCGGGCTCTGTGCTGACAGCTCAGGACCTGGAGCCTGCTTCGGATTCTGTGTCTCTCTCTCCCTCTGTGCCCTTCCCCTGCTCAGTCTCTGTCTCTCAAACGATAAATAAACATTAAACATTAAAAAAAAGATTTTATTTTTAGGGGTGCCAGGGTGGCTCAGTCAGTTAAGCAGCCGACTTCAGCTCCAGTGATAATCTCAGGGTTCGTGAGTTCAAGCCCCACATGGGGCTCTGGGCTGACAGCTCAGAGCCTGAAGCCTGCTCTGGATTCTGTGTCTCTCTCTCTGCCTCTCTTCTGCTCACACTCTCTCTGTCTCTCAAAAATGAATGTTTAAAAAATTTTTTTTTATTTTTAAATAATCTCTACACCCAATGTGGGGCTCAAACTTAAAATCCTAAAATCAAGAGTTACATGTTCTGGCTGAGCAAGCCAGGTACTCCTCCAAATCATGTTTTTAATCTAAAAAGTATATATAGTAATATTATGTACCATGTAGCACTTGCTTGGAATATGGTAATCATTCAAAAATCATTTTTTTAATGTTTTATCCATCCTTGATACAGAGAGAGACAGAGCATGAGAGGGGGTGGGGCAGAGAGAGAAGGAGACACAGAACCGGAAGCAGGCTCCAGGCTCTAAGCTGTCAGCACAGAGCTGGACACGGGGCTCGAACCCACGAAAGTGAGATCTGACCTGAGCTGAAGTCGGAGGCCCAACCGACTGAGCCACCCAGGCACCCCAAAAATCATTTTTTAAAGTTTATTTATTTATGGGCACCTTGGGAGCTCAGTCATCAAGCATCTGACTATGGCCCAGGTCATAATCTCATGGTTTGTGAGTTTAAGTCCCACATTAGTTGAGCTTGAGCCTCTCTTCAGGTGAGCATGAACCCCTCAGTGAGTGAGCTCAAGCCCCACTTTGGGTAAACATGAGCCCCCCTTCTGGTGAGCCCCGTTTCCCTCTCTCTCTCCTACTGTCCCTCCTGGGATTCTCTCTCTCTTTCTTTCTCTCTCTCTCTCTCTCTCTCTCGTTCTCTGCACTTTGCTCATTGTGCCCTCTCTCTCAAAAAAAAAAGTAAATAAGTAAAATAAATATATATATTTTTTGAGAGAGGGAAAAGAGCAGAGGAGGGGCAGAGAGAGGGACAGAGAGAAACCCACAGAGGCTCTGCAATGCAAGCATGGAGCCCAAGGAGGGGCTCGAACCCACAAACCATGAGATCATGACCTGAGAAGAAACCAAGAGTCAGACACCCAACTGAATAAGCCACCCAGGCACCCAGGATTGTTATTTTCATTTAGTTGTTTGTTTGTTTGGAGAGAGAGCAAGCACAAGTGAGCAAGGGGCTGGGGGGGGTGGTGTGCATAATCCCATGAGAGACAGAGAGAGGCAGAGAGAGAGCAAAAGAAGTGGGCCTTCCCTGGGGCTAGTGTTTATTTATTTTTATTACTCAAAGCAGCTTGTGTTGACCGGAGCAGGCATCAGCTCACCCAATGTGGGGCTTGAACTGTGAGATCATGACCTGAGCCAAAGTCAGATGCTTAAAGACTGAGCCACCCAAGCGTACCCACATCATTATTTTTAATAGCTACGTGGTACACCATTATGTTATCTCCAATAACTTTTTTTAAAGATTTTAGAGGGGCGCCTGGGTGGCTCAGTCGGTTAAGCGTCCAGCTTCCTGCTTCGGCTCAGGTCATGATCTCACGGTTTGTGGGTTTGAGCCCCATGTCGGGCTCTGTGCTGACAGCTAGCTCAGAGCCTGGAGCCTGTTTCAGATTCTATGTGTCTCTCTCTGACCCTCCTCTGCTTGTGCTGTCTCTCTCTGTCTCTCAAAAATAAATAAAAAACAAAAAAATATTTAAAGGTTTTAGAAATTTTATTTTAACTATTTTTTATAATCTTAGAGAGAGTGGGGAGCTGGAAGAGAGGGGCAGAGGAAGAGAGACTCAAGCAGGCTCCACTCTCAGCGCAGAGCCCAACTCAGGACTTGATCTCATGACCTGAGCAGAAATCAAGAGTTGGATGCTTAACTGACAGCCACCCAGCCACTCCAAGACTTTTTAAAAAAATTTTAGGGGCGCCTGGGTGGCTCAGTCGGTTAAGCGTCTGACTTCGGCTAGGTCATGATCTCACGGTTTGTGGGTTCAGGCCCTGCGTCGGGCTCTGTGCTGACAGCTAGCTCAGAGCCTGGAGCCTGCATCCGATTCTGTGTCTCCCCCTCTCTCTGACCTTCCCCTGCTCATGCTGTCTCTTTCTCTCTGTCTCAAAAATAAATAAAAACATTTTAATTTTTTTTTTAATTAATCTCTATATATAGCCAGTGTGGGGCTCAAACTTACAACACCAAGATCAAAAGTCACATGCTCTACTGAATGAGCCAGCCAGGCACCCCCTACTATACCTTATTAACCCATTATTGCTTAACATTTGTTTTTGTTTTTTTTTTTGTTAAGTTTTATTCATTTTTCAGAGGCAGAGAGAGACAAAATGTGAAGGAGGGAGGGGCAGAGAGAGAGAGACACAGAATCTGAAACAGGCTCCAGGCTTTGAACTGTCAGCACAGAGCCCAATGCAGGGCTCGAAAACCAAG
The DNA here is from genome assembly GCF_006229205.1 of Suricata suricatta. Classification (NCBI taxonomy): domain Eukaryota; kingdom Metazoa; phylum Chordata; class Mammalia; order Carnivora; family Herpestidae; genus Suricata; species Suricata suricatta. Next base: position 104,439,237 of record NC_043700.1, on the reverse strand, counting down.
CCACCTGAGCTGAAGTTGGACACTTAACTGATTGAGCACCATAGCACCCTCTAATTTTTTATTATTATATGTGTGTGCTTAGAATAAATTCCTAGAAGCGTTTATGACAGGCAAGGGTGGAGAGGAGTACAAAATAAGTGAAGTGGTCCATGAATCTCTAAGGGCCTACTAAATATTTCTAAAAGCATTTTTTTTTTTTTTTGCTGCTCCTCTAAAGTTGATATGGTTTGTTCCATGCATGTGAAGAACTCATGTTGCTACCATGACCATGACCGACTAGACCAAAGCCACAGGCAAATGTGTGGGCTGCACCTAAGGGAGGCAAAGTTTCTCTGGGGAGTCTGGGAATCAAATCCCATCCAGCTGGTTTGTCACTGGACCCAGCATCACCTTCTCTCTTGGGTGATAGGTCAACGAACAGGCTGAGCCTCCTGTGGTGCTGCTCCGACAGGATTGCTTTCATCCCAAACTTGACTGAATGGCTGAGAAGTTGATATCTTTGTCTTATACAGAAGAGATATGGGTGTCTTTCTCCTGTGACTTTATAGAGCCTGATCTTCCATCTTTTTTTTTTTTATTGCTTTCTTTAATTTTATTTTTGAGAGACAGAGAGAGACAGCTGGAGCAGGGGAGGGTCAGAGAGAGGGAGACACAGAATCCGGAACAGGCTCCAGGCTCTGAGCTAGCTGTCAGCACAGAGCCCAACGCGGGGCTCGAACCCACGAACCATGAGATCTGACCTGAGCCGAAGCCGGATGCTTAACCAACTGAGCCACCCAGGCGCCCTGATCTTACATCTTTAAAATGAAATAGGAGAAACTGGAAGGAACACCGTATTAGACATTTTTAAGACACTATAAATTCGTCTTAGTTCTGACTACAACGGCCATACTTCTAAGCACTAGTGGAACTGTTGCTCTCTATCCACGTCAGCATAAATACCCATACATGCCATTTCTTCCCAGTTGTGAGTTCAGTGTTTTACTGAGCTGATTACGAACACTGACTTTTGGGGGCCACTAGGTGGTTAAGTCAGTTGAGCATCCTACTCTTGATTTTGTCCCTGGTCATGATCCCAGGGTCATGAGAGGGAGCCCTGTGTCATGGAACCTGCTTAAGATCCCCCCCGCCCACCTCCTCAGCCTCTCTATTCCACTCGAGCTCTCTGCAACCCCCTCTCTCTCAAATAAAAAAATTAAATAGGGGCACCTGAGTCGCTCAATTGGTTAAGCATTGGACTTGATCTCAGCTCAGGTCATGATCTCATGGTTCATGGGATGAAGCTCCACCTCAGGATGTGTGCTGACAACTCAGAGCCTGCTTGGGATTTTCTCTCTCTGCCCTCCCCCCCCCCATAAATAAATAAACTTAAAAAATAAAGAGGTGCCTGGGTGGCTCTGGTGGTTAAGTGGCCGACTTCAGCTCAGGTTATGATCTCATAGTTTATGACTTTGAGAACCACATCAGGCTCTATGTGGACAGCTCAGAGCCTGGACCCTGCTTCATATTCTGTGTCTCCTCTCTCTGCCCCTCCCTGCTCTGTCTGTCTGTCTGTCTGTCTCTCTCAAAAATAAACAAACATTAAATAAATAAATAGGGGTGCCTAGGTTGCTCAGTCTGTTGGGTGTCCAACTTTGGCTCAGGTCATGATCTCACAGTCCGTGAGTTCGAGCCCCATGTCGGGCTCTGTCCTGACAGCTCAGAGCCTGAAGCCTGCTTTAGATTCTGTGTCTCCCTCTCTCTCTGACCCTCCTGTGCTCATACTCTTTCTCTCTCTCCAAATTAAATAAACATTTTTTTAAATTTTAATAAATAAATAAATAAATAAATGCTGTGGTTAAAAGAAAGCACAGCCTTTCTGGGATTCCTGGCTGGCTCAGTTGACCCTTGATTTCAGGTTTGTGAGTTTAAGCCCCACATTGAGCATAGAGCTTACTCTAAAAGAACTATTTAAAAACAAACAAAACCACTGCCTTGCTAAGAATAAGGTGTCCGAAACCCTCTGATCACACCATGCTATTCACTTGAATTCCTTATGATCTGACCCAGGACTCTACTCCTCAAGACTATTCTCTGCTTTTATGGACATATTTTGGGTTAGAGGGTGCTGACTTTGGTCTCAGCTTTAATGTATCATATGTCAAATTCTCTTAGATAGCTTTTATTTTTTTAATGTTTTATTTATTTTTGAGAGAGAGACAGACAACATGATCAGGGGAGGGTCAGAGAGAGAGGGAGACACAGAATCTGAACCAGGCTCCAGGCTCTGAGCTGTCAGCACAGAGCCCAACGCAGGGGCTGGAACTCACGATCTGTGAGATCATGACCTGAGCCGAAGTCAGGTGCTTAACCTACTGAACCACCCAGGCTCCCCTCTTAGATTTCTTTTAAAAGAGAAAAGTTGACCTCAATGTCAATAAATAAATAAATATTTCAGTTTAACAATGGACCCTCTATTATATACTTATCTCTAACCAGAAACTATCCACTTGGTTTTTCAGGTGGCCTGAAGGTCATCTCCCTATCCATATTTGATTATGAGTGTGTGGGAGGAGGGGTCTAATTTATATACAGTGTATTTTTAAAATGTTTATATATTTTGAGAAAGAGCAAGAGGAAAGGGCAGAGAGAGAATCCCAAGCAGGCTCCACGCTGTCATGCTCGCTATCAGTGCAGAGCCCCCACAGGGCTCCATCCCACAACGGTGAGATCATGACCTGAGCTGAAATCAAGAGTCAGACACAACCAACTGAGCCACCTGCGTGCCACTATAGTATATATTTTTAAAGATTTTAATTAAAAAATTTTTTTTATGTGTTTTATTTTTGAGAGAGAGAGAGAGACAGAGACAGGGCATGAGCAGGGGAAGTGTAGAGAGAGAGGGAGACATAGAATCTGAAGCAGGCTCCAGCCTCTGAGCTGTCAGCAAAGAGCCCAGTAGAGGGCTCAAACTCACAAACTGCAAGATCATGACCTGAGCCTAAGATGGATGCTTAACCCTCTGAGCCACCCAGGCACCCTCCAAAGATTTTTATTTTTAAGTAATCTCTACAGCCAACATGGGCTTGAACTCACAACCCCAAGATTAAGAGTCTCATGCTCCACCCACTGAGCCAGCCATGTGTTCCTATAGTGTATTTAATCCTCTATAATATACAGTGGATATCAAGTTCTTTCTGATTATAAAATAAATATAGTTAAGTGAAAAAGCAAGTTGATGAATAAAACAATTTTACTTATATAAAACATGTTTACATATATACAGATATAAAATCTGTGTATGCATACAAAAAATATGGACAAATATAAACCAAAGTATTAACGGTGGCTATATCAGCAGAGTAGGATGTAGTATGGATGAAAACTAATTTGACAATAAACTACTTAAACAAAAAAAAGGATGTAGTATGGATTTTTACTTTTTACTTTATACAACTCTGTATTAATTAATAATAAAAGTGAATACAGGTATTTACTATGCCAGGCACTATAGCAAACACTATATATTTATTCACACTTAGAACAATCCTATGAGATAGATACATTTTACATACAAAGAAACTGGGGATCAGAGAGATTAAGAAACTTGTCCAAGATCACAAGCTAGTAAATGGCAGAGCTGAGATTTTAAACCAGGTCTCCCCAGTGCCCAGATAAGTACCTAGAAAGCATCAAAATAGATATGTTGATCATCTCGATAGATACAGGAAAAGGACTTGATAAAATTCAGCATCTTTCACAATAATACTCTCAATAAATTAGCTATAGAAGCAATTTATATCAACATAATAAAAACTTCATATGACCATCCCACAGCTAACATCATACTCCATCAAAAGCTGAAAGTCTTTCCTCTAAGATCAGAAATAATAGGACAAGGGGGTTCTAGTCAGCCCAACCAGGGAACAAAAAAGAAAGGATAAGCAAAAAGAAAAGGAAGAAGTAAAATTCTGTTGGCAGGTGACATGCTCTTATATATCAAAAACACTACAGACTCTACCAAAAACTGTTAAAACTAATAAGTGAATCCTTTAACGTTGAAGAATAAAAGAGGATAAAAGTTGAAGGATAAAATTAGTTGCATTTCTGTTCACTAACAATGAACTATTTACGATTCCATTTACAATAGCATCAAAAGGAATAAAATATGGTGTGCCTGGCTGGATCAGTCAGGAGAGTATGCAAGTCTTGATCTCAGCGTTGTGTGTTCAAGCCCCACGATGAGATCAGAGTTTACTTAAAAAAGAAAGAAAGACAAAAGAGAATATTTAGGAAGAAATGTAACCATGGAGCTAAAAGACGTATATACTGAAAACTATGACACTTTGATGAAAGAAACTGAAGATGACACAAATAAATAGATGTCTATGTTTATGAATTAGAAGAATTAATATTGTTAAAATGTCCATACTATGCAAAGCCATCTACAGATTCATTGCAATCCCTATCAAAATTTTAATGGCATTTAACAGAAATAGAAAAACGAAGCCTAAAATTTGTATGGAAACACAAAGGACCTTGAATAGCCAAAGCAATCCTAAGAAAGAGCAAAGCTGGAGACATTATACACCCTTATTTCAAACTGTATTACAAAGCTGTGTTATTTTTTTTAAAGTATGGTACTGGCATAAAAACAGACACTTAGACCAATGGAACAGAAGAGAGAGCCTAGAAACAGACCCATGTCAACTCATCTTTGACACGGCACCAAGAATACACAACGGGTAAAGTATTTTGATAAGTGGTGTGGGAAAACTGGATAGACACGTGCAAAAGAATGAAATTAGACCTTACACCATACACAAAAGTTAACTCAAAATGGATTATAGGCTTGAATGTACAAATTGGAACTATAAAACTCCTAGAAGAAAACATAAGGAAAAGCTTCTTGATACTGGTCTTCGCAAAGATTTTTTGGATTGGACACCAAAAACTTAGGCAACAAAGGCAATAAACAAGTGGAACAATGTCAAATTGATACACTTTTGCACAACAGAGGAAATGACAAACAAAATGGAAAAGCAATGTATGGGGGTGGACTGGGCAGTTAAGCATACGATCTCACGGTTCATGTGTTTGAGCCCTGCATAGGGCTCTACACTGACAGTGTGGAGCCTGCTTTGAATTCTCTGTCTCCCTCTCTTTCTCTGTACTTCCCCCACTAGCTCTTTCTTTCTCAGAAAAAATAAATAAACTTAAAAAAATGTATGGAATGAGAGAAAATTTTTGCAAAGCACATATCTTATATAAAATATAAGGAAATTATGTAACTTGATAGACAAAAAAATCTGATTCAAAAATGGGCAGAAGACCTAAATAGACATTTTTTTCAAAGACATACAGATGGTACTATATGCAGGCCCCTAAAAAGGTATTCAATATTAGTAATTATCAGGGATATTAAAATCCAGCACAAAAGATATCATCTCACACATATTAGTATGGCCATTATGTATAGGACAATAGATACCAAGTGTTGGTAAGGGTGTGAAAAAACGAGAATACTTGTACACTGTTAGTGGGAATAGGATGTGGTAACAGCCATTATGGAAAACAATATGGAGATTCCTAAAAAATTTAAAAGTAGTGCTACCATGTGATCTAGTAATCCCACTTCTAGGTATATATACAAAGAAAATAAAATCAATATTTTGAAGAGATATTTGCACCCCCAAGTTCATTGCAGGATTATTAACCATAACCAGGAAATGGAAACAACCGTGTCTGTTGACAAATGAAGGCATATGGAACATGTGGTATATGGATGCCGTGGAATATTACTCAGCCATAAAGACTGAAATCCTGCTATTTGTGACAACATGGATAATCCTGGAAGACATTATGCTAAGTGAAATAAGTCAGACACAGAAACACTGTATGATCTCATTTTTATGCGGAATCTAAAAAAAGTCAAATTCATAGAACCACAGAGTAGAATGGTGTTGCCAGGGGCTGTGGGTGGTAGAAATGGGGTGATGTCAGTCAAAGGGAATAAACTTTGAGTTATAAGATGGTGAGTTCCAAGGATCTATGTACACATGGTGACTACAGCTAATAATACTGTATCATATACTTGAAATATACTATGGGGGCGCCTGGGCGGCCCCGTCAGAGAGTCTGACTTCAGCTCAGGTCACGAGCTCATGATTCATAAGTTTGAGCCCCGCATCGGGCTCTGTGTTGACAGCTCAGAGCCTGGAGCCTGATTTGGATTCTTGTGTCTGTCTGTCTCAGCCCCTCCCTGGTTCATATTCTGTCTCTCTATGTCTCTCAAAAAGAAATACACGTTTAAAAAAAAAAGAAATGTACTTTGAAAACTAAATCTTCAGTGTTATCATAAAAAAGGAAGAAAAATAAAAAATCGGTAACTATGTGAGGTGATGGATGGATCAACTAACTTGATTGTGGTTCTCATTTCATAAAGTATACATAAATCGTTGTATTTACACCCTTAAAGAAAGATTAAACATTATGAATAAAGTAAGTTTATTTTAATTATCATCAATAAGCTATTTTTATTACTTAAATCCTAAGAATGAAACAGAAGAAATATTCATTTACATGTATTATTAACTTCAAAGTATTCCTATTTAGTGACATTGTGCACTCTGTCAGTTCATCTTGAAGTAGCACCAAAGAATATATGTCAAAATAGAGAATAAAATTTTTTCAGTTATTCTTTAAGTCAGATTTTAACTAATTCAGGTATCTTTCTCCATTGGTTTAATTTGTGAGACCAATATCTATGAAATCACATAGAAGTATATTAACTATAGACCTGGGTTCTACTGACTATTCCCCCTCAGAAACAGCAATCTTTGTAGAATCTTTAGGGAGTGTTTCATGTTGTTTATGACTCTGGACTCAAAACCCTATCCTACCACATACTGGCTAACTGCTTTGCAGAAGTTACTTTACCTTCTTGTGCCTCAGTTTTCCCAACTATGAAGTAGAGATTAGGATTGTAGAGCATGTGGGGAAAATTCAGTCAGTTAATAGGTCTGATGCTCTTAATACAATATCTGGCATGTGGCAAGGGCACTATACATATTCATTGCGATAAGAATCAAAATCGACTCCCTATTTTTCTTTTTAAAGACCTTTTATCCATATTAAAGGTATTAACTTTATATTTTAATTATTAGTAACTTGTAGATACTAATAACTGGTATTTAAATAATATAATTTTTTAAGAAAGGATATGAGAAAAGTGAGCATTCTATGCCATAGTACTTGTGAAATTGATTTTTAAACTTTTAAAGAATTTTCAGCATCTTGAGGTGCAGAGTGAGAAAACAACAGAAAATGCTTATTGATTGACCTATAAGCAAACACGAATAATCTTTCTTTTCTGACACATTTTGCACATTTCTTTTACCTATTTTTTTCTATTCATTATTCTCTTCTTATGTCTTCAGTTTCTTGTCTAGTTCTTTGTATAAGTTACTCATTTTTATTATTTTATTTATGTTCTTATTTTATCCTTATAGAACACAGTTTCATTAAGACTCAGGAAAAGAGGAAGGACACTTGGGTGGTTCAGTCAGTTAAGCATCTGACTCTTGATTTTGACTTAGGACATAATCTCATGGTTTGTGAGTTGAGCTCCCGGTAGACTCTGTGCTGACAGCGTGGAGCCTGCTTGGGATTCTGTCTCCTTTTCCCTCTGTCCCTCCGCCACTCACCCTCTACCTCTTCCTCAAAATAAATAAAAATAAACTTAAAAGAAAAAGAATAAAGGAGGGATGCATGGGTGACTCAGTCGTTTGAGCATCAGACTCTTGATTTTGACTCATGTTGTGATCTCATGGTTCATGGGATTGGGCCACTGTGCTTATAGTGCAGAGCCTGCTTGGCATTCTCTCTCTCTCCCTCTCTTTTTACCCCTAACTCCCCTCAAAATAAATAAAGGGAACACAAAAACTCACACTCTTAAATCTATGTAGATGATTAATTTAGAAAACTTCTTTAATTTCTGTAATACAGGTTTGGAGTATTAACTCATTTTCATTAATTACATACTTGCTTTTGTGATCTAAGTAGGAACTAAAAATCCCTGAACCTGAGAATGGGGCTCAAAAGGTTAAATATTTTTATTGATGGTTCCAAAAGTTCAGATTCTTTCTGAGGCAGGATAGACAGGTCTGAGAAAGGAGGGCTGCACTTGGAATAATCATAGATGAAAATTTTTAAATAAAAAAAGACACATAAGCATCATCTTGTAAATTATTCCTTATGTTACAGATGAGAAACAGAAGCCCTGATTTATTCAATCACTTACTGAAAGTCACAGGCAAATGGAGATATCCCCGATGCTAGAATTAGGTGCTAAAGCCAACAACAAGGAGAAACACCACTAATAGTCAAATTTATCCTAAGGAAAAAGAATCCCTCATGTTGGCTGTAGCGATTACTTAAAAATAAAATCTTAGGGGACACCTGGGTACCTAAGCCTATTAACCACCCAGCTCTTGATTTTGGCTCAGGTCATAATTATATGGTTTATGAGACTGAGCCCCAGGTAGGGCTCTGTGATGACAGCATGGAACCTGCTTAGGATTCTCTGTCTCCCTTTTTTCCCGCCCCTCACCCACTCACTCGCTCTCATGAACGTGTTCTCTCTCTCTCTCTCTTTGTCTCTTTCAAAAATAAATAAAGTTAATTTAAAAATTAAACTCTTAAAAAAAAATCAATTCACTATGGTTTCCTAGAGTTATGTGGACCCCAGAGTGAATAATTACAGGTCAGTTATAGATGGCTTCTCATATGTGTAGGAGTTTAAAATTAAAAAAAAAAAAAAAGAAACAAATAGAACTCGAGATTAGAACTGCACAGTGTAACATCACATTTTCACTTTTATTTAATGTATTTGGCATATCTAAGATATTAAGATTTTGTTAAGAGCTGTTTTCAGCCCTGTTACTGCCCCAGCTAAAGGCACTGAAATTTAAGTAGAGATGCAATTGCATGAAATGAAGCTAACAGGGTACGCAAAGGATGTAGCAGTCACCTGGTTTGACTCAGGTGAAACAACGTAGACTTTACAGCTCCATGCAGGTGGGAAGGGTCCAGGAATGTACTGCAGATATACACTGTTAACATTCATTCAGGAAAACTTGAACTACTTTTGCATGATAGAATTCAGAGTATCACTCAAAGGCTAATCTAGTTCTAGCACAAATTCACAATGGAACTATTTTACACAGTGATGCTGGAGGAAATAGGACAGAGAGTTGTGAAAGCACATTAAGTATACAAACAACAGGAGAAAGGCATAATAGTGCAAAATTATTATACATCTTATTCACAATAATTCTTGCTTTACATGGCTTACACTGCCAACTATTTAAACTCATGGATTTTACTTCTATATCAATGCTCATTTTGGATGTCAACTTTTTTTTTTAATGGTTTTATCACATCACTGCCTCATTTGTGAATCTATCAAGATTTCCTGTTTACTGGCTACCGTATCTCTTAGCTTAGCATTCTGGGCTCACTGTCAACTCCCCAACCTCATCTTTTGTTTTTTCCTAACATGACCTTCTGGTGGAGCCAAGTTCATTGGCAGATAGCACCCAGCACATGACTTGTTAGTTCCTCTCTGTGGGCCCTTGGAAAGGCCATTCTGTAAACCTGGAATGGCTTTGCCACTGTCTGCCAATCTATATCCATCACGTCCTTTCAGTACTGATCCAAACTTTAATTTTCTCCAAGGAGTCTTCCCATTCTAATCACTTTAGCATATTCCTGAATCACTAAACTCTGAGGTGCTTTTTACTGTGGTCCTTGTTAATTTCCTTAAATTACTTCATGTGACTGTTGTCGCTACAGAACTGGGACCCATTCTTTGTGTCTTTGTTATTTGAACTAAATTAGCACCTGATAGCACTAACTGCTGTCTTCTGTAGGAGACTCAAATGCTATTGCTACTACTTGTCATAAATATCAGAGTTAATTGTTCAATATTTATAAGCCAGTAAAAAGGAAATACAAAGAAAATGTAAAGCATAAAAGTGACAAGCACATGGGATTAACTGATAAATAAAAGTGTGCACATAAACCAAGTGAGAAAAAAAGCAATGGACTTGGATGCTTTATAAATAAAGGTAAAACATAAATGTATTAAAAAAAAATAAAGGCATCTGGCTGGTTCAATCAATAGAGCATGAAACTTGGGGGCCCTGAATGACTCAGTCAGTTGAGTTTGACGTTAGCTCAGGTCATGATCTTACAATTCATGAGTTCCAACCCTGCGTTGGGCCATGTGCTGATAGCTCAGAGCCTGCTTTGGGTTTGGCGTTTCCCTCTCTCTCTGTTGTCCCCTGCTCACGCTCTGTCTCTGTCTCTCTCTCACACAACAAATAAATAATAAATTTTAAACAAAATTTTAAAGATAAAGCATACAACTCTTGATCTTAGGGTCTTGAGTCCAACTCCCACACTGAGCATAAAGCCTACTTAAATAAAAATAAATAAATGAATAAATAAACAAAACAAAATAAAAATTATATCACAAAACAGTATACATACCAATTCCAACTCAGTAAAATATTATGTACATTTATTTCATACATGGTAATTGGTGTTCGAGATTAACTTTTGTTCTATAAATTTCTTTGAGTCTAATAAAAAACAAAAAGTAAGAGATAGTGATGGAAGTTGAGGAGTTCTGCTTCTTCAGTTTAAGTGAATCCGTCCCCACCCCTCCTTTCCTGTCCCCCACAAGGCCACAAGGACCGATGAAGAACGTATCCCGTGCAGGGCACTGGCAGTCCTGATCTACCCGCAGGCGACTGATGCTCACCAATGTTGGAGAATCACTGCACTAGGGTACGAGGTCATATGGCACAGTGGTTCTCAAACTTTAGGATGGCATCGGCATCACTTGGAGGGCTTGTTAAACTCTCTACCCCCAGAGTGTCTGATCCAGTAGGTCTGGGGTAGGTCTGAGAATTTGTATCTCCAATCAGTCCCCAGATGACGCTGGTGCTGGTCCAGGGATGGCACTTTGAGGACCATTGTTTTAATGATTACCTGATGCTAACTACATGGAAGTGCATTATTACCTTGTACAACTAATTTTTGCATATCTTATGGTTTCCTCTACTTGCTTACGCCCCCCTATTGTTCTCCCTCGTAAGCTAACCTACGGTCTGCTTCCATCCGACATGCCCCCCCCACTCTGTTTATACTTAATTTTCCTTCCCCAAGGCCTCTATTTAATAAAGACCACCATCCTCTAAAATAGGATTTCCCTCCATCACTGTTTGCTGTCTAACCTACCTACGCCAAGAAAGAGACAGCTATGATTAAAGTTCTCAGAGCAAGTTTTTGATGTCTCTGTTTTGGTTGGCATCCAAAGCTGGTGTTTAATCCCAGAGGAGTAAGACCCTGTGCAGGCCTGAAGAAGTGTTTGGTTTCACCACCTTTCAGATCCCAACCTGCATATCATTGAAAGGTAGCCCCTTCTGAGTATATATTTAACTTTGGAACGGCTTGAAAAGGTAGAAGGGGACATAACACCTTCCTTACATTCTGCTCTCACAGGGTTGTTGCAAATTGATTTCACGAAGACCCAGAAACCGTAGCAGAGGCTGCAGCTACTGTTTGAGACTGTGCACACCCTCAGAAGCGAGAGTGCTGTCACCACATGACAAATGTTTTTACAGCAGCTGGGAAGGCGTACCGAGCTTCCAATGTGATACAGTATATTTTTGTCCGGAGTCACGTAGTCCCTGCCTTTAAATATCCAGGTTTCACTTTGAAAGGATGAGCCAGATATCAGATCATTTAAAATTTCTGATTATTATATACAAAATAGAGAATTGTTAACCTCAGTCTCTTAAACTTTCCTATCTCAAACTTGAAGCCAGGAACAATGTAATGTGTTCCTTGTTGATAGGCTTTTATTTTAGCCAGACTTTTTTTGGCAGTCGTTATTTATTACAGTTCAATGTGGCTATATTTAGTCATTCCCTTCTAAGCCCTAGAAGTTTTCTTTTTTCTTTTCTTTCTTTTCCTTTATTTGTTTTCTGTTTTTGTTTTTGTTTTTAGTACTCTGAGAGGAAGAGGGGAGATCTATTAACATAAATGAGAAATGACCACAAATGGGTTTTAATACAGCAGTGGAGTTTCTGACATTAGGGTTGGGTTTTCCTCTATTAAGAGGATTAACACGGTCTTGTTTCTGGCCTGTGGAGTGTTGGCCTTCTGTAAAATGATCAGGCAGGCGGGTTAGTCTTTGGGCTCCAAGACTGCCCCGTTCTCAGGGCCTGTGGACGGTTCAGTAGGCTGAGCATCCAGCACCTGATTTTGGCTCAGGTCTTGATCTCATGGTTCGTGAGATCGAGCCCCATGTTGGGCTCCATGCTGAATGTGGAGACTGCGTGGGGTTCACTTTCTCTCTCTGTTTCTCTGTCTCTTCTTCTTCTTCTGCCCCTCTCCCTCACACCCTGTCTCTCTAAAATTAATAACAAAAACAAAAAACTTACTGCATTCTCTGTCCTTCACTTTCTTGGATGTTGTCCATCTGATCCTCATGCCTCCCTTCATGATTGTACTTTTATTAAAATATTTTCTTAGATCTTCATTACAAACGGCAATGTATATGATTCACATATTAATTCAGCAAATATTTATTATATAGCTACTTGGGGCCAAGCATCAGCAACAAAATAAGATATCTGACTGGGCTGAGCTTATATTACAGTGAAAGGAAATAGCAAGATATATGTGTGTGTGTGTGTGTGTGTGTGTGTGTGTGCATCTCCATATATGTATTTCCAAATGTAAATATATATTTTCTATGTAAATGCACACATACATGCACACACTATGCTAGATTATGATACATACTATGTAGAAAAATAAAGCGAGGAAAGGAGATAGGGAGTTCAAGTGGGTGGTATGTATGCAGATATTGTAATTTTTAAAAAAATTTTTAATGTTGATTTCAGAGAGAGAGAGACAAGAGGAGGGGCAGAGAGAAAGGGACACACAGAATCTTAAGCAGGATCCAGGCTCTGAGATGTGAGCCCAGAGCCCAATGCAGGGTTCAAATCCACGAACCGTGAGACTATGACCTGAGCTGAAGTCTGGTGCTTAACCAACTGAGCCACCCAGGCTCCCCAGATATTGCAATTTTAACATTTATTCACTTTTGGTAGAGAGAGACAGAGTGTGATCAGGGGAGAGGCAAAGAGAGGGGGACACAGAATTTGAAGGAGGCTCCAGGCCCCTTGCTGTCAGCGCAGAGTCCCACACAGGACTTGAACCCACGAACTGGGAGATCATGACCTGAGCCAAAGTTGAACGCTTAACTGACTGAACCACCCAGGCACCCCAATATTGCAATTTTATTTGTTTGTTTATTTATTTATTTATTTATTTTTGAGACAGAAAGAGACAGAGCAAGAGCAGCGGAGAGGCAGAGAGAGAGAGGGAGACACAGAATTGAAAATAGGCTCCAGGCTCCCAGCTGTCAGCACAAAACCCAACATGGAGCTTGAATCCACAAACCGTGAGATCATGACCTGAGCTGAGGTTGGAGGCTTAACCAACTGAGCTACCCAGGCGCACTCCCTCAATATTGTAATTTTATTTATTTTTAAAAATTTTTTAATTTTTTTAAATTGATTTTTGTGACAAAGGGAGACACAGTGTGAGCAGGGGAGGGTCAGAGAGAGAGGGAGACACGGAATCCGAAGCAGGCTCCAGGCTCTGAGCTGTCAGCACAGAGACTGATGTGGGGCTCCAACCCACGAACTGCAAGATCATGACCTGAGCGGAAGTCAGACGCTTAACCGACTGAACCACCCCGGCACCCCCTCCCCCAATATTGTAATTTTAAATAGGACACTCAGGGTTGGTCTCGCTGAGAAGATAACATAAGCCAAGACCTAAAAGAAGTGAGATAAGGAGCGATGCAGCTTTCAAACCAAGGAAGAGCAAAGGTGAGAGCCCTGTGCTGGGAGTGTGCCTCAGATACTGAGGTAACCACAGGAAGGCCAGCCTGGATGGCGTGGAGTGAATAAAGGAGATGAGGCCAAGCGTGGAGCTGGAGGTCAGGTGATATAGCCTTGGGGATCACTGCAGAAGAAAAAATATTTTGATTCTGAGGGAGATGAGAAGTCACTGGAAGGTTGTGAGCAGAGTAATGTGATCTAAAACACCTTAAAGTCTGTCCCTTCCAGGACTACAACACTGTAGAGGTAAAATAATGACAATATGTAATGTTATGTGTATTGTAATGATGATAGAAATAGCCAACATATATTGAACAATTAATATGCACAGTCATATGACAAGCATTTTATAAGGAGATTCTGAAACAGAATAGATATTTTTAGGCAGGAAGTGTCTTCTTTATGAAAACACCTCATTTTCTCTTTTTTTCTGTCTACAGACAAGACCAGCCATCCAGTGCCCTGAATTTTGCTGGTGATGTAAAAACTAAACTACTCTTTCAGTCAGAAGAGGTAAAATAGGGATGCCTGGGTGGCTCAGTCGGTTGAGCATCTGACTTCAGCTCAGGTCATGGTCTCACAATTTGTGGGTTCAAGCCCTGCATCTGGTTCTGTGCTGACAGCTCAGAGCCTGGAGCCTGCTTCTGATTCTGTGTGTCCCTCTCTCTCTGCCCCTCCCCTGCTCATGATCTGTCTCTCTCTGTCTCTCAAAAACAAATAAATGTTAAAAAGAAATTTTAAAAAAGAAGTAAAATAGGAAATAAAGAGAAAAGTTTTAGATTAGATTCTTCCAGAAATAATATTCTTATTGTAAACCCATCATTAAGGGAAACCCATCATTGCTAACTCATCATAAAAAAAAAATGCTGACCAACTCTTAGTTCTTCATATTCATTCAGTGCTATAGGCATGGCTCTGTCCTTCTGAATCCTAAATTCTTTCTAGGACATTGCAGGGCAATTGTTTCTCTTTTCTTTCTAGATTCTCTGCTTGAATCAGATTTATATTGAGAGTGCTTGACGCTGATGGCTAATGTAACTTTGCTGTAGATTCAGTAGTGCAGGCTCTCTGGCAACATGCTGGGAAATTCCTGGGTCTGTGTCCTACTGGCTACTTTCTCAAATTCTCAGAGTCCCTTTCTCTGACAGGCACCCAAGTAGATTCCTTAACATGGTATGTGTGTAAGTAAATGCCAGTGCTGGGCACCATTTTGCAGCACTGAATGACCAAGGTATTCGCTCTCTCCCTTGTAAAAATCCTCAGATGCCTAGGCTGACAGAGAACTATGCTCATGTTTACATGTGCTCATCTATTTAATTCAATTCGCAATAAATACACAAGACACCATTCTAGCTGTGATAAGAAAGAAAGGTTTAAGGGGGAGCCTGGGTGGCTCAATCGGTTAGCCAACTTCAGCTCAGATCATGATCTCGCAATTTGTGGGTTCAAGCCCTGTGTTGGGCTCTGTGCTGACAGCTCAGAGCCTGGAGCCTGCTTCACATTCTGTGTCTCCCTCTCTCTCTGCCCCTCTCCTGTTCATGCTCTGTCTCAAAAATAAATAAACATCAAAAACATTTTTATAAAAGAAAAAAGATTTCAGAAACGATTTGCCTGGCCATAGCTTTGTCTTTTTGAATATGTTATTTCATGTAAGACTTAAATTTTTAGTTAGGTATTATTAGCTCCACTCCAAGGAAATAGAAGCTTGGAGAATTAAGATCCTTGATGAAGTGCTTCTAACTAATAAGTGGCAAAGTCAGGGTAAGATTTCAAATTTAGCTGACATTTAAAGCTCAAGTTTTATCAACACAGGTGATAACAGTTTATAAAATAGAATGTAAATATTAAGCATACACTCCATATATGTATTCATTATTCTGTGGAACATTAAACATAATTAAACTATTTAAGTTGTGTATTCCTGTGGCAAGAGATTTCTTCAATCTTTTATTGCTACCAATGTTGCCAAAACACAAAGAAGTCCCCTAAGGCAACACCAATCACTAGAAACTCTAAGAAATCAGTACAGCTGGAATGTCGTGGGCTTGTGCATTGTAGGGTTAACCCCGGAGAGTGGGAATTTAGGCTTCTCACGTCTTAATGTGGGTCTCCTCAAGGGCAGGATGGAGGAGGGACGTCAAGGGCAGGCACTTGGTGCTCGGCAGGAGGCCAGGTGCAAGATGAGAAGCAACAGCAGCTGAGGATCCAGGGCCTTGACCCTGTTCTTCTTCGACCTTGACTTATTTTTTTCTATTTTCTTCTGCATCCTTCTCTCACTTTGTGTTTTCTGTTTTTTGAACTAAATAGGTAGGACTTCCTAAATCCCTTTGAGAAAAACATCACAAGAATACGAAACTTCAGTCCAAGAGTACAGCTTTGTGGTTATTTTCCCAAGATGAAAAACTAGGTTTTTCTTCACTGTTAATGACAAAAAACATAGAGAAGTGCAGATCAAATGCAAGAGGCATATACATATGCATGTATATACATAAAAAAAAGATGTAGCAAGGTATATGCTATGAGTGAGTGTTGTTGCTTGGATTACAATGTTTGTATTTCTTTTTCCTTATCTGTTTTATAATGTTCTTTTCTTTTAGTGATTAGGTATTGCCTTTTTAATAAATAGAATGAAGATTATAGTTCATATGCATATATGATGACTTACCAACATATTAAAAGTGGAAAACTAGTAAGTAAATTGGAAAGGCTATGTAGGGACAAATGCAGCACCAAGATGGAATTAAGGAAACTCAAAATAATGGGTGAATAGTTAAGAAAAATAGAGCATGGGGCCTTCTGCAAAAATACCTCTGCTTTTTGGGAAAGTCTGTTCAGTGGACCTGGGGTGCTGAGGAAGGACTGAAGACAACCACCTCACCTGACAGACTAACCTAATTAAACTCTGATGGAGGGGTTAACACAAGTCAAATATAAATCATATTGATATCCAAGTAAATTCACAGAACAGTATTTTCATTAAAAAAAGTATCTTTATGTTGCACCTGGGTGGCTCTGTTGGTTGAGTATCCAACTTCAGCTCAGGTTATGATCTCACAGTTTGGTTCATGAGCTGGAGCCCCACGGCAGGCTCAGTGCGGACAGCCTGGAGCCCGCTTCGGATTCTGTGTCTCCTTCTCCCCTGCTCACATGCTTTCTCCCAAAAATAAATAAACATTAAGAAAATATATTTTTATGAAAACTGTTTAATTTTGTGGGAAAATGTCAAATGAATAAGTCGGGATGAAAAGTTGTATTTATAGTAGGAATGCAAATAAGTTTTGTAAAAAAGTAATCTAAGCATTAAAAAAAACTGGAAGGAAATTTACCAATAGTCTCTCTGTGACAGTGATTGTGTAGCGGGACAATGAGTAAGCTGTATTTCCTACTTTTTTCTTTCTGTATTTCTAAAAATTTGTAAATAAGTATATTACTTTTGATAGGAAATAATAGTAAAGCCATAGTAATAAAAGGGCTTAAATAACTATCTTCTCCTGTATCAGTCAAATGGTTTGAGAAAAATCGTTCTTGTGGGATTTTTGAGGACTCCGCACTGTTAGCACAGAACCCCGTGTGGGGCTGGAACTGAAGAATCCTGAGGTCATCCCCTGAGCCTAAAGCAAGAATTGAACACTTAAGCAACTAAGGCATTCAGGCACCCCAATATTAGTTTTGTAATCAGAAAAAAAAAGTTATTGAAAAACACACTTCTAAAATCTGCTAGGCTGAAAGGTTTTCTTTCCCTTGCCTTTCTAGCATCCAACACATTTATTGGCATTCTGTTACTTACAGAAATACTAGATAGATTGATCTATAAAAGAATGAACAAAAAGGTGAATAAATAAAATAAGACAAAGTTCTGTGTATTTAGGCCACTTTCACGGCTATCTTGTCTCCACATTTCACATCCAACCATTCTCAGATTTTTGACAGCCTTACCTCTATAAACAACCCAAATCTGACCTCTACTGTCGTCTATGATACCATGCTAGTCTACACTACCATACTTGCATAACTGGGCGAGTGTAATAACCTCTCAGCCGGCCTCCCTACCTCCCTGGTTTCTGCCTACAATCTAATCTTTAAAAGCAGTAAGAGTGTGGCTTAGAATGTATAACTCCTCTGCTCTAAAATCTCCAGTGAATTTCAGTGTCAATCAAAAAAAATGATCAAAAGTCTTTATAGTGGCCCATGAGGCCCTTTGTACCTGGCCCTGCCTCACTTCCCTCTAACCTCGCCTTCTATTTCTTTTCACTCCATTCTGGCTACATTAGCTTTTTGCTCCTGCCCTAGGTCCTTTGCACCTGCTTTTCTCTCTGCCTGAAATGTTCTTTCCCAAAATAACTGCGAGGCTTGCTCTATCACTTTGCTCAGGTCGCTGTGCAAATGCCAGCATGACAGAGGGGACTTCCCAGATCCTTCTATTAAAAATAGCACTATTTCCATCTATTACTCTCCGTCATTTTCTGTGTCTTTACCCTCCTGTTTTTTTTCACAGCCCCTTTAACCATCTGGAATCATATATATTTATTCCTAACATTTATCTCCCCTCCCAACACCGTGGTTAGAATGTAAGCTCCATTAAGGCTAAAACAAGACGATTTCTTTATTTTTTCTCTGCTATACAGTACTTAGCACAGTATGTGCTTGGCAGATACCAGCTATTTTTATTATCACAAGGACATATTTACATGAGTGAGGAAAACAATCTCTGGAATGCTCTCCTAAGTAAAGGCACACTTGAAAATTTGAAAGAATAAGTTCAACCTTGCTAGTCATCAAAAAAATCAATTAAACAATATATAGTGTTTCACCTATCAAATTGACAAATATATTTTAAAAAATCAATGCACACCGTTTATAAATATATGGTGAAAAGGCCACTCATATTCAGCACTCATGGGAGTCTAATTTGTAAAACCTTTCAAATTTCTATTATGTATCTAAAGCTTCAAAATGGATGTGTAAAAAAAATATTTTGAAGTGCTAGAAATGCATCTGAAGGCCATAATTCACAAGGGGTAAAAATATTCAAATATAAGGGTACTCATGAGGCACCTGGGTAGCTCAGTTGGTTAAGTGTCCGACTTCAGCTCAGGTCATGATCTCACGATTGTGGGTTCGAGCCCCGTGTCAGGCTCTGTGCTGACAGCTAGCTCAGAGCCTGGAGCCTGCTTCAGATTCTGTGTCTCCCTCCTCTCTGACCCTCCCCAGCTCGTGCTGTGTCTCTTTGTCTCTCAAAAATAAATAAAAAACATAAAAAAAAGTAGTTTTTATTTTTTCACCTTGTTGTCTATATTTTAAATTTTTTCAGTGATAATCTTATTGTCTTGCACAATTAAGAAAGCACACAGAAAGCATTTGTTGAATGAGGGCATAGTAGTTAATCAAGAGCATTGGCTCTGAGTTAGAGGGCCTTTCCTGTTGTCTGGCTGTTCCACCAACTATATAAACTTTGACAAATTACTTAACTTTTTTGAATCTCACTTCTCTCTGATAGGAGTCTTGAGGACTAAGTACACCAGTGACTCAAAGTTTAATAATACTTTGTAATAATAATGGCTAACACTTACTGACTACTTACTGTGTGCCAACACTGTTTTAATCTTTACACATATTGAATCTTTTCATCTGTAAAACAGTCTTCTAAGGATGAACACTCCGTAAATGATGTAATAAATATAGTAATTGTTATTATGGTTGTTTTAATTGTTCAGTTTAAGACTGTATACATATACAATGTATGTATGTTTGTATGTATATATGTATGTATGTATGTATTTAAAGTAGGCTCAACACCCAATGTGGGGCTTGAACTCACTACCTTGAGATCAAGAATCACATGCTCTACTGAATGAGCCAGCGAGGACTATATATTTTTATCAGCTTGAAAATATAACTGATTATAAAACAAAATTGTACACCAAACCATAATTTCCACACACAGAGGCAATTGATATTTCTTGTCAACCTATTTACTGGGGGGTCATCATGGATGGCTTCATCCCAAAACCATTCCCAGCTCTGAATGTATGATGTCATGATTGACATAACTGCTAGAAAATTCAGGTATAACTTAAACATAATAAATGTTCACCTAATGGCTCAAATCCATCTACTGTCTGCGAGTAAAGTAGCCCATTGAATTCAGAAATAGATCAAAGTGTACTGTAGGCCTATCCTTGGTCGCTAGCTTTTCACACATTATGGATTAAATAACTGTGTCATTTTAAAACTATTGAAGCAAAAGAACATCACTTCAGTACCACATGGACTCTCCATCTAACAGATTGCTATTTTATTTTTTAGACTTACTTTACTTAACATGTATTTTAGAAGGAAACAGAGGTGCAGGAAAGGGACACATTGGTACAGAACATAGAAGGTGAAAGACCTAAGGATGTACATTCCCTGAATTTGTGGTACTACCATGTGTCTGAAGGGGCCGAGAGCTTTATGCGGATTCAGAGCACAGTGATAAGCAGCGGACGCTCTGGGGCCAGACCGCCTGCCTCTGCCTGCCTCTGACACGATCAGGGTGATCTCGAGCAGACTGCTTCTATCAGTGCTGTCCCTCAGAAGCTTACGAGACACATACGACTTACGAGACATGTGAGTAATTTAAATCTTTTATGGTAGCCAAGTTACAGAAAGTTAAAAAAACAAGTGTAATTAATTTTGATAAAATATTTTGTTTAAAGCAATATACACAAAATATCATTTCAACATGCAATTAATGTAAACCAATATATCTATTTTTTAAAGATTTTTTTTCCACATAAACTTTTTTTTTTTAACATTTATTTATTTGGGGAAGAGAGAGTCCCCTTGGGGAAGGGGCAGAGAGAGAAGGGGACATAGGACCTGAAGCAGGCTCCTCACTGACACCAGAGAGTCTGATGCAGGGCTCGAACTTACCAGCTGTGAGATCATGACCTGAGCTGAAGTCAGATCCTCAATCAACTGAGCCACCCAGGCATCCCAATGTCAACTAATATTAATGAAATAGCTTACATTCTTTCAATTTGTACTAAGTTATTTGAAATATTATGTGTGTTTCATCTATATATCTCAGTTCAGACAAGCCACTTTTTAAAAAATAGGCGCCAGGGGCGCCTGGGTGGCTCAGTCGGTTAAGCGTCCGACTCCGGCTCAGGTCATGATCTCACAGTTCATGGGTTTGAGCCCTGCATCAGGCTCTGTGCTGACAGCTAGCTCAGAGCCTGGAGCCTGCTTCAGATTCTGTGTCTTCCTCTCTCTCTGACCCTCCCCTGCTCACGCTGTCTCTCTCTCTCTCAAAAATAAATAAAAACATTTTAAAAAAATAAATAAAAAATAGGCTCCACACCCAACATGAGGACTGAATTCACCATCTGAGGTCAAGAGTCTCATGCTCTCCCAACGGAGCCAGTGGGTGCCTCACATAGGCTGCTTCAAGCGCTCAATTGCCCCATATGCTACTGACTGCAGTGCTGAACAACACAAGCTTCAACTTCTTCCTCTCTGTAAAATATATGTAAAATCGGTACCTGTCTGAGGAGTGGGAGTGGGGGTAGGCAAAATAGGTGAAGAGGATCAAAACTACAAACTTCAGTGGTGCCCAGCTGGCTCAGTTGTCAGAGAATGCGCCTCTTGATCTTGGGGTTGTAAGTTTGAGCCCCCCACTGGGTGTAGAGATAGATTACTTAAAAGTGAAAAACTACAAACTTCTGGTTAAAAAATAAATAAGCCAGGGGTGCCTGAGTGGCTCAGTCAGTTAAGCCTCCGTCTCGTCTCTTGATTTCAGATCAGGTCACCATCTCACAGTTTTGTGAATTCAAGTCCCAAGTTAGGTTCTGCCCATAATCCTACTTGGCATTTCCTCTCTCCCTCTCTCTCTGCCCCACCCCCGCTCAAGCTCTCTCTCTCTCAAAATAAGTAAATAAACTTTAAAAAGAAGTCATGAGGATGTGATGTACAGCATAATATCTAGAGTTAACAATAGTGTATTAGTTTAAAAAAATTTTTTTTATGTTCTTTTATTTATTTTTCAGAAACAGGGAGAGACAGTGGGAATAGGGGAGGGTCAGAGAGAGAGGGAGACACAGAATGTGAAGCAGGCTCCAGGCTCTGAGCTAGCTGTCAGCACAGAGCCCAACGCGGGGCTCAAACCCACGAACCGTGAGATCATGACCGGAGCCAAAGCCGGACGCTTAACCGACTGAGCCATCCAGGCGCCCCAACAATAGTGTGTTAGTATATTAGAAAATTGCTAAGAAAACAAATCTTAAAAAGTTTTCCTCTATTAAACAGGCATTGTGGTGATCATTTTGCAATATATATAAATATTGAATCATTATGTTGTATACCTGAAACTAATTCAATGTTATTTGTCAGTTTTACCCCAATAAAAAAATAAAGATAATATAAAAGAAAATGATAGTACGTGTTCCATGAGATCAAATGAGTAAATGGATAGACAAAAAAAAAAAAAGAACAAAAAAACAAAAAACAAAAAAAACCCACCTTCACACCTTCTTAAAAAATGGCCTGGTATTCTTTAGGGGAAGACCTGAAGCTTGCTGACAATCAAATAAAGGAGGAGATCTCATGAAAGGAAGCTGAGTAAGGCTGTAATCATGTAAGCAAAGGTTACAAGGTTGCTTGAAAGAGACCCTGATAGCATCCATTTAAAGGGGATTACAAGATTTGCCTAGTAAAACATTAATGATCTACCATTTTGTCGAGGCTTCAGCTTTCTTTCTCTAATTCCTGATATATATGCCTATCTTATTTTGGAGGAGTTCATTCTTACAAGAGAAAATGCCCAATAAGCAATTACTCTTAAACTATTATCTTTTAAAAAAAAGTCTTATTTTACTGTGGGAAGTCCACCTATCATGAGAGCTACTCTCTTACAAAGTTTTAAGTGTATATTATTGTTGACTATTTAAATAATTCTCTTAATCTATTCACAACACAGTAAGAAAAGCTTTTGTTTTTTTAGTCAGTTCCACACCCAGCGTGGAGTCCAATGTGGGCTTTAACCCATGACCCTGAGATCAAGACCTGAGCTGAGATCAAGAGTTGGATGCTCAACTGAGCCCAGGCTCCCCCAAGAAGAGTGTTTTTATCTCCATTTTTCAGGTTAGGGATTTTATAGATGAAATGAAGGTAGAATAGCTTTTACTCAAAGATCACCCAAAGGGTGAACAAGTATTTGGACCTGGGTTATCTGTTTCCAAAGCTCATGCTCTTCATTTCACACATATACTGGGGAATATTATAGTCTCTGCCAGATGTTTAAATCAAATCAATTTTATAATTGTCTTTTCACAATACGATATCTTTTATTTATTTACTACTTACTTACTTAATTTTTTTTTAAGTAGGCTCCACGCCCAGTGTAGGGCTTGAACTCATGACCCTGAGATCAAAAGTTGCATGCTCTACTGACTGAGCCAGCCAGGGGCCTCCACAATACCATACCTTATTACTATTTTCTAATCAGGTAAGTGTTCAAATATTAATTTCTGTTTTGGTAGATTTTAGTTTTTAAAATGGTACTAAATTTGGTACATTAATACCACTACTATACAGAACCCAAAGAATATAGAAGTAAGGAAAGTATTCTGACTATGCAAAAATAATTGTCATAAAGTCCATTGCTCTAGAGTTCATGACTCTTCTTTTTTTTTTTTTTAAGTTTATTTGTTTTGAGAGAGTAAGAAAGAGTGTGCAAGGGGGGAGCGGGGCAGAGAGAGAGAGGGACAGAGGCCTGAAACAGGTTCGGCCCTGGCAGCAGAGAGCCTGACATGGGCCTGGAACTTGGGAACTGTGAGATCATGACCTGAGCTGAAGTCAGAGCCTAATCGACTGTCACCCAGGCACCCTCATGACTATTCTTATAAAAGAGTCTTTAGGGGGCGCCTGGGTGGCTCAGTCGGTTAAGCATCCGGCTTAGGCTCAGGTCAGATCTCATGGTTCGTGGGTTCGAGCCCCGCATCGGGCTCTGTGCTGACAGCTGGCTCAGAGCCTGGAGCCTGTTTCGGATTCTGTGTCTCTCTCTCTGACCCTCCCCTGCTCCAGCTGTCTCTCTCTGTCTCTCAAAAATAAAATAAAAAGCAATAAAAAGAAAAAATTTAAAAAAAAAGGAGTCTTTAGGACCTCATTCTGTATCGATTTGTTTGTATATGGCAAAGTTACAGCAATTTTTATGTGTCTTCTAAACTTAAACAGATCAGATGGGTGTCAGAGGAAGAGCATCTATCTCGAGTGGCATATTGACAGCACTAGTAAGCAAAAAGTCATTTCATATCAGCAAGGAAGAAAAATGAAAATATAGAAAAAACTTACTTCAAAGAGAAGTAGGGGCGCCTGGGTGGCTCATTCAGTTAAGTGTCCAGCTTCGGCTCAGGTCATGATTTCACGGTTCCATGGGTTCGAGCTCCGCAGAGGGCTCTATGCTAACAGCTAGCTCAGAGCCTGGAGCCTGCTTCGGATTCTGTGTCTCCCTCTCTCTTTGACCTTCTCTCTCTGACCCTCCCCTGCTCGCGCTGTCTCTGTCTCTCAAAAATAAATAAAAAACATTAAAAAAATTTTAATAAAAAAAGAAAAGTAATAAGGAGTCATTAAGTAAGGTCAAACAGTACTAGTATTTTTTCAGAAGACAGGCAGTTTATAGTACATGCTAGAAATATTTCTACTTAAATGATTATTACAAAATTATCTTTGGTGCTTATCAAGAATACTGTCAGCTACCCTTTAAAATCTCCATCCATCCCTCGGTCTGTCTGTCCATCTCTCCTTATGGATGAATCTACTATGCAGGGAATTTACATTGGAGCAGGAGAAGAGACACTTGGATCATCACAGCATGGTGATAGTATAGTAGAATTTCTGGCACATAATAGGCACTCAAATAATCGTTGAATGAAGGAGTAATATAAGTAAAATGATAGCAAAAAAAAGGAATTTATATTAATGTGAAGTGGGGAGTAACAGAACCCAGAAGAGGGACCTTGAGCATCGGTTTATAGAAGTAAGAAAGAGCTTTTGACTCCTAGGCAGCAGGGTGTTTGACGGCAAGACCGTGGAAAACAGCGGATATCTTCGGAAATGGCAGCTGATGACACAAGAGCCACGGGGAGGGACCAGACAGTGAAGAGCTTTGTGCATTAAACTCAAGGATTTGGGTTTTATCCTGAATCCTGTGAGGTGCCTTTGAAGAAGTGGAAGCAGAAGTGCCACTTGATTAGACTTCTGTTTCAGAAAGATCATTGTAGCACAGATCATGGGATCATAGTCAGACAGAGAGAGCTGTCAAGAAGTCCCTGCAGTAAAATGGAGAAAAGAGGCAGAAGCCTGAAATTGTGGCAACTGTGAAGAAAGAGAAGAGGGCTGTTACCAAGGAAGTTGGTGTGAAGAGAATTTAATAACTGATGTGAGGAAGAAGATTGGTGGAAGAGAAGGAGGAGATGAGGATCATCCCTGACTTCCTGGTCGCGCTGGGAGAATGAGAAGCAGCAACTGAAGCTGGTGTTGGTCGTGCTGTGGGGGGCTCACTGCGCCTGAAGAGGCAACCTTTAAAGAATGTTTTATCCTCATCTTGGTCTTTCTGTATTATTATTCTCCATATCTCCTTTTGCACTTAAGAAAAAAGAAGGACGCATTGAAATGAAGAAGCTATTTCAAGGACCCCAACTGAAACTTTCCTTACATGTCAAATTAACAAAAAATATTAGTGATACTTATCTTAAAAGCTCAGTAACATATAAAGAAAGTACTTTTAGCAGAAACAGGAAAATAATTGTTTAGTGTGGGGATTTGACATTATTTTGTCACTGAAGTAAATTAGTCTTTGTTTCTTTCCTGTTCTCTCTGATCTATTTTTATAAAGTCACATTTATGTGCCTTCTGCAAACCAATGAAGTTTGTTATTTAAAATTTCCAAGTTCCTTATGAATATTCTGATCCAATTTACAGATCCTTAGATCGCATTTTAATTCACAAAAAACACAAAGGGTCAAATGCACATTTTCCCATCTAATAAAAGTATATCTAGCTTGATTTCTTCTCCTTTTATTCCCTTCGTTACTTCACCAAGAAGTAACTATTAGAAAAGAAATCCTATCATATGACAGAATTCTTATTTATTTTATAAACTTGTTTTCTATTCAACATTCTTCTTTTAGAAAAGTGCTTCTTGACAGAGTCCTATTTTACATTTTTTTCTTATTGCTTTATTTTTTTAATGTTTATTTTTCATTTTTGAAAGAGAGAGAGGGAGAGCCTGAGCAGAGGAGGGGCAGAGAGAGGGAGAGAGAGAATCCCAAGCGGGCTCCACATGCTCAGTGCAGAGCCTGATATGGGGTTCAAACACAGGAACCATGAGATCATGACCTGAGCCAAAACCAAGAGTTGGACGCTTAACTAACTGAGCCACTCAGGAACCCCCTCTGCCACATTTTCTGAAATACTTTATACGCAGTTGTTTCAGCAACTGTGGGGTGAAATGTGTCCTAGATTTATAGTTTTCCTCAGCCTTCCTTGTACTTCCTCGTACTTCCTTGCACTTTCCTAACTGCTCCGAATGGTCACTATTATCTACTGGAAGGGGGATAATATTATCTTACTACATTAAGGTACTTCCTGTCTCCCAGTGGTATGTTGCCTCAAACACTAGAGCAAATCCATAAAAGAGAACTTCACCTGTTTGACCTACACAGCTGATTTTAATATTGGCTCTTCATGTACCGGGCATATTGCCCTGGATCAACTGGAAAATATCCCAGTGGAGAAGAAGGTCAGAAGTCTTCTGGAGATTTCTTTTAATCTAAGATTACTTTTTTGTCCTTCAAGGTCAAAGTAAATCATGTTGACCAAATGACAAAATATGCAATCACAATGGTATTTTCTAATGGTAAACATTTTCTACTGGAAAGACTGTCCTGTACCTCATCCAGGCCCATACTCATAAAGCTACCACCACACTCCTGAAACTGAGCCTGGGCCTATATTAATTTCATAACACACCCTTTGACTTTTAGAGTCACTTATATTTGATTTCTTAAAAATGTGCTGTGATAGAAGATGCTGCGGTGTCTGATAATACCATGTGGTTTATGGGAGTAGGACTTCTACTACACTGCAATCAGAAGAAATGAACCATTGATGCATCCAACAATGTGGCTGAATCTCCAACAAATTTCTCTGAGCAAAAATGTCAATCTCGACTCTTTGGTCTTGGTTGCAGAAAGGAAATGGCAAAGGGGATATCATCATTTGGAAAGCATTGCAGGGGTGCCTGGGTGAGTCAGTTGGTTAAGGATCCAAATCTTGGTTTCAGATCAGGTCATGTATGATCTAATGGTTTGTAAGTTTGAGCCCTGAGTCCGTGCTGACAGTGTGGAAGCTGTTTGGGGATTTCTCTCTCCCCGTCTCTCTGCCCCTCCTTGGTTTGTGTGCTCTGTCTCTCCCTCTCAAAATAAATAAATAAACTTAAAAAAAAAACTAAGTAGATTTATATATACTGATATGGAAACATGCTATATTGTAAAGAGATAAAAAGCACCTTGCAAGGGGGGGGGTGCGGAAAGCAACCTTTAAAGTAGAATGTATAACATAATTCCTAAAATGTTTTATCTTTTCAGACATGTGTCTTAGCATGTCAGTTAGTTCTTGAAAGACAAATAAATAATTTATAGCAGTTGGCTACTGGGGTGCAGGACTAGAATAATGGCAAGTAAATGACTCAAATTTTTCACTTTATGAACTTTGTATGTGGTCTGTTGTTTACCATGAGCATGTATAACCTTAACAATAAATATTTTACAAAAATATTCAAGCTTAATAACTATTTAGAATCTTAATAAAATTGTGTAAAATACTGAGATACACTTGTGAATATGACAGTCAAAAACATCTGGAATAACTTCAAGTAATAAGGTATGTTGTTATTTAATATATAAATGTAATGCTGTGTAATAGAATATGTGATATATGTACAGGTATAAGCTGTCAACTGAAGACCAATGTGTTCTCCAAAACTTGTCTCTCTATACTCCCTATTATTTTGAAGAAGTCAAAAATGACTGGAAATGAGAAAAATACTTTTATTTTAGAGTTCCTAAGTAAAAACAAATGTTTATTCTAGGAATTTTTCCATTTCTGGTGACTCTTTCAAAATATCAACAATCATTTATTTCATGCCTATTATTTACAGGACATGTACTGGGCTCTGGAAATAAAGGCAAGTACATGACATAGCCCCTGACTTTAAGATGTTAATGACATAGCAATTGGGAAATAAACTACGTACATAAAATACAGAAAACTATACAGTGTTACACTTATTATATATACATAAAAATGATTGGATTGATACAGACGAAAAGTGCTAATAAAGAATCAAAGGATAAATCCATTAGAGAAGTCTAAGGAAGTCCAATAATACTCTAACTAGAAGGCAAAAAAAAATGTGGGGATTAATTTATGACTTTTTTTTAAGTAGGTCCTATGCTTAATTTGGGGCATGAACTCATGACTCTAAGATCAAGAGTCGTATGTTTTACTAGCCAGGTGCCCCTGTGGGGATTAATTTACAAATTAGACTGTTTCAGGTGAAAAAAGATTTATGTAGAAAAAATATAGGAAATAAATTTGAAAGAAACAGAGTCCTAATGTGAAGTCTTCAATGTCAGCTTCCTAACGTTCAGCCTATATTTCACATGAAATTGAACTTGGATCAAGATCTATGTGAGCTAGAATATCCAAATTTCAGTCTATTAATATTTTTTAAGTTTATTTATTTTGAGAGACAGAGATAGAGGGCACACAAATGGGGGAGGGGTGGGGTTAGGGGAATCCCAAGCTGGCTATGCACTGTAAGTAGATCCTAGCATGGGGCTCGACCCCACGAACCCATGAGATCATGACCTGAGCAGAGATCAAGAGTTGGATGCTTAACGGAGTGAGCCATCCAGGTGCCCCTATTGATTTGTTTTGTGTAGTTGAAGCTCCTGTTCTTTTAGTTGATTAATTTTAAGAGTGCTTTTGACCTTACATATATTGTTTTAATATGTTTATTTGGGAATGAGCCCAATTCTTGTTAGAGATTTATTATTTTTCTCAATTTTGTCTGGAAGCTATAGTAAGACTTTTTATCTTCTTTTTCCCTCCCAAGTTTTTTTTTTAATTCCATAATTCCAGTTAGTTAGCATACAGCATACTATTATATTCATGTGTAGGATTTAGTGATTCATTACACATGACACCCAGTGCTCATCACCTAAACACCATCACCCATTTAACCCCCAAGCAGCCCCATTTATTCTCTAATTTTTTTCTTGAGTATAGTTGACACACATAGAGAGACTTTTTTAAGCCTTATTGTTGGGGGGAAAATAAGGTCTAGGGCCTTTAGACTATAAATCCTGCATAAAATACCAATTATACTACATTACAACTATCTTCTCTTATGAATAAGATGAGTCCTTTGCTTTTTTTTTCCAGTTACACATGGAGTTAGAACAGGAAAAAGCACCCATACATGAACTAAAACACTGTGGCCAGGTGGTTTGCTGGGGACAAGGATACTTGACATTTGTGTGCCCTGGCTACTTATTCACAATGTGCTATCACATATGCTTGATCCTCTGGAATGTAGCCCTTGATAAGCATCAGAAGGGGTCGAGTAAATGGCACTTTAGTGGTAGACCCATGACTTCTAGGAAGTTGATTCAGCAGTTTAGGTGATGTAGCCTGGTTATAAATTGGAGCATGCATTTCGTGTTATTTGTGGTCTTCAGGTGATTTTAGCAAACGGAAAAATGGTGCAGAGAAATTAAGCCTCAGAGTTCAAAGAAAAGAAAATTCTTTTTAGTCAGAATGAGAAAACACTTGTGAATTTTTTCCCATCCCTCACCCCCCAAAAACAACCCACCTGTGAATTTTAATAAAGCTCCAATGTAGTATAATTCAAAAGACAGTGTTCAATAGAAGCTCTGAAAACAGCACTTCGTAGCATGTGACTTGGGTCATAGACTAAGCTCTGGGTCTCATTTTCATTATAAAATATTTAATACCTATAAAAGCCTGCAGATAGGGGTGCCTGGGTGGCTCAGTTTGTTAAGCGTCTGACTTCGGCTCAGGTCACGATCTCACTGTTCCTGAGTTCGAGCCCCACATCGGGGACTCTGCTTCCAGCAGAGCCTGCTTTGGAACTTCTGTTCCTCCCTCTCTCTGGCCCTCCCCTGCTTGTGCTCTTTCTCTCTCTCAAAAAAAATAAACAAACATTTAAAAACAGCCTACAGATAAAATAAATATGGAACATCAGATTAAGGAAGAAAATAATACCTAACGCAGCTTTGTAGTCATTGAGTGTCCAGACACAATAAATGATTTATATCCCCTCTAGACCCCCAACTCCCACCACACACATACAGCCTCTGAGGCTTGGAGGGGTAACTTATCTAATGTTACAGATGATAAGATACAGAAACCAGACTCAAAGCCAGGTTTGTCACACCATAATACACACCTTTAATTTTTGGACCTGCACAAATATCACACCAATAGTAATGAATCTTTGTTCCAGAACAGCGATCAATAGCTATTTAGACATTTGAAAGGTTGGAGGCTCTGGGTTTTTTGAAGCTTGATTGAAATGCTAATTAACTTACTTTAAATATATTTATAATGATGTAAATAATACTATTTGGGGAGTTTTGTGCATTTAAGAAAATATAAGATCATACAAACTTATGTGTAAATTCCTACATTTCCATAAGTGGTTATAATCTCTTTGAGGAAATAAAACATACACCTTTGAGAAGTGTTGACTGTTTTCTGAGAATTTTAAGAATTATGTGGTTGTTTCTTTGCTTCATATTTGACACCATGGTTGCCCCAAATTATTTATACAACACAGAAACCTACACACACATATACAGATTCTCACACTTACACATAGCTTGGTGGAAATTCAATGCAGTCAGCTAGATGTGGTCATAAATTACAATTCGATATTGTTTCAAGTTGTACTTCTTGAAATCACAAGCTTTCGAGAGCACTTACTAAATGTGAAGGGCTATGCTAGTCACTGAGAATGCAGAAAAAAAATCCAGTTCTAACTCTCTTTGAGATCTCATAGTCTGGGACGATAACTGTGTAGAATGAAAAATTACAGATGTGCAAAGCTAAAATTGCTTTGGGGGCACTAAGAACAAAACTCTAAAGGAGTGAACAAAGATTTTTCTTGATCTAGGTCTTGCAAGGTGCACAGGTGTTAGTGAAGAAGAAAGGAAGGGCATTCTGGGCAGATGGAACCCAGCATGTGGGGGGCCAAAGGCACAGTCAAGGCTGGTTTCCAAGGACAAGAAAAGTGACAGAAACAAAGAGTGAATCAGGAGCAGAAGGAAACAAGCTCAAAGGGCTAGTTGTGGAAAAAATGGAGATGGGCTCTAAAGGAAAACAAACAACTGATAACTTGAAACAATTATTTTTTGCCTCTTTAAAAAAAGTTAAGTAGGCTCCACACCCAAGGTGGGGTTTGAACTCAAGACCCTGAGATTAAATGTCACATGCTCCACTAATTTAGCCAGCCGGAGGCCCCTTGAAATGATTTTATTATGAAAAGTATAACTGAATTATTTGCCTGAAGTACTATTTGTTTTATTTTTTACTCTTTTATTTATTTTTAATACAGAGAGAGAGAGACAGAGCATGAGAGGGGGAGGGGCAGTGAGAGAGGGAGACACAGAATCGGAAGCAGGCTCCAGGCTCTGAGCTGTCAGCACAGAGCCTGATGCAGGGCTCGAACCCAGGAACATGAGATCATGACCTGAGCCGAAGTTGGAGGCTTAACTGACTGAGCCACCCAGGCATCCCTGAAGTATTATTTGAATGGATGAATGGCATTTCATTATACATTCCTGTATATAGAAGTTCCATAATATATGTACTCAGGTCCCTCCTTTAGAATATTTAGGTGATTTCCAGGTTGTTGTTATTGTTTATTTGTTTATGTTTTTACTATTATAAAGAGCACTGCAATAAAAATCATTGTTCATGTTTGTGATTTTCTTCAAACTCAAAAATTAATGTATATATTTTATAGCTTTTTTTTGTACAAAGCAACAAGACACCCTTCAGAATTCTTTTGGAAGCTCTGGAGGGATTTTCATTGCTTAAAATTCTCTTCTCTGCCAATTTATAAGTGAAAATAGTAGTTTGTCATTTGTATTTGCATTTCTTTTATTATAGATGAGGCTAAACATTTTTTCTTCATCTGGTTATTGGAAATTACCATTCTTTTGTGAATTCTCCTAAAAGTCCTCCTCCGTTTAAAAATTTTTTTTATTTGGGAGACAGCATGAGCAGGAAATAAGGCAGAAGGCAGAGGGAGAAAGAATTTCAAAGAAGCCCACCACTCAGCTTGGAGGCTAATGCAGAGCTCAGAGCAGGGCTCTATCCCAAGACCCTACGATCATGACCTGAACTGAAATGGACAATCAACTGACGGAGCTACTCAGGCGTCCTCCATCATTTAGCTTTTAACTTTTTTCAGTTCACACACAGACATATATTCATAAATATTTTCATACCCTATAATAGAGCGAGTTTTAATATAAAGAAGTTTAATAATTTTATATACAAAAAATTATCACTTCTCTTTTTAAAATTTTTTTATTGCTATCATTCTTAGGAACATCTTCCTGTACATAAGAAAAGTATATTAATATTAAGAAGGGCTTTCATTTCAAAGTGAAAGAATGTAGATTTTATCCCGAGGGCAATGGAAAGTCACCAGGACTTTTGAAATGGGATATTTTTTTAAATTAATTTTTTTAAAAGAAAGATACTCAGACTGAATTATTCAGGATGTTCCAGAATAGCAAAAGCTCTGAAGGTCCATTATTAAGAAATTACAACAATGCACTAAGTGTAGCTGAACTAACCTGGACTAAAGCCATGGATATGGAGAAAAAGCAGCAGGACTTTACCATATTAGAATTCACGGGGTTTGGTGAGAGATTACGGAGTATGAGAGATGTAGAGGGGCTGAGAATGATACTAAAGTTTCTAGTTTGAGTGACTCAGTTGACAATGAGACTCTTTATGCAGATTAGGAATGAAGAGGTTGAAGCAGGTTTTGAGTATTTGTGTACATGGATGGATAGATGGGATGGATAAGGGAAAAGGGAGGTGTTGTATTTTGTATTTTGAATACCTTATATTCTGAGGACTGAATCACGCCTTTACTTAATCCACTGGAGCTAGGTAACACTTTCCTGAAGTACTCTTTAAAAAAATTTTTTTAATGTTTATTTACTTTAGAGAAAAAGAGAGAGAGAGAGAGAAAGGAAGAGACAGAGAAAGAGAGATAGAGAGAGAGAGAGAGAGAGAGAGAGAGAGAGAGAGAGAGAGACCACAAGCAGGGGAGGGGCAGAGAGAGAGAGAGGAAGACACAGAATCTGAAACAGATTCCAGGCTCTGAGCTGTCAGCACTGAGCCCAATGAGGAGCTCAAACTCTGAATGGTGTGATCATGATTTTAGCCAAAGTGGGATGCTTAACCAGCTGAGCCACCCAAGCGCCCTTTCCTGAAGCACTCTTAACTATTGTAGCAAGTGACAAGTGACACTAGTATTTATGAAAACAAAAAAGGGAATAGTATCCTACTTAGAAGATTTTTATCTATCAATATCTATTGTCTACTTAAAACTTTGTTATTTACTGAAAGGTTCATTTTTTGTTACTTTGAAATAAGTACTCCAAGTCATTAGAGAATGTAGACCCCAATTTGGATTTATGTGCTCAGTGATGACTTAGAACAGCAGGGAGCCTTAGCAGCTTGACTGTCACTTGCCTCTCTAAATGTTCCTTTGTTCCCTGAAAAAAAAGGGGCATTCCTTTTTAACCATCTTTATCCTTAGCCTCCTACTTTTTAGGTTGATATCATTACATAAATTTATAGTAATAACTACATTATTGAGCATTTACATTGTGTGTTTATAATGTTTATGTGCCTTACTTCATTTACTGGTCACAATGACCCTGTAAAATAAAAACTATTATTTCACACATAAGGATTCTAAAGTATAGAAACGTTAATTAACTAGGATGTCAAGGTATAGCTGGGTTCAGTTCACCACTCAAACACTACAGCACACGGACACCATAAAAATTGTCACAATGGGATGACTCGAGGGGATGCTTGCAAAGGAAAAAACAGCTTAAAGAAATTTTCTCTTATATACTTTTTTTAAAAAAGATTTTATTTTAAGGAATCTCTATACCCAAAGTAGACCTTGAACTTACAACCATGAGATTAAGAGTCACATACTCTATGGATCCAGCCAAGTACTCCTATACTTTTTAAAAAATATATAAGCTCTACCCCAACATGGGACTTGATCTCATAACCCCGAGAGTAAGAGCTGCATGCTCTACCAGTGGAGCTGGTCAGAAATCCCAAGAAGGAAGTCATTATGAAGTTTCCTAAAGAGTTTTTCATATTTGAACTTGAATATAATTTTTATCCACACATTTGAGAAACAGAAGTATAGTCTTTGAGGTATAGTATTTGAGTTATAGTATAGAGTTGGGCTTTAGGATTTGAACTAGAATTCAAATTGTGGCCCTCTACTCTTCTAGATGACCTTGACAAAGATAATTCATTCAGCAAATCTTTAGTGAACAGCAATGGTCATGCAGGCTGCTGGTCATGCAGGTCATACTCAGGCTGCTGGAGATTCTTGGTGTTTAAAACAGTGAACAAGCTGGGTACGTGGGTGGCTCAGTCAGTTAAGTGTCCAACTTCGGCTCAGGTCATGATCTCATAGTCCATGGGTTCGATGGGGCTTTGTGTTGACAGCTCAGAGCCTGGATCCTGCTTCAGATTCTGTGTCTCCCTCTCTCTCTGCCTCTTCCCTGCTCACTCTCTGCCTCTCTCTCTCTCTCTCTCTCTCTCAAAATAAAATAAAGACATAAAAAAAATAGTGAACAAGTGTAGGGCACCTGGGTGGCTTAGTTGATTAATCATCTGACTCTTGATTTCAGCTCAAGTCATGATCTCACAGTTCCTGAGATAGAGCCCCAAAGCAGGCTCTGTGGTAACAGCATTGAGCCTGCTTGGGATTCTCTCCTTCTCTCTCTCTCTCTCTCTCTCTCTCTTTCTCTCTCTCCACTTCCCTGTTCACATGTGCTCTCTGTCAAAATAAATAAATAAACATTTAAAAATATAGTGAACAGGACCACATCTCTCCTATTGTGGAACTTAACCTTCCAGTGGTAGGTAAGCATCAATAAACAAGTAAATATATGAACTATATCAGTGATAAGTGTCTAGGAAGGATATACTAAAGAGAAGAGGAAGAAGGAGGATCGAAATGTTATTATTTTACAGGACATATTAATTTTCTAGGGATGCTGTATGCTATAACAAAGTACCACAGACTGGGTGGCTTAAACAAAGGAAATCTATTCTCTTTCAATTATGGAGGCTAGCAATCTGGGATCAATGTTGGCAAAGTGGGTTTTTCTGAGGGCTGTGAGGGAAAATCTGGTCTTTGCCTCTTTCCCAGCTTTTGGTAATTTGCTGGTATTCCTTGGGCTTGGAAATGCATCATCCCAGTCTCTGCCTGCATGTTCACATGGCCCTCTTCCTGTGTGTGTGTGTGTGTGTGTCTGTGTGTGTGTGTCTGTGTCTGTGTCTAAATCCCCCCTTATTGGATTGGGGGCCCACTCAGGATGACCCTGTCTTAACTAATTACATCTGTCACCACTCTGTTTTTCAATAAGGTTATATTCTGAGGTACTGGGGGTTAGGACTCAATATAATAATTTTGGGAGACACAATTCACCAGGGAGATTTCACTGATAAGGGGATATTGGCACAGGGGCCAAAAGGAAGTAAGGGAATGATCTATGCTAGTATCTTCTGGGAAGTGATTTAAGTCCAAAGGACCAAAACTAGAGTAGGCTTGGAATGCTCAAGTAGTAGAAACAAAGGCGTAGTCAGGAATGGGGGATGACTTACATAGACTTTATCTTATATCAAAAGGCCCTTGCTCTGACTCTGAGTGAGACGAATAGACATAAGAAGTCTTTGAGCATTGGCTAGCTGATCCATTGCAAGCCAGTGGTGAGGAGCAAGGGTGGAAGAATGCAAACCAATTAGAGACTTTTGCTATCAGGCAAGTGAAAGATGATGGTGGCTTGGACTAGGGAGATTGTGGTGTAAACGAAGTGATGAAATTCTGCATGAACATAGAACGAATAGGATTTGCTGTTAGATCAAATGTGGATCATGGGAACAAGCAAGGAATTAAGAATATCTTGGAGATTTTTGCCCTGAACATCTGAAAGATGAGTAGACCTAGAGCAGTTGATTTGGGAGGGGAAGATCAAAAGGAGCTCAGTTTTGCACCTGGTAAGGTTAAAACTTCTGGATATCCAGGTAGAGGAGGAGTTAGTTGGCAATAGGTGTTTGAATTTAATAGAGGAAATTGGGGATGGAGATACACATTTGGGAATAGGTATCAGAATACAGATTCTATTTAAAGCCATGGAACTGAGGTCATCTTGAGATCGACAACAAACCGAGTATAAATAGAGAAGAAAAGGTGGACCAGGACTAAACATTTTGACTTTTCAAAGTGTAGAGGTTTGGAAGATGAGGAAAAAATAGTAATGGAATTGAAGAGAAGCACCAGTGAGGTAAGAAGATGATCAAGAAAGAATTGTGTCCAGAAGCCAAGGGAAGACATTCTTAAGGAGGAAGGAATGAATTTTTCAAGTCATGTTTATGAGCCTTTCATAATGTATATAATTGTTAAATCATTACATTGTACATCTGAAACTAATATAATATTATGTGTAATCCATACTTCAACTAAAAAATATCCTTTAGGGGTACCTGCATGGCTTAGCGGTTTGGGCATCAGACTTTTGATTTCTGCTCAGGTCATCATCGTATGGTTGGTGGAATCAAGACCTCAGTCGGGCTCTGTGCTGACAAGTGGAACCTGTTTGGGATTCCCTCTACCTACCCCTCCCCTACCTCCCAAAATAAAGAAATAAAACATTTAAAAAATCGTTTAGTGGTCAAGCGAAATGAAGACTGATAATTGATCATTAGACCTGGTAAACATGAACGTCACTGAGAATCTTGGCAATAGGAAGTTTGTTGGAATAAATGAAGGAAAGATTCTATAGATTGAGTTTAGTAGAGAATATAAGGAGAAGCATGGGAGATACTGAAACTTTGTGTAAAATCTTGCTGAAAGAAGTGTGATGAACTGAAACACTAGCTGGGGATAGGAGTACAGGGGAGGGTATCTTTGGTAAAGTTTGTTTTTTTAAAGGTGGGACTATGTGGAGATTCATAAGAAAGAGGAAATTGATGCATGAGAGAGCGAACAATTAATCCCTTGAGGGTCATCTTATCTGTAAAAAGCCTTAATTTCCACCGCAATGGAGCAGCTGAGCCAATACAAAGAAAAAAAAAAAGATCAGGTCTTGGAAAGTGATTTGCACTTAGTCAAGGACAGCTCCAAATGTATCCCTGAGAAACAGGAATGCAAACAAAGCTGGTCCCTGTGCCGGATTCACTACTCCTGCCACAAGTTCTTGCACAGATTGGGGTCTGCAAAACCTGATCCTGTCTTTTAAGTTCTTCACAGGGCTATAGAGGACGTTCTCTTCACCTTAGTGAGAATGGGGCCCATCACTACCCTGGACAGTAGTTTGAAGATGTTTTCTCATGATGAATGAAGATGAGAGGGGAGAAGCTGGATCTCAGGGAAGGGGAAACGCCCAAAGAGTTAAGGACACACTTCATCAGCCCACAACTGGCAGATTGAAGTCGCAGTGACATTTTCACGGCCTGTCCAGTCCATAAATTAATTTCCCCTTGTCAATAGGGAGTGGCTGACAGAACAAAGAATGTGTGCCTGCGGAGGCTAGCGGTGAGTGCGTGGCCATCACAATGCGAAGGGGGAGAGTGGGTGTGAACAGGCAATGTGTGTATGGTATGAATGGAAAGGGACCAGCGAGTGTGGAGATGGGCAGGGAAGAGCTGGACGTGTCCTGCAGGCCGGGGGCCTCCCGGGGGAGCGTCTGCCTGTGATGCGGGGAGCGCCAGCCGAGGAGCCTCCTTCTCCCCACCCACCTCCCGAACTCCGGCAGTCAGTGGTGCATATAGACATATTTCTGGGAGCTGTCCATGAGCTCATCGCTCTCCTGGCGATAGCGGCAGCAGCGAGGCAAGCAGCCTCTTTCTCCCGGCGCCGCTAGAATAAGCCCCGCCGCTAGCACATTCAGACACACGCGCGAGCGCGGCGCTGGCAAGTGGCCGCCGTCCGCCCAGCTTCGCGGCCAAGGTCGCGCCAGACCCCGGCCCGCCATGGCCCCGACTCTCCCAGCCGGGAGGTAGGTGGGCGCGGGAAGGCGCGAGGGGCTCCGGCCCGGACTCCGCCGGGGCAGGCAGAGGGGGCAGCCGCTCCTTGCACTCTGCGGCGGAGGGGCCCGGGCGGGGCCG
>NC_043700.1:104268910-104400651 GCF_006229205.1 Suricata suricatta | reverse complement strand
CTCTGCGGCGGAGGGGCCCGGGCGGGGCCGCTGGGCGCGGCGGCTGCGGAGCCTCCCCGTCCCTGCGGGGCCGCGGGCCGCAGGCCGGGCGCTGAGGACTCTGAGGAGACGCGGAGGACCCGGGCGTGACAGGAGGAAGAAACCCGGAGCACCAGGAAGATGGCTTCTCCCACCTCCCCGGCCCCGGAAGGCGGGGCCTCCACCCCGCCGAACCCGCCGCGGATTCGTCAGGTGGGTGCACAAAGTGCGGGAGGGGCGCGCCCCATTGTCCTCGCCTCCCTCAAGGACGGGGACCTCGCCCCAGGGTAGGGGCTGAGCGAGAGGTGGGGCTGACATAGGCGTACTCGGTCCCTTCGCCTGGCCCAGGACCATTCTCTGAGTCTCTTTTTCTCCATCTCACTTCACACACAGACACACACACACACAGGCAGACAGACACACAGACACATACACTCCTAGAAAAACACGGCTTCCAAAACCCAAAACCAGACGTGTAACTTTTGCACACACAGCTCCCCGCAAACTCATGCCCCCCCCCTCGCTCCCCAGTCGCGCACAGAGGCACACACCCAAATGTCACATGATCTACTGCGGCGCTGCACCGTTAGAAGAATCCCACGGTGTGCCGTCAGGGTGGAAATTCACCCCAGACCCAAATCCTCTGAGGAGTCTGAGAGGGACTGCGGGAAGCACTCACTTCCCACCCTTAGGAGAGGAGGAACCTTGTCTACATGTTACTTACTAGTTTCCAACTTTCAGACCGAGCTACCCCCGAAAACTGCAGCCCTGTAATAGACATGTAGTACTAGAAAACATGTGTTCCTGCTCTGTCGTTTGCAGTTTTCTCCAGTACTGCAAGAAGGGAATGCACATTGCTTTGGCTATTTGAGTCCTGTTTTCTGTTTGTATGGTAATATTAAAACAAGGGAGTACTCCATCTGGTTGTGATCTGGGATTTGGTATCTAAAAGAGTTGGGGTTTTTTGTTTTTTGGGTTTTTTGTTTTGTTTTGTTTTTGTTTCCTGCTGACATTGCCTGAACTACATACCAGTTTAAGTTATCGCAGTAGTAACATAAGTGTTAGCCTTGATCAGGGTAGTGCATGGGTGTGAAAATATGATCCACCGACTCCAAGGAGGCAACCTCTTTACCAAGGATAATTGGATTCCTGTTTAGAAATAGGGTAAAATTGGTTGATGGACGGGATGATGGTATCTGGGTGGGAAGTTAAACCCAAAACAAAGGTCTTTCTTCAGGGCGGTGTAGAAATTTTGAAGAACACCAGGGGTTTCAGAATTTCTGAAAATATGCCAGTAAAATTTGGTTGACACTTAACAAGGTCTTTGCCACATTTGAATTCTAATATATACACTTTTTAAAAAATAGTTTATTTTCAAATTGGGTTCCAGGTAACACCCAGTACTTCTCCCTATAAGTGCCCCCCACCATGACCATCACCCCCTGCCCCCCTCCGCCCCCCTTCAGTCCATGGTTCCTTTTCAGTATTCAAGTCTTTCATGATATGTGTTCCTCACTCTTTCCAGCTCTCTTTCCCCCTTCCTCTCCCTATGGTCCTCTGTTAGGTTTCTCCTGTTAGACCTATGAGTGCAAACATATGGTATCTATCCTTCTCTGCCTGACTTATTTTGCTTAGCATGACACCCTCAAGGTCCATCCACTTTCCTACAAATGGCCAGATTTCATTCTTCCTCATTGCCATAATATGTACACTTTTAGGGGCAACCTTTGTTTATGTGCAGTTTTTATGCAACAACTAAAAATTAATGTATACTTTAAAAAATCTTCTTTCTTAAAATGTATACTTTTTAAAATGGCACTCTGTATCCCAAAGGAATTGTTAGGCTTTTAAACTCTTACAAGACATAAGACTAATTTTATGACAAAGTGTTTTTAATTGCACTTCGAGCTATTTTTTTTCCTGAAGAATTGTGATGGTAGGTATCATTAAATTTATATTTGTGGTATTTATGCATCTAAGAATGAAGGTGAAATTATTGGTATTTGCAACAGAGAAACCACATCCTATGGAAAAAATAGAATGAAAAAAACATTTCTATATCTATTTGGCTAAATATGTATATATGTATGTATTATGTATATATAAGCATTAAGGACAAAAATATATTAATTTAAACAGAATATATGTACCTATAAAAATCTCCGTGAAATCTCATTCTACATTTAGAATACTTGTATTGATCTAAGAAATAGTATGTATGAAAATAGTTACTAGAAGAAATTTGCAAGAAAGGTCATTGTTATTTTGTAGATATCTACTTAGAGGACCTCCTAATTAGAAGCTGTGTAAATGACATAAGGCTGCAACATTCAGGTAATTGACTGGTGTCCTCTGTTTAGACTTTCATTTATATGACCTTACAGAAGCACTCTTTCAGTGATTGGTGCATTAATTTGCATAGGATGTAGAAATAGGTTCCTGGAATTATTGGTCATTCCATTCTACCTGATTCATCCAGGCAGGTGGAAAAAAAAAATACTGACAACCTCTGACTGCAGCATCACCATTTGCCTGCAAGTGATTTTGAGCAAATTAGGAATAAAAGAAAAAACAACCCCCCCGCCAAAACAGAAGAGATAACAGTGTTTTCCTGCAAGTGGTGAAGTATTTTAGGCCCCAGTCCCAGTATGTTTTAACGGTGTCACTGTTTCTCAGATGTCTTTTTCCTTATTCTTTAAGGATTCTTTTCCAAATCAATTCTGATTGAATCACCACTGACTTAAAAATCTGAATTTTTTTTTTTAAACCATGATTGAGAGAAAAAGTATAAATGAGAATGCATAGAAGTCCAAAGCAGTGAATTTTAATTATGTAATGGACATTTAGAAATAAAAAATACTTTCAAAAGGCTTTTAGTGAATATAAATATAATTGGTAAATTAGTATATTTAACATCTGATCTCAATGAGAATATGTATGTGAAGATTCATTTATTCAACAAACATCTATTCAGCATAAAGTAATATTTCATGCCTTAAAGATAAAGGAAGGAAGAGGACAAAAAGAATCTTATCCATTAGCATGTGTAGGTATTTTTAATGAAGACTAACATTAAAACATTTAAATTTTGAATGCTTATAAGGTCCTTTCCACTTTATTTAAAAAATATATTTATTTTTCAGCTTCTGTTTTAATCATTCATTTAATAATGAGCCTAAATAATCCCTAGGCCTACATATATCTAAAAAGTCACTGCATGACCAAATTCCTCTTTGCACTCATTTGATATATTTCTATTCTCTTTTAATTATTTAATATGTCATTAGAATTACATATCAGATACTGCATGTATTATTTTGCAGTTTGATATTTTGGACAGATATTTTTGTTTAGTTTTTGGAAAACACTGATGCAGTATGATATAGCTAACGTAGTCCAGTGCCTTCACATAGCATAGTTAAAATCTAGGTTCCAAAAATGAGAAGGTCAAGGGAAAATGACCTTCAATTTCATTCTGTAATGTTGAGGGAGAGAAAATTTATCAGTATATGCTATCTTAGGCTCCTAAGATACTAGATACATAATTTTCCCTCTTCTTTATTATTTAAAAATATTTAATGTTTATATTTTGTGAGAGAGAGAGAGGGAGAGAGAGAGAGAAAGTGGGATCAGAAAAGGTGCAGAGAGAGCCAGAGACTGAATCTGAAGCAGAGTCCTACGTAGGGCTCAAATTCATAAAGCGTGAGATCATGACTTGAACCAAAGTTGGTCACCTAACCGACTGAGCCACACAGGCGCCCCAATTTTTTCCCTCTTTTAAGAAAAGGGTTATCTTTATTTTATATACAGGATAACAAGGTACAGACGTTTCACCTACTTTATAAACATCTACATAAGTTAGTTACCAGCAAAAAGGACACATTTCCTGGATTTCTTCCTATGTTTGTTCGTTATTCACTTTCTCACTTTGTAAAAGAGAAGATTAAGAAATGGTAGTTTTGCAACTAAGTTTTTAAATAGTTTGTCTATATTAAGAGACCCATATGATACTTATGGTCATTGCCAGATAATTTAAATCAACTAATTAAATGGGTACTTACTGAGGTCTTGAAGTTAAGATATTTTGCCAGCATCTTTCTAGCCTTAACCATCTTTCTGATGAACTCTGATGGAAGTTTCCAAGGCGCTGATTGCTGTGAGAATTGGAAAGCTCTAAGAAATCCTTTGTAATTGGTGCTAGTAACATTTAGTATCTTTCTCATTTCATGATCAATCCTTCTCCAAGATTTGTGGGTACTGGTGTCATTGCATTTATGGCAGCAAACCAGTGTTCCTTCTTTGTGTGCTGTAGAAACTTAGAGAACTTCCACATATGATACTAATGAAATAAATATAATGAGTCAGGAGTGCTGGTAAACTGGGTTTTTCACAGCAGCTCCATGACGGAGGTATTGTTATTCCCATTTTCCAGATGAGAAATGTGGGTTTAGAGAAACTGTGCTACCTGCTCAAGGTCATAGCTAGACAGTTGCAGCTGAGGGATTTAAAACTTGGTCTTAACTAATGATACCTTGTTTCACAATCACTGTTATGTATTGTTTTCCCCTTCTAATTTTCAGACATCGTGACTTTCGGGGGAGCACCCTTGCTACTTTGAGCTATCTGTAACCATTCTCCTCTAGGTTACCTTGAAAATAACTGGAGGATTTGTAGCAGAGTGAAATGATTTTCATTACTCTAATTCATAAATGAGAATAACTTGAATTCCATTTTCACATCTGTATTCTATTTAAAATTTTTTTTAATGTTTATTTTTGAGAGAGAGAAAGACAGAGTTTGAGCAGGGGAGGGGCAGAGAGAGAGGGAGACACAGAATCCAAAGCAGGTTCCAGGCTCTGAGCTGTCAGCACAGAGCCCGATGTGGGGCTGGAACTCACCAACCATGAGATTATTACCTGAGCCGAAGTCAGACACCTAACGACTGAGCCGCCCAGGTGCTCCAAGTCTGCATTCTCTAAGAGAGCATTTCTCTAGCGTCATGGTTGCTGAGAGACTAAAGCTTTCATTTTGCTTTTGCTTACCCCTGAGAACTCTTCAGTTATTCCTGCTGTTTCCATAATGGTCCTGAAAAAAATAATTCTGAAAATGAGTTCAGTTAATGGAGAGTCTTCTGAGCAGACATAAACAAACAAGAGGCTTATATTTTCAAGTTTTTCAGTGCTTCTACTATTTCTTTTTAATTCTTTTATGTTTTTATTTATTTTTGAGAGACAGAGAGTGACTCCGCGAGCAGGGGAGGGTCAGAGAGGAGGGAGATACAGAATCCGAAGCAGGCTTCAGGCTCTGAGCTAGCTGTCAGCACAGACCCTGACGTGGGGCTCGAACCCATGAACCGTGAGATCATGACCTGAGCGTAAGCCAGACACTTAAGCAATTGAGCCATCCAGGCGCCCCAAATGCTTCTAATATTAATTCCATTCTTTGTTTATGGTTGTCAAGATAACATATTTTGAAATTTCACAATATGCAAGGAATTTGAGTAACAAGAGAGGATAATTTTCTTGAGACAATGAAGGAATGGAAGAACAAGGCCACACAGTAAATATAGTAATATGTTGATGTAATAGGTTTAGAATTTTTAATTTAAAAAAATTTACATACAGTAAAATTCACTTTATATACAATTTTATGAGTTTTGACAAATACTTACGCTGTGTATCCACTGCCACAGCCTAGATACAGAACAGTTCTATCTCCCTGAAATTTTCCCTCCTGCTAAGTTCACTGTAGTCAAACAAATCTTTCCTTCTCTGACCCCTAGCAGCCACTGACTGTAGCCACTGACCTGTCCTGTCTCTACATTTTTGCCTTTACCAGAATGCATTATAAATGGAATCATCTAGACAATCACCTTTTGAAAGTGATTTTTTCCCCATTCATCGCAATGCTCTAAATATCCATCTAATTTCTGTGTGCATTAATATTTTGTTCCCTTTTGTTGTGGAGTAGTATTCTGTTTGTATGGATGGCACCACTGTTCAGCCATTCAGATGAAGGGCATTTGGGTTGTTTCCAGATTGCAGCAACTATGAATAAAGTTGCTGTTAAGGTTTTGTGTGAACATAAAGTTTTAATTTCTCTCGGGTATATACCTAGAAATAGAATTACTGGGTCATATGGTATGTGTATATTTAACTTTATAAGAAACTGCTAAACTATTTTCCATAGTGGTTGTACTGTTTTTGCTTTCCTCCCAACAGCAAAAATTCCTGTTGCTCCGAGTCCTTGTCAACATTTGATGTTATCCCAGTCAGAATGGCTAAAATTAACAACTCAGGCAATGACAGATGTTGGCACGGATGTGGAAAAAGAGAAACCCTTTTGCACGGCTGGTGGGAATGCAAACTGGTGCAGCCACTCTGGAACATTGTGGCAGTTCCTCAAAAAATTAAAATAGAACGACCCTACGACCCAGGAATTGCCCTACTAGGTATTTA
The DNA here is from genome assembly GCF_006229205.1 of Suricata suricatta. Classification (NCBI taxonomy): domain Eukaryota; kingdom Metazoa; phylum Chordata; class Mammalia; order Carnivora; family Herpestidae; genus Suricata; species Suricata suricatta. The sequence goes on along the minus strand of NC_043700.1, from coordinate 104,394,175 downwards.
TCCAAAGGATACAGGTGTGCTGTTTTGAAGGGTCACTTGCATCCCAGTGTTTATAGCAGCACTATCAACAATAGCCAAAGAATGGAAAGAGCCCAAATGTCCATCGACAGATGAATGGATAAAGAAAATGTGGTGTATATATATATATACACACACACACACACACACATACACAATGGAACATTACCCGGTGGTCAAAAAGAATGGAATCTTGCCATTTGCAACAGGATGGATGGAACTAGAGAATATTGTGCTAGGTGAAATTAGTCAGAGAAAGATAAATATCGTATGACTTCACTCATATGTGGAATTTAAGATACAAACAGATGAACATATGGGAAAGGAAGCAAAAATAATATAAAAACAGGGAAGGGGACAAAATATAAGAGACTTTTAAATACAGAGAACAAACTGAGGGTTGTTGGAGGGGTTTGGGTGGGGGGATAGACAAAATGGGCAAGGGGCATTAAGGAGGGCATTTGTTGGGATGAACTCTGGGTGTTATATGTTGGGGAGAAGTCACTGGATCCTACTCCTAAAATTATTATTGCACGATATGCTAACTAACTTGGATGTAAATTAAAAAGAAAAAAGACAAATATGGCATTACCATTTTTTTTGTTTTAGTCATTCTGATAGGTATGCAGAGGTATCACATTGTAATTTTAGTTTGTATTTCTCTAATGACTGATGTTGTTGAACATCATTTTCATGTGCTTAGTTGCCATCTTTACATTTTTTTCCTGTTGAAGTATCCAAATACTTTGACCATCTTTTAAATTGGGTGTTGTTTTCTTATTGTGTAGGGAGTTACTTATATATTCTGGATATAAGTTCTTTGTTAGACATGAGTTTTGAAAGCAGTTTCTCTTAGTTTCTTGTCTTTTCTCTTTACATTTTCTCAACAAAGGTTTTGTAATGTTGATGAAGTCCAATTATCAGTTTTCTTTCTTTTATGGGTTGTGTTTTTATTGTGTTTAAGAGCTCTTTCCCTAATCTAGAGTCACAAATATTTTCTTAAAAGTTTTACAGTTTTAACATTTTGCATTTAAGCCTATGACCCATATTGAGTTGATTTTTTATAACTTATAGATCAAGGTCCTTTTTTTTGGCGTATGGTTATCCAGTTTTTCCAGCACTATTTATTGATAAGACTTTATCTATTAAATTGCCTTTGTATCTTCATAAAAAAATCAATTGACATATTGGCATGAGTCCATTTTTGGACTGTTTCTTCTAGATTTAGATATTTTGAATTTTTCAAATTTTAGAAATAGGCATGTATCATGTAATTTTCAGGAAACCTTAATGACATTAATGTGCTTTTGGCTTTGTTTTTTAAAATGTTATTTGCATAATTTTCAATCTAAATGTTATATGAAAGTACAAGGCAACTCCTCATGTCTGGGAGGGAAGCTGTTTATGAAAGCAAAATGCATTCAATAATACTACATCCAGAAAACAAATGGAAAGTGACAGTATGTCATGTTGTGTCTACTTGATGAGCAGAGCTTGCAGAGGCTTTAAGAAAAGTTTCTAAATCAGCTATATTCAATATTCGTAATGAAATGAAAAATACATAGGGGCTTCATTCACTGTAGTTTTAGAGAAGATTAATATTTTATGGTTTTTTAATAATAGTTTATTGTCAAATTGGTTTCCATATAACACCCAGTGCTTCTCCCCACAAGTGCCCCCCCTCCATGACCATCACCCTCTTCCCCCCTCCGCCCCCCTTCAGTCCTTGGTTGATTTTCAGTATTCAATAGTCCCTCATGATTTGTGTCCCTCTCTCTCCCCAACTCTCTTTCCCCCTTTCTGTCCCTATGGTCCTCTGTTAGGTTTCTCCTGTTAGACCTATGAGTGCAAGCATATGGTATCTGTCCTTCTCCGCCTGACTTATTTCACTTAGCATGACTCCCTCGAGGTCCATCCAATATTTCATGTTTTTAAAGTTATTTAAAAAAAGAGTTATTTGATGTGTCTGGGTGGCACTTGGATGGCAGTTGGATTAACGTCCAATTCTTGATTTTGGCACAGGTCATGATCTCACGGTTCATGAGTTCAAGCTCCACATCAGGCTCTGCACTGACAGCCTGGAGCCTGCTTGGGATTCTCTTTCTTTCTCCCTCTCTCTGCCCATTCTGTCCCTCTCTCTCAAAATAAATAAATAAAAATAAAATAAAAAATAAATTAAAAAATAGTTATTTTATGGGTAGATTATGGTATATTAAGGAGCTTATAAGGGGAGGTGCCTGGATGTCTCAGTCTGTAGAGCATGCAACTGTTGGTCTCAGGGTTGTGAGTTCAAGCTTCACCTGGGGTATAGAGTTTCCTTAAAAAAAAAAAGGAGCTAATTATATGTTCCTAGTGACATACAGCCTTGAGTTCAATAAACCTAGCTGTCATTGCAAGGATTTATAAATAAAATTTCAGTGACCTGTTGCTGCATAACAAACCACCAGTGGTTTCAAGCAATAATAATCATGTATTTTGTAATCTGCAGTGTGAACAGGGCTTGATGAGGACCTTGGGAATCAGCTGGGGTTACTGGAAGGCCTCAGCTGACTTTATGGCTGGGGGCAGGAATCATGTAAGGTTTGCTTACGGACTTGTCTGGTGGACGATGCTGGATGAGTTGTTTGTTGGAATGCCTGCATGAGTCCTCTCCATGTAGATATTTCTCTTCCTCATAGCATGATGACTGTGCTCTAAGAGTAAGAGTCCCAAGAAATCACAGCGGAAGTACATAACATCTTTATGATCTAGCCCTGGAAATTACGCAGGACCCCTTTTGCCATAATCTATTGGTTGAAGCAATCACAGATTTTAACCCAGATTCAAGGGGAGGGGACATAGATCTCATTATTCCATGGGAGGGATGAATATCAAGCCTACATTTTTATTTTATTTTATTTTTAATGTTTTTTATTTATTTTTGAGAGACAGAGACTGTGCGAACAGGGGAGGGTCAGAGAGAGAGGGAGACACAGTATTCGAAGGCAGGCTCCAGGCTCTGAGCTAGCTGTCCGCACAGAGCCTGACGTGGGGCTTGAACCCACCAACTGTGAGATCATGTCCTGAGCCGAAGCTGGACGCTTAAGGGACTGAGCCACCCAGGCGCCCCTCAAGCCTACATTTTTAGACTAGCATGCAGGCTGGGATATGACCACAGAGACTGAGAACCAACTTAACACAAAGTAATCTGGTATATTCAGCACATTATTTTTGTCCCTGGATCAGGAGGTAACATACAAGTGACAACAACTAGTTAAATAAACATTTCACAGGAAATCTTTTCCCACTTACATGATTGTCAGTCACTATATGAGAACACTGCATACACTTTGCCTGACTTTCAGTTGCTTAGCGGTCCTAGATTTGGGTTCTGCCATTGGAGTTTGGAGGGTGTTACACAGAATTGCCCTTAGACAGAAGCAGGAGAGGTCCTGGCCCATGGGAGGCTCCCACTCTGGGCGTCCTTTGATGATACCTTTTCTACCAAGGGAGGAGTGCTTGGGGCCGGCCAACTTGCTCACACTGAATTAGCACTTTCGTCTTTGAAATGATGCTCTGAGTAGTCAGGAACCAGACTGAGACTGCGTGATCAGGGGACAGACTGAGAGAGAGGGAGACACAGACTCGGAAGACAGGCTCCAGGCTCTGAGCTAGCTGTCAGCATAGAGCCTGACGCAGAGCTTGAACTCATGAACCATTAGGCTATGAGCTGAGCTGAAGTTGGATGCTTAAATAACTGAGACACTCAGGTGCCCCAGGAAACGAAATTTTCTGTTTCAGTGACTTCAAGTCTGCTTTCCTCCTAGTCTGTTCTCCAGAGAGCAGACTGAGAGGTAAATGTGTGCACCTTGGCCCAAATATTATTTGTGGAGGGTGTAGACAGAGCTTGACAGCAAAGACTGGGGTATGTAGGTGTCCTGTGCAAAGTCTGGTTTGGTCAATTGCTGGCCATGTGACCTGACTTTAGGCAAACTACCTAACATATTTGTGCCTAGTTTCTTCATTTTATGAAATGGGAATCATAGTAGTATCCATTATATGAAATTAGCTTAAGAATTAAAGAATAGGGGTGTCTGGGTGGCTCAGTCAGTTAAGCGTTCGGCTTTAGCTCAGGTCATGATCTCACAGTTCGTGGGTTTAAGCCCTGCATTGGGCTCTGTGCTGACAGCTCAGAGCCTGGAGCCTACTTCAGATTCTGTGTCTCCTCTCTCTGATTCTCCCCTGCTCATGCTCTGTCTCTCAAAAATAAGTAAAAAACATTAAAAAATTAAAAAAAGTATTTAAGAATATAATGAATACAGTGCACAGTGCATTTGGCTTAGTGCTTGGGACTTGGTAAATACTAAATAATTTTAGATATTGTTGTTATATGAGAAATACTTAATAAATGTCAGCCCCTTTCCTTTCCCAGGGACAGTGCTAGAAGTAGACATCAAGGTCATTTTTCTGGGGCATCTGGGTCTCTCAGTCGGTTAAGCGTCTGGCTTTGGCTCAGGTCATGATCTCATGGTTCGTGGGTTTGAGTCCCATGTCAGGCACTGCACTGAGAGTACACAGCCTGCTTGGGATTCTCTCTCTCCCTCTCTCTATGTCCTCCCCTGCTCATGCTTTCTTTCACTCTCTTTCTCAAAATAAATAAATAAACTTAAAAAAATAAAAAAAATTAAAATGCAAATAATTATCGTTCTAGCTGATAGGCCTAGTATTAAACTCTAATAATTCTGAGTAAACCTTACTCCAAACCTAAACTCTACAACCTCTTACCACTAAAGCAACCACTCCTCATGTATTCTCTCAAGAAATATTCTGTGTTCATATAAAAATTTGTCTGTGTACTTACCGCTACCTCTTTTGGTTTACATAAATGTTACCCTACTATACAAACTGCTTTGTACTCTGTTTGTTTCATAAAAAATTATTTTGGTCATCACTCCATTTTGGTACATACACTTTATTTTTTATTCAGCTATTTATTATTTTATTAAATGAACATATCATAATTCATTTCAATCTTTCCTTATGAATGGACATTTCTGTTGTTTCCTGCATTATGCAACAGTGAACATCTTGCATTTGTGTTTAAGGGTATGTGGGGGTATGTTTTGAACACATGTATTGGTAGATAAGTTCTCAGAAGTAAAGTTGTTGGATAAAGCCCCTCTCACTTAAGAGTACTATATTCAGCAATGTAGAAACTCTAACTAACAACCTGAATTATGTCAATTTTGGTCCTAAGTATACAATTGCCAACCAAGCTTGATATTTTTCAGATCCTTTTTTGTTTCCTCCATTAAATTTTTAAAAAATGTTTTATTTATTTTTGAGAGAGAGAGAGAGACAGAATGTAAATAGGGAAGGGGCAGAGAAAAAGGGAGACACAGAATCGGAAGCAGACTCCTGGCTCTGAGCTGTCAGCACAGAGCCTGACATGTGGCTCAAACCCACGAACTGCAAGATCATGACCTGAGCTGAAGCGGGACGCTTAGCTGAATGAGCCACCCAGATGCCCCTCCTCCACTTTTAAATGTTACATGCTTAAATATCATCATATTAGGGAAAGTGCTAGGCTAATCTTGTGATGAGTTATAATAGATTATATATATATACCTTGGCTGAAAACTTTTCTTCAACTCCATTCTTTTCTTAGATCACTTTGTTTATTTATTTTTAAGGTTTTATATGTATATAGCAATGTCTACATCCAACGTGGGTTTGAACTTACAACCCCGAGGTCAAGAGTAGCATGCTCTATCAACTGAAACTACCAGGAGCCCCCTCAGATCTCTTCCTTCTTTTCTTCCTTCCTTTCCTCCTTTCTTTCTTTCTGCAGACCAAGTGTGGAACTCACGACCCTGAGATCAAAACTGAGTTGAGATCATGAGTTAGATGCTTAACCAACTAAGCCACCCAGGAGCACTCCCTTAGATCACTTTAGATTATTAAGGTCCAGGATGTTATTAGCAAGTACCATTTCTGTTTAATTTTCATATTCTCTCTTTCATAATCACTTTTTTTTTTAAGTTTATTTATGTATTTTAAGAGAAAGAGAGAAAGGGGAGGGACAAAAAGAGAAGAAAAGAAAGAATCTGAAGCAGGCTCTATACTGATAGAATCAGCTGATGGATTCTGAACAGTGAGCTCATGACCTGAGCCGAAACCAAGAGTCTGACCCTTAACCAACTGAGCCATCCAGGTGCCCCCATAATCATTCTTGACAGTCACTTAATGACTAATATCTGTAACAGCTTGGAAAGCAGATAATCTGTATTTTAGATTTTGGATTAGGTAAGTGAATGCACAAGGAGTATCTAATGTGCTCAGTATTACCTAGCAAACTATTGACAGTCTGAACAGGACCCTGCTTAGTAATGATTTGCTTTTAACCAATGGAACTTTACTGCCTTTCAAAGAAGAGTGCTATTAGCAATCACATTTTCAATTTTAACTATCATTTGATGGAAGATATATAACAATGTAACCCTCCTCTACAGTTTCAGGACATTATAAAAGGTTGCTCTTAAAAACCAAATTTACAAGTTTAGGTGTCTTCTGGAATATTCCTCTACGTGGTCATTATAAGTGATAAATTCCTTAGATTTTTCACAAGATAAGCCATGATTATAGAAGTTATGGTTCATTTGGAAAATTCTTTCTAACAAGGACTTTATATTTACCTCTACTCTCAAAATCTTACAATCCTGTAGAAGATGAAAACAAGGAAGGTACACTGCTTATTATAATACATATAGAATGTGGAAAATACAATAATAGAGTACAAAATACCATAAGAGGACAGATAAAAGACATTTATTTTGGTTGGAGGCAATCATATTAGCTTCCCTGAAGCAGTTGAAATTTGAGATGGATATTGAAGAATAGATTTAATTTTAACAGGTAGAGATTGTATAAAAAAACATTTGAAAGGAGCCTGGCTGGCTCAGTTGGTAGAGCACGTGACCCTTGATCTCTGGGTTATAAATTCAAGCCCCATGTATGATATAGAGATTACATAAAAAGAAAATCTTAACAAAAAGATAGAAGAAGAACGAAAACATTGGAGATTCAGAATGAGTACATGAAGGGACAGAAATGGGAAAAAAATGAAGAGTAGATAGAATGGTTAGTAATCAAAACTGACTGGCTATAGAGTAAGAGACCAGGAGTGAATAGTGAAAGATGCAATTGGAAAGATAATTGGTACATCATGGAGAGTCTTCAATTTGCCAGCATTTGGCCTTTATTCTGTAGAAAGTAACTACCTCTGCTAGGGCTTGGCTGATTCATCATCATCATCATCATCACTCAATCATGGATAAGCCATATTTTCACAGTTTTAACTAAAATGTAAATAAAAGTAACTCTACTATTTTCATAAATTCTGTAAAATCTAAGAAAAACGATATGTTTATGTTCTGCACAAGTCACATCATGTTTTATGCTTCCTTAGAATCTTCCTATCTTCCTATCATATTGCCTCCCTTAGGTCCCAACTAAATAGAAATTCTGGAGCTGCTGCTGCATATAGGGATTTTAGTTGAAAGAATAATTTATTTCAAAGGCTGAACAATAATAGTTTAAGATCAAAGGTCTAACTGAGATCTTTTTCTGTAAATGTAACTTGTAGAACACTCAGAGAAAAATGAGCGCTGTAACAGACTTCCTTATCTGGTTTGGCTCATTGGAGCGCCAGATGGACCAATGTCTAGGTATTAGACCAGATGTCTTTTTATAACAATACTTGGGAGAGGTGGTTTCTTTTGTTTGCTAGTTTGCTTAGTGTGTGTTTTTTATTTTATTTTTTTAGTTCGCTTGTTTTTTTATCTTTTATTTTTATTTTATTATTTTAAAAGTTTTGAAAATTATTATTTTAGAAAGAGAGAAAGAGCATGAGTTGGGGAGAGTGGCAGAGGGAGAGAGAGAGAGAGAGAGAGAGAGAGAGAGAGAGAGAGAGAGAGAGAATCTGCAGCAGTCTCAGTGCAGAGCCTGACACAGAGTTCGATCCCATGACCCTGGGAACCTGACCTGAGTTGAAATCAAGATTCTGAGGCTCAACTGACTAAGCCACAGAAGCACCCCATACTTTTTAACTTAATTTTTTTATTATTTTCTTAGGAATTTGTTTTGAAGTAATCTCTACAGCCAACATAGGGCTTGAACTCACAACCCTGTGGTCAAATGTCTCATGCCCTACCCCTTGAGCCAGGTGCCCCTGGTCATTAAGTAAGCTATACGCCTAACATGGTGCTTGAACTCAAGACTTGCAGATCAAGAGTCCTGTGCTCTACCAGCTGAGCCAGTCAGGCACACCTAGGCTCTTTAATTTAAGACTTTATGAAGCCAATATGTAACGCATAAAGAATAATGGAACTCACGATATAAATAAAAATTACATGCATTTAAAGATACAGTAGTGGCACCTGCCTGGATCAGTCAGAAAAGCATGTGACTCTTGATCTTGGAGTTGTGAGTTTGAGTCCTACAGGGAGAATAGAGAGTACTAAAAGAATAAACTTAAAAAAATAAAGATACAATAAGTTAAACACATCTATGGTTATTAATACTACCCAGTCAGGGTTTGGTATGAAATTCTGTGCCTTTTCACTAGGAAGTCTCAGTCTGTGGTTTTTCCAGATACAGCTTGATCATATTCTCAATTCCATATTCTTCCTTGAAATGCCTATGCTGTGATTGATAACTTCCTTCTTTTAGGGTCATTGTCATTATTTACATGTCAATCTTACTTGTTGCTAATGTGATTTAGTTTAAAATTAATTATTAAAATTAATTAGTTTCAACATCAATTTAAATGTTATTTAAAGTACTAAATTTTATAATCTGATATCTGGGGTGTTTTGATTCTGTCATTTTACTCTGCCAAACTTCCACCATGATGAACCTATTAACCTGATAAAGATATCTGTCTAATCAGTGTCTTCTGTCTTGAACATGCATATTTCATCATGATCACCATTGGGTGTGCTAAAAGTGATAGGAGGGATATTTTAAGTTATAGCTTACTAGGTCATTTCTTGGTTGAGTTCAGGATGAAAACAGTACCCTTTGGGCCTAGTACAGACTGATGGTATTTCCTATGTTACATGTGACCAGAAGCAGAATCTCTAGGGATCTGCCCAAGTTTAGGTGATGGAAACCCAGTGGGAAGTCAAAGATATCATCATGCTGGTTGAGAATGGGTATCTTATAGCTTAAAGAAATTAGAAGAGACATCAAGATAGGAGTTACTGTCAAATGCTACATTTGGACTTTATTTTTTCTTTTAATAAAATTAAGGACATAGTCTTTTGTTTTATTTGAGTATATCTGAAAACCAAAAATTTTTTAGTAGGCTTCATGTCCATTGTGGAGCCCAACATGGGGCTTCAACTCATAACCCTGAGATCAAGACCTGAGCTGAGATCAAGAATCTGATGCTTAACTGACTGAGCCACCCAGTTGTCCCTCTTTTTTTGTTTTTAATGTTTATTAACTTTTGACAGAGAAGGAGAGTGAACACAAGCGGGGAGGGGCAGAGAGAAACAGGATCCGAAGCCAGGTCTGTGCTGACAGCAGAGAGACTGAGCACGATGTGGGGCTTGAAATCATGAACTGCGGGGCGCCTGGGTGGCTCGGTAGGTTAAGCTTCCTGCTTCAGCTCAGGTCATGATCTCATGGTTCGTGGGTTTGAGTCCCGAGTCGGGCTCTGTGCTGACACCTAGCTCAGAGCCTGGAGCCTGCCTTTGGATTCTGTGTCTCCCTCTCTCTCTGACCCTCCCCTGCTCGTGCTGCCTCTCTCTGTCTCTCAAAAATAAATAAAAATCATTAAAAAAATTAAAAAGAAAAAAAGAAATCATGGCCTGTGAAATCATGACCTGAGCCAAAGCCTGATGCTCCACCAACTGAGCCACCCCAGTGCCCCACCCCTCTTTTTAGAAGTTAACTGTACTGTCGGGAGCCGCCGAGGGGCTTTGGCTAAGACACTGTACCTCCAACATAGGGCTTAAACTCATGGCTCCGAGATTGCCACATGCCCTACCAACTGAGCCAGCCAGATGCCCCAACAATTTTGTTCTTAAAAGAACAAAGCATTTTAAAATGCTTTATTTTACTTGGAGTCACGTAGCAATAAATCTCGAATCTTCCACACTGTCTTATATAGGAGTTATTTATTTCAACAATTTTCCTTTATAACGGATGGTAGCTTGCCAGTCACTTGGTATGAAAAACTAGACTCCTAGAAATGCAGTTTTTTAAATTAATTAACCTTTATTCAACTCTTATGGTAATAAAAGTGTAAGTATCATGTCATTTTTCTGCAGTGTATAATCTAATATAAATTGGGTTTGTATGACCTAAACAATAGACTTATAAAACTGAAAGAAATCGGGGCACCTAGGTGGCTCAGTCTGTTGAGTGTTTGACTTCACCTCAGGTCATGATCTCACAGTTTGTGGGTTTGAGCTCTACATTGGGCTCTGTGCTGACAGCTCAGAGCCTGGAGCCTGCTTGGATTCTGTGTCTCTCTCAAAAATAAATACACATTAAAACTAAAAGGAATCTTCCCACAGGATTTATGAATACTGAGTTTCTCTTACAATGTCTGTCTTCACTTTCATATCATAAGGTCATTTCACCCTAGTTCATTTTGGGATCAGGCAAGTGAAATAAACCATTTTTGGAACTGGATTTAACCTGATTTAACCAATTTGCTGCCTCATGTAATGAATATTACATGTATTGTATTATGATATTGCTTAAACTAGGTGAGCTTGTAAATTTAAGAATAATGGATATAGAGGCACTTGGGTGGCTCAGTCAGTTAGGCTTCTGACCCTTGATTTTGGCTCAGGTCATGATCTCATGGTTCATGGGATGGTACCCGTGGGGCTCTGTGCTGGCAGATTATCTCTCTCCCTTTCTCTCTGCCTCTCATGCTCTCTCTCTCAATCTCTCTTACAATATAAATAAATAAACATTAAATAAAAAGAATAACACATATTTGACAAAACTTATATGGACTAAACACTTTCAAAATACTAATTTATAAGAAACAATATTTGTTTTTAAAAATTTGAACTGTTGAGCTAAAAATAATACTTAACAAATCAATATATGTAGTCCTATTACCTATCAATGATACTTATCAAGTATTTGTATAGCTTTGTTAGAGGTGCTCATACAGCCGATTTAGACACCGATGAATAATAAAACACACATTTATAAATATAAGAAGCTAAGTTGTGCAAAACACCAGAGCTGTTGACTAAATCAGAATTCTACTTGGATAAGGGAACTTGTATGCCAACTTTGAAAATCCTCTCCATCTTCTCTCCCTCTCTCTTTTTTTTAATGTTTATTTATTTTGAAAGGGAGACAGAGAGAGATATTGAGAGAGGAGGGCAGAGAGAGAAGGAGAGACAGAATCTCAAGCAGGTTTTGCACTGTCAGTGCAGAGCCCGACGTCCGGCTCAAACTCACAAACCATGGGATCATGACCTGAGCTGAAATTAAGAGTCAAATGCTTAACTGACTGAGCCACTCAGTCATCCCAATCCTCTCTGTTTTTGATTATATTACTGATTTAATTCCTTCATTGAGAGTAAAAAAAATGTTTTATTCATAAATGCCTCTTTTATAGTCATCCTCTTTAGCTATAAAAGAAAACCAGAATCATACCTCCACCTCTAAACATAGTATTTTCACATATTCTTGCTTGCTTTCTTCCTGTTTCATAGGAAGAATTATCCTGACCTTAATCCCACTCCTTTTGCCTACTCTAATGTTACTTTGCCCAGGAGTTGTTTTTTTCCCCCAATTAAAAAAAAATTTTTTTTAATGTTTTTAATTTATTTTTGACCGACAGAGAGAGACAGCGCAAACAGGGGAGGGTCAGAGAGAGAGGGAGACACAGAATCTGAAGACAGGCTCCAGGCTCTGAGCTGTCAGCACAGAGGCCAATGCAGGGCTCAAATCCAAGAACTGTGAGATCATGACCTGAGCCGAAGCTGGAAGCTTAACCAACTGAGCCACCCAGGCTCCCCTCCCCCCAATTTTTTGTCTTCATTGTCATAGAGACTGGGGCAGGGTTGAGCCTGATGCTGAGTTAAAGGCCCCACCTACTGTGGAGAGAAGGATGCTGTGGTTGAAAATTTAACAAACTGACAGCCCTAATCCTTCTAGGCTTTTCAGCAGTTTTGATTCTGTTATCTTTCTTTCCTTTTTAAAAATTTTTTACACTTTTGTTTTATTTTTGAGACAGAGAGAGAGGCAGCATGGCAGGGGAGGGAGTCAGAGAGAGATAGGGAAACACAGAATCTGAAGCAGGCTCCAGGCTCTAAGCTAGCTGTCAGCACAGAGCTGGATGTGGGTCTTGAACCCAAGAACCGTGAGATAATGGACTGAATCGAAGTCAGACACTTAACTGACTGAGCCACCCAGGTGCCCCTCTTTCTTTCCTTTTTGAATCTCTTACTGGTAGGACTGTAGAGCACCATTCATATATTCAACAATTATATTGAACTTCCTCTGAAATATGCTCACTCTTAACAGAGCCTGAGTGTGTATCAAGTTCTGTACATGTAATCTCTCATTTCATTCTCCCGTCCATTCTCAGATAGGCACAATAATTATCCCAATTTATAAGACAAAGAAGCAGGCTTAGTAGTTTACCTAAGATCACATGGCCAAATAAACAGCAGGATTATGGATGTAAACCCACATGAGTTAGGCGTCATAGCCATGTCCTTAAATAGAGCAAATGATACCACCTTCTCATGCCAGGTGCCCTGTTAAGGCCTAGAAAGGCAGTGGTGAAAACACTCACTACTCATGGGACTTAGCCTATAGTGGGAAAATAAAGTAAACAAATACAATGTGATGATTTGGATCATGGGGGTACGATCCCAGGAAGTGGAGGGGGGCTTTGTTTACTGGGGTAAGTCAGCAAGGGCCTGGGAGAGAAGCTGGTGCTTGAAGGAAGAGTAAGAGTTTGTAAGATAGGGAGGGAAATCCAGGCAGAGGACAGAGCAGGTGTAAAGGCATGGAAGTAGAAAGCATATTGCGTTTTAGGGAGTTCTCAGCAGTTCTGAATGGCGGGAGTGGAGTGTGGAGAGGAGGTCACAGGAGATGAGACTGGTAACTCAGTCAAAAGCCAGATCATAAAAAGCCTATTTATGACCATGACTCATTCATTATTTTTCCTCCCAGTGGTTTCCCAGGAAGTTCTTTGTTATTTTCCATCATTTCCTCTTCTTTCACTTGTCATTTTGTTATTAAGTGTCTCTCAGGGTTCTGTTTTCTGTCTTTGATTTTCTTTTCTTATATATTTATACTTCTTCACAGACCAGTTATCTAACTCATAGTCTATATTCCCACCCATATGTGAATCTTTCTCCCACCACTATCTTAGAGGCATCCTCCCTCTCTCTTTTTTATTCCTTTTTACAGATTTTTAAAAAATGTTTATTTATTTTTGAGAGAAAGACAGAGAATGAGTAGGGGAGGGCCAGAGAGAGAGGGAGACACAGAATCCAAAGCAGGCTCCAGGCTCTGAACTGTCAGCACAGAGCCCAGTGTGGGGCTCAAACTCACAAATTGTGAGGTCATGACCTGAGCTGGAGTCGGTCACTCAACTGACAGAGCCACCCAGGCCGCCCCCCCCCCGCCCTTGACTTAACATTTTCATCTGACTTTCATAAACCTTCTTCTCTTTATCCTTCACGTCCTTTAAACTTAACATATCTATAAGGATCTCAGTATTTGCTCCCCACTCCACAAAAAGTTTCATAATTGTAGACTGGATACATGGGGAAAAAATGGAGTCTGGTTTTATAATGTATCTTTAATAATTATGGTATTTCAAAGCACTTTACTATGTAATAGATAACTCAAATATTTGTTGACTAGAAATTGTGTTGGCAAATGAAAAATCCATACGTACTTAAATTTGTCTGTGACTGTTAGAGAGGGATAAAGGGTATAATGACTCACTGATTTAGAAGTTTTGCTTACCTATTGTTTTTCTGAAAAGTACTGTGGAATTATATCAGTATTTAGGAACACTCTCTTCTACACCACTTCTGCCACATCTGTGGGCTCTTCTTATTCTCTCCTTGATGCAGAGAAAATAGAAGTCCTGAATCCTTAAGTTCAAAAGCCTGTGCTCCCAGGCCGCTCTAAAGCTTGGGTATATGAAAGGTAAAATGCTGAAGAATGGGGAAGACAGGACTGAAAGTTTCTTTTTGCTTCTTAGAGTGGGTTTGCCATTGTGATGAAGATAATGGAGACTTCTTCATCATCCTGGAGCTGAGTGGGAGTTTGGCTGCCCTGAGGAAGGCAGGGTCCCTGTGCACCTGGGAAAAGGCTGTGAGATTCCGAATTGGAGTGTGGGAGAAGTGGAAAGCAGGGGAAATGATTCTAAGCCTTTGCTCTTTTTTCAAGGGAGAAAGTAACAATGATGTTGTGAATTTGGAAATGAAAGTGCCAGGATTTATTGTGTCTAGCTAGCAACTCATGCAGGTGCGATTGGAAGTGGCATTGCGAGCATTAATAGAAAAGATATCAGGGGCTCTTGGCTGACTCAGTTGGTCGCTATCAAAAGAATTGTTTGAGTAAGTGAATCACCTGGGGATCACACGAACCAATAGTCATGGCATCTACAATGATCTCTCAAAGTGAGTTTCTCCTAGAAGAGAAGTGAAGACATAAGAGATGGAATTTGTATATCTTGCATGCATTATTATTGGACTTCATTTGTTATCCTTAAATTTAATGAAAACATGTAATCAAATAAAAGATTTTGTTTTATTAAGGTTTGTTAAAGATTTTGCTTTATTTATTTTTTTAATTCTTATATATTTTAGAGAGAGAGAGAGTGAGTGGGGTGAGGGGAAAAGAGGGAGACACAGAATCTGAGGCAGACTCCAGGCTCTGAGTTGTCAGCACGGAGCCTGATTGGGGCTTGAACCAATGAACCGTGAGATGGTGAACTGAGCCGAAGTTGGAGGCTTAACTGACTGAGGTACGTAGGTGCCCCAAAGATTTTGCTTTAAAAAAGATTTTGGGGTGCCTGGCTGGTTTACTTGGCTGAGCATGTGACTCTTTAAAAAATTTTTTTAAATGTTTGTTTATTTTTTGAGAGAGAGAGAGGGAGCGCCAGCCCAGGTGGGGGAGGGGAAGAGAGAGGGAGACACAGAATCCGAAGCAGGCTCTAGGCTCTGAGCTGTCCACATAGGGCCCGATGCAGGGCTTGAACCCATAAACTATGAGATTATGACTTGAGCTGAAGTTGGATGCTTAACTGACTGAGCCACCTAGGTGCTCCTGAAGCATGTGACTCTTGGTTTTGCGATTATAATTTGAGCCCCACCCACACTGGGTGGAGAGATTACTTTAAATATTAAAAAAACGATTTGCTGCGTTAACTTTTATGTCCACAGATTCCTGATCCTGAAGACATATTATTTGAATGATTTCTAAGCAGCTACCACCATTTGGTATGCTCTAAATTGCTTGAACGTCAGTAGGAACAGCTCCAGTAAACATTACAATTTAGTTGCAGTTTCTCTTGGTCTTCTACTCTTTTTAAATTTATCCTCACTTCTATACTTCAAACTTTAAAATTTGGCCCACCTAACAGTTAGTCTCCCTCTTTTTCACCAGCCCCACCCTTCTCCCTCTCTCTGCAAATGATGACGTTGTGGTTTGGAATCACAGCTGTTTAACACACATACGTATACACACACATCATTTAAGATGCTTCAGCTAATCTTGCCTTAAGCCACAAAGAATCCACTGTTTACCTAACAAACAGGCCAGAAATTATTGGCCCCAGGATTGTTGGTTTGGTGGCTCAATAATGTTATCAATGGGGTGCCTGGGTGGCTCAGTTGGTTGAGCATCCGACTTCCGCTCAGATCATGATCTCATGGTTCGTGGGTTTGAGCCCCATGTCAGGCTCTGTGCTGACAGCTAGCTCAGAGCCTGGAGCCTGTTTTCAGATTCTGTGTCTCCGTTTCTCTCTGATCCTCTCCTGCTCATGCCGTCTCTCTCTCTCTCTCTCTCTCTCAAAAAAATAAATAAAACATTAAAAAATAATGTTATCAATGATTAAAGCATCTTTGATTTTCTGTTTTGCAGTCTTCAGGTGTAAACTATGTTGTACCTCTTGGATGGCTGCTACAGTTCTAAGCATCATGTGTTTTCTTTTTTTGTAAACTACATCCAATGTGGGGTTCAAACTCATGACCCCAAGATTAAGAGTCACATGCTCTCTTGACTGAGCCAGCCAGATGGCATTCCTCCCACCCCCCAACCCCCACCAAGTATCCTGTCTTGATGTAATGTTATCCAAAGCAGAAAGCAAGGTTAGGGGGAGTGTGGCACATGGTGGCCACGTCTTTCTTTGGTCACATCTCGTTTTTTTTCTATCAGGGAGGAAAATCTTATCTAGAAGTTATCCTGCAAAAACCTCCTTTCATTTAATTGTTAGAACTGGATCATGTGCTTACCCCTAGAAAAATCTCCAGGAATGAAGAACAGGATGCCATGTGTTGGGATTAGGTACATTATCATCCAACCAAAATGGTTGGGGAAAATTAATGAAGGGTTTTAGGTAGCAAACCAACAATATCTGCTACAACTAAATAGCTAGAACTTGACTGAATTTTAAATCTCATGAGTCTGCAGTTAATTTACTGGATATTTACTTCTATTAGGCTTAAAGACTGAGTCTTACGTTCTGAGTTTTAAGTTCTTTTTCTGTTTAGCTATCTCTACAAGGGCTTGATATAAATTCTGTGGTTAGTGTTTCCATGGTGATCAAACGCATTATCATCTAAGAGCATTCCTTTAGAACCTAACAGCAAAGGACACAGTTTAGATGATGATCACAGGAATAAACAAAAATGGTCCCTGACAATTGTTGAGAATGTGTTTGGAAAGAAGTTGTTCTTAAGTTCATGCGATGTATGCCTTACATTACTAAATGAAGTCTGGATTTAACCTTTAAAATATTATCAATAGAGATAACAGTCTCAATTTTACACTCAAACTTCTGAGAGAACAGATTTTCTGATAGAATCTGTTGATATGGTCTATATAATAATTCCTGCAATAATTATTCTTTCATGTTTTCAACTTGAAAATATGCTAAACAGTGGTGCCTGGTTGGCTCAGCTGGTAGAGCATGAGACTCTTGATCTCTGGGTTGTGAGCTTAAGCCCCAAGTTGGTCACAGAGCTTGCTTAAAAAAAGAGAAAGAAAAAGAAAAAAGAAAATTATGCTAAGATAAAAGAAGGTGTGGTATCAGTTCATTTTATAATTTTCTTTTTGATGCCTAATATGCCTTTACAATACTGTCAGGCAGTGTAACAGAATTTGGGAATCAACAGTGACAAAATAAAGTCTCTGGCCTTGTGAAGCTTATATTGCAGCAGATAGGAAAGACAGAAAAGAAAGATATAAGAATAAATATATACCATCTTATGCCTATTGGTATAGCTACTATCAAAAGGCAGAACATAATTGTTGACAAGGATATGGAGAAATTGGAGCCCTGTGCACTGCTATTGGGTATGTAAAATGATACAGCTGCTGTGGAAAACAGTATGGTGGTTCCTCAAAACATGAAAAATAGAACTCCATATGATCCAGTGATTCCTTTTCTAGGTATATAACCAAACGAGTTGGAAGTGGGAACTTGAATAGCTGTTTGTATATCCATTTTCATAGGAGCAATTCTAGCCAAAGACGAAAGCAACCAAAGTGTCTATCAATGGAAAAGTGGATGAACAAAATGTGGTATATACATACAACAAAATATTATTCAGCTTTAAACAGGAAGGAAATTCTGACACATGCTAGAATATGGATGAATTTTGAAGATATTATGTTAAATAAAATAAGCCAGTCACAAAAGGACAAGTACTGTATGATTCCACTTCTATGAGAAACCTATAGTCAAATTCAAAGAGACAGAAAGTAGAATGGTGGTTGTCAGGGGCTGTGGAGAGGGTGGAATGGGGGAAGTCTTATAATGGGCACGAACTTTCAGTTTGGGAAGATGAAGACTTCTGGAAATTGGCTGCATGACAACATGAATGCACTTTATACTACCGAACTGTACACTTAGAAATAGTTAAGACAGTAAATTTTATGTTATGCATGTTTTACCATAATTCAAAAAATAAAACAAGAAGGGAGGAAGGGAGGAAGGAAGGATAGAAGGAAAGGAGGAAAGAAAGAAAGAAACATTAAGTAGTGATAAGGGCTACGGAAGAGATCAAACACAGATTTGGGAGCACATGGCATGAGCAGAGTATGGATTGCTATTTTATATTTGGTGGTCAGAGAAGACCTCCCTGATGAGTGAGTCAGTCGTACAGAGTTGTGAAGCATAGGAAGGAGGGATCCCACATGTGGGGGGATAGTGTCTTAGGCAGAGGTAGGACCAGTTGGGTATGTTCCAGGAATAGGGAGATTGTCACTGTCGCTTGGGCAGACTAGGTGAGGTTGAATGAGGCCTCAGAGGTGGGGATGGGCAGATCGTGTTTCAGGTTGTGACACTGAGTGTGTTAAATGCATCTTGGTGTGAATAAAATATGGATATTATATTTCTCTATACTTGCAGGCATAATATCATTTGTTTGAAAGCAGGTGATTCTATTGACCTAACTCATATATGTTCTCACTCCGTGTACTCCTATAGTTAATGGAGGAACACTCATATTGATGTACACAGTCCCCAGACTGTCTTTCGTGAGATTCTTCTCTACTCCCCTCACCACTTCCCACTCTGCCTCATCTTGCCAGTCTTTTAAAGGAATATTTTTCCAATATTTTCAAATTATAGACTTAATATTGTGTTTATATCTTCAGAGTTAGAAATTAAGCTTATTTTTAAGAATTCTGTTGTTGCAAAAATAATTTAAAAGTACAGAAATCAAAGTATAAGCCTTCTTGAGTTTAGAATCATTGGGTAGTTTGCTGAAAATATATAATGAGGTGAGCTTTCTTAGTGTTTATAGATATCCAGCATTGATTTACTATTAACTTTATATATAAAATTAGATATTACATACATGGTTCAGCATATGCTAGCTCTAGTGTTCAATATAGACCATTATTGTTAAAGTACTATTATGTAAATTATTTGACTCACATTTTTACATGTAACTGAAAAGCAAAAACAAAGCAAAACTTGTTCTAATTATGGCACAATGTGTGATTATGCCATAAGATTTATCCTCAAAAGACCAGGATCAAGCATATATTATTTACTAGCCCTTTAAAAAACTGGAAAGTTATGAATCCTCTCTGAAACTCAGTTTCTTCACTTGTAAATAGTATCTACCCAACATGGGTGCTATAGGGACTAATTGATATATTATAAGTAAAGCACATGGAATACACTCAGTTAATGGTTACAAAATTATAAATCCTATATCATTAATAATGTCAGTCTAATAGGAATTATTCATGCATTTACAGTGGCTCTCCTCCATCGAAAGGGGGTTATGGGTAGAAATCTGATTAGAAGGGGCAGAAGCATTGAGGGAACCTATAGTTGCAACAGTAGTTGAAGCTGTAGTTGCATAGCAACTATACCACGTTAGTTAGGTTGTATGTTCATTTGGGGCCTCTTTTGCCCCCCTAGGCACCACTATGAATTTAGTTATTCTGAAAATTGAAGTCTGTTTAAACATTCCAAAATCAGAGGAAATGCTATCATTTATATTAGTTTATATAGTAACTAATATCTATACATTATATTATATAGTACTTACCAAGTGCCACTTTTGTAAATCCTTTACATGCAGTGGTGTGGCCATGTACCAGTTCAAGAGAACCTATTGTTAAAATACCAGAAATTCTGTGGGCTGACTGACCTCACATTGGTAGCTTGACCTCACTCACATTGGTAGGAAATTGGCAATTGCTACAAAGCATCCTTACCACCCAGCCCGATTTTTGAACATTTATGATCACACCATTATGTGCACCAGCTCCATTTACTCTCCCAGTGACTCCATAAAATGAATACCATTATCATCCCTGCTTTACAGATGAAGGAACTGAGGCCAGGGAAGTTGAGGTCATTTGTCCATGGTCACACAGACAATAAGTTGCACAGTAGGGATTTTTATTGCAGAAATCAGGCTCTGAAGTTCATTGTCTTAAACTCTTTGCATTGTTAATGTTGATTGATTCCAAAGCGGTGCTCTCTCCTTGCAGTGTTTTCTACAAAACAGAATGCAGCCTCACCATTGAAGGTTGGAATGTACTCAGAAGTCATCTACATGCAGGGTGCTTGGGTGATGGTCTATGCTGACAGCTTAGAGCCTGGAACCTCTTTAGATTCTGATTCTCCCTCTCTCTCTCTCTGCCCACTCATGCTCCCTCTCAAAAATAAACATTAAAAAAAAAAAGAAGTCATCTACATGGGTCTTCACCAACAGCAGACACAATGGGCTACTCTGGATTGGAAAGAACTTGGGTCTCCCTCTACTTCTAAATAGCATTCATTTTCCCCTGAAACTTGTATTCCTTTTCTAAAAGTAAAGGTTTTGATTATATCCAAAATGTCTTCCAGGCATAAAATTTCTACTTATCCAAAGCCTATCCAGTTTTTCTCTTGGCGCTAGTGTTTGTAGACTCAGCATCGGCTCCACAGGTAGCCTGTAATTCTACTGGCGAGCAAGCATTTGAGTCTATTGGCAATTTTTCTCTAGTTGTTTATACATGTACATATTTTTTATAGAAATTAGGTAGGTTTGGGACACCTGGGTGGCTCAGTCAGTTAAGCATCCAACTCTTGATTTTGGCTCAGGTCATGGTCCACAGTTCCTGGAATTGAACCCTATGTTAGGCGCAGAAGCTGCTTGGGATTCTCCATCTCTCTCTTCCATTCACCTGCTCTCTCCCTCTCTCTCTCTCAAAAATAAATAAATATTTTTAAAAATTAAGTAGGTATTAGGCTAATAGCTTATCATCATGATTTTGAAAATTAAACTTTGTGAAGGCAGAAGCCCTGTCTGTTTTGTTCATTGGTGTAGATGGAGCATTTAGCTCAAATTATTCAACAGTTATGAAATTGTCCTCAGTTCATTTCAGCAATTCAACTTCCATTAAATCAACAAGGGTTACTATTATGGGTATAGGTTGGGGTGCCTGGGTGCCTCAGTCAGTTAAGCATCTGACTTCGGCTGAGGTCATGATCTCATGGTTTGTGAGTATGAGCCCCTCATCAGGCTTTATGCTGACAGCTCAGAGCCTGGAGCCTGCTTCAGATTCTGTGTCTCCCTCTCTCTCTGCTTCTCTGCTGCTCATGCTCGGTCTGTCTCTCTCTCAAAAATAAATGGTAAAGAAAAACTATTATAGGTATAGGTTGATTATATTGAGGGTGGAAAGAAATTATAAAATTGGAGACAGATAAAAAAGAGAAAAGAAAAAGAAAATTGGAGACAGAAAAGCTCTTTGCTGTCTCAGTCAGTAGAGCATACAACTCTTGATCTCAAGGTTGTGAGTTCAGGCCCCACATTGGATGTAGAGGTTACTTAAAAATAAATGTTTTTAAAAAAAGAAAAAGAAAAGAAAATTGGAGACAGAGGCCAGTTATATTATGTGATGTGATATGGGTTGTGTAACATACATATTTGCATATATATACATAGAATATCTGTGGAAGGAGGGGCACCTGGGTGACTCAGCATTAAGTGCCTGATTCTTGGTTTCAGTTCAGGTCATGATCCCAGGATTGTGGGATTGAGCCCTGCATTAGGCTTCACAGTGATTGTGGAGCCCACTTGGGATTCTCTCTCTGCCCAACTCCCCTGCTCATGTTCCCTCTCTTTAAAATAAATAAAATAAAAAGATTAATAAAAAGGAATACCTGTGGAAGAAAATGGAGGAAATTGATAACATTGCTTTCCTTTAGAAATGAAGAGTGTGAGTTTGGTTGTAAGCCCACCCACAGTCTCTCCTTAAAAGAAGATGCCTCTGGGACATCTGGTTGGCTCAATCAGAAGAGCATGTGACTCTTAATCTTGGGTTGTGAGTTCGAGCCCCACACTAGGTGTAGAGATTACTTAAAAAGAAAAAAGAAAATATGCCACATGTCCTCCTGTGGGGAGGAAACAAAGTCCCCAGACTGGCTCACTCATGGGACTGTCACGTTATCAAAAACATCTTTAGGATAGTAACTGTTGGGAGCCTTCTTGCAGTTCCTTTCTTCTAGTTAAGTTCAGGGCCAGAATGCACCCCAGGATTGGCATAGTGATTTTTCATTTTATGTGTTCAAAGTTGTTAATTGTCAGTTGACTCAGACATTATGCTGGGAAGAGCTCTGTTAGAGGCATGTAAGATCAAGGAAAGACAGATAGCTGTAGTCCCCACTTAGCTTGCTGATAACAGAGGTATAGAGAGTAATCTGAGAACTTTGAGGGAACCTGACCAAGAGAAGATGTCCCCTCATTTCATTCAAAGAGGATCCCTGGGGCACCTGGCCTGCTCAGTCGGGAGAGCATATGACTTTTGATCTTGGGGTTGTAAGTTCGAGCCCCGTGTTGGGTATAAAAATTACTTAAAAATAAACTCTTTTAAGAAAAATCCCCATCATTTTTCTTTCAGGATCTCAAGGAATACTTCTCTCATTTTCCAATGTCATTTCTTATACTAGTGATCTGTTTCATTAAATGTGTTTCCATTGTAAAAGGTGTTCATGCTTATTTTCAGACAAAGGAAGGAATAAAAAGTAATACAGAGAAAAAGTCTTCCATTGTTTTACTGCCCCAGAATAACTGCCATTGCTGTGAGACATTTCTTTCCATTTTCACTTTCTATAGTACTTTGTTGGTGTGTGTAGGAAGTAATCTGGGCATTTTGCCCAGTTTGGTTTAATTTTTGTTTATTTGTGAAGTGTCTTAGATTGCATTACACTTATTAAATCATTACTGTTATTAGCTGTTACTAATAATACATCATAATGTGTTCTTATCGATCTAAAAAGGAAGCAATAAAAGTTCATTCTGTAGGGGAATCTCATATATTGTCTTAATTATAAAGAAATGACACACAGTGGAAATATAACTTTAACTACAATGAATTTAAAATTCCCTGGATTGTGGTTCTTTAAGCATTTCTTTTTTTTTTTAATTTTTTTAATGTTTTATTTTGATACAAAGAGAGACATGAGAGGGGGAGGGGCAGAGAGAGAGAGAGGAAACACAGTACTGGAAGCAGGCTCCAGGCTCTGAGCTAGCTGTCAGCACAGAGCCTGATGCGGGCTCGAACCCACAAACGTGAGATCTGACCTGAGCCGAAGCCGGAGGCTCAACCGACTGAGCCACCCAGGCGCCCCTAAGCATTTCTTCTCTATGTATGTTGCTTAGTGCAAAATCGGAGTGGTTTTCTTCCTGTCCCCCAGCACACCGTTGCCTTTTCTACCTTCCCAGTTTTACTCATCTCTTCAATTTTCCCAATCTCTACCTGTCAAGATTCAGGCTGTCCTCAAGGATTGTCACCAATTTTATTTCCTACAAGGAGGCTTTCCTTGTCACACTATCACACCAAACAGCAATGAATGTGTCATTTCCTCAAGCTCCTGCACTACTTACTATCTGTACCATTTATGTGGTATTTATATTCTATTTCCCTTCTTTTTTATTGCAGTAAACAGCTCATAATGTAAAATTGACTATCAAGCATTGCTAAGGATACACTATTGAGTGTTAAGTATATTCATACTGTGGTGCAACTGATCTCCACAACTTGACAAGACTGAAGCTCTGTACCCATTAACCAAGAGCTCCCCATTCTTCTTCCCCCAGCCCCTAGTAACCACCATTCTACTTGTGTTTCTATGAATTTGTCTACTCTTGACAGCTTGTGTAAGTGGTATCAAATAGGTTTTGTCTTTTTGTGACTGACATTTCATATATTCCATTCTCCTTGACTAATTATTTACATATATATCTTTCCTTTTCTACCAGATGTTAAGCTACCAGAAAGACAATGTCATGTACATTTTCTGATCCTTCATTTTGATTAGTACAGAGTGGTTTTCATTAAATATGTTCAATATAGGGCACTTGGATGGCTCCATTGGTTAATTAAGCATCTGACTCTTGATTTTGGCTCAGGCCATGATCTCACCATTCCTGAGATCTCAGTAGCCCTGGTGGAGCAGAGCTCTGCAGAGCTGGAGAGAAAGAGATGTCCTGGAGAATCATGACAGGAATTCTTTCTTTAAGGAGCACAATTAAAATGGTTATGACACTTGGATAGTGGTGGTGCTGATGGTGGTGGCTTTTCCAGAATGTCTCCTTGTGTTTTTAAGATCTTAGGCTCTGAAGACTCACTTTCTAAGTTGAAATGCTGGCACTGATTCTTGCTCGCTATGTGACCTCAGATTGGTTACCTCATCTCTCTAATCCTCAGTTTCCACATCTGTAAATTAGAGATAATACGTGTAGCATAGATCTGTTATGAGAATTAAATGAAGGGCACCTGGCTGGTTCCATCTGTAGAGCATATGACTCTTGATGTCAGGGTTGTGAGTTCGAGACCCACGTTGGGGAGAGACATTACTAAAAAAAAAAATTAAATTATATCTGCCACATAGTAAATACTTTATAAAATTAGTTATTTTTCATGGCTAGAAGAAAAACACTAACAGTTCATAATGCTTGATTTAAAAACACATTAGACTATGATATGTCCAGAAAACATATAGGTTCTCCCTGCAAATTTGCTGCCTCTCCCTGAAACAAGTCTTGCTGTGTACATATAATATTATTTATGTGAAATTTAAATTAATGTCTATCAATCATCTGTCTGGGTTAGCAATTCCTGCATAACAAGCCATTTTGATATTTAGTGGCTACAGTGATCATTTGTTTGTGTAGGATGGGGTAGAATCTGTTTTTGTTGAAGCTTCGTAGAGCTTGTTTTTGCTGCACGTGGCATCAGCTGGGGACAGCTTGCCTGGAATCGGATGACCCATCTCTAAGATGGCTCATCACATGACTGGGAAGTCAGTGCTGGTTGTTACCTCTGAGTCTGGATGCAGTTCTTGCTTGGCTATAGTTCCTTGGTTCTTGTCGGCTGGGTTCTTGGCTGTCTTCCATGTGACCTCAGCGTACAGGTAACTTGGGTTTCCCCCTAACTTGGTGGTTTCAGGATAGCTGAACTGTGTACACTGGGAGTAACTTCTATGTGTGCAAAGAGAAGAAGCTACTAACATTTCTTGAGGCTTAGACCTGATTACTGGGGAGCATGTATCTTCCACAGTATGTGACTGGTTAAAGAGGGTCAGATTCAGGGCACCTGGGTGGCTCACTTGGTTGAACATCCAACTTTGGTTCAGGTCATGATCTCAGAGCTGGTGGGTTGGAGCCCCGCATCAGGTTAGAGCCTGGAGCCTGCTTCTGATTCTGTGTCTCCCTCGCTCTCTGCCCCTCCCCCACTCATGGTCTGTTTCTTTCTCTCAAAAATAAACATTAAACTATTTTTTTTAATAAAAAGATTGTCAGATTTAAGAAAAGGGGACTGCATAAAGATGTAAATAGCAGGAGGTGTGGGTCTTTGGGGCCCAAACAGACCACCCTACCATTTATCTAATACAAATATTTGGCTTTATATTAGATTGAATATAAGAGAATATTCATTTATTATTTCCACAATTATTTACTGAGCATCTATCCTGTGCCAGGGCTTGTAGTAGGCACTGGGGATACAGCTCGTACGATTGAACAAAATGGACAAGATCCTTGTCCTGATAGATCATACATCAGGCAATTAAACAAGTGATATCATTAACTGGTAATTTCATGGGTGCTCTGAAAAATGGTAAGAGCTTTACTGCCAGCATTTAGCAGGGATCTTAACTTAGTCTGTGGGTTCAGGAAAATTCTGATTTGTGAGGTACAAATAATACCTTCTATAGGACTTCGATGAAAGGAGAGAGGCAGAGTTCAAGTAGGCGAGGAAAAGTCTGTTTTGTCTGCTACTAAGTGATGCAAAACACTTGAAATGGGAAGGTGTAGGGAGCATGGTTTCCAGATGAAAGAACCCAGTGCTGAGCCTGGAAGCAAGCATGTGCCTGTGCGTGTGCGTGTGCGTGCGTGTGTGTGTGTGTGTGTGTGTGTGTGAACGAGGTGATGGGCTCCTTTCTACAGCAGGGGTGCTGGGGTGTAGTACTTTAGTGTCCTCTAATTTGGGGCCATGATATGTGCTTACAAAATAGTGAGCAGAGAGGAGTGCATTTGATACTCATGAATCCAAGGATTGACCCTTTGCCTTGAGGTTATCTGCAAAATACCCAAGTGATTCCAGAGAGAGAGAGAGAGAGAGAGAGAGAGAGAGAGAGAGAGAGAGAGAGAGAGGCAAAGGTGCGTGGGATGCAGGCTCTTCAAAGCTCCTGTGCCTTCCCTCCCCTGTGCCAAATTACCAAATTCCTGATACTCCCTGGTAGAGGGGGGACCAGTTTCCTCTCATCTCCCCTCCAATCTTTCTGGCAGATCTGGGTTGTTGCCCTCTTTATTAACGGAGGGAAATAAATATTAGAGAACCACTAGTTTAATTCAGGTATGTTTGGAAGATTCCAGAAAAATATTTCTTAATGAAAATATCATTGACATTGTTGACTATTACCATTGTCTGATTTCCTATTTAAAGTAGGAATTTTTATCAGTTAGAATAAAATGGGCACATTTAATCAGTTGAATCCTACTCACCTACTCTCTTTCTGCTTTAGGAATGAAAAACATGTAGTTTGGGTTTTATTTCTCAAATATATTTGTTTCATTTTTTGACAATTTTAAAAAAAGCATACATATTGAAATATGTTAAGTACACAATTTAATAATTGGCAACCGCAAATTTGAATTAAATTAAAATCCCTATTTATTTCAAGCCTGCACCCCGTAGTTAAATTTGGTCAAAGAAAAATATACAGAAATGGTGCCTCATTGTCTATGAATAATCCTGAACCTCCAGGGACTCAGTGCTGTGCAGAAATGTTTCTGCACTTGCCTCATCCCGGGCATTCAAATTTCAATGAGCATCACTCTCACCTAGGGGACTTGTTAAAACATGACTCAGGGGTTCCCTGCCTCCAAAGTTTCTGATGGGCCTTGAGAATTTGTAATTTCTAACAAGTTCCCTTGCCCTACTGTTGCTGCTGGTCTGGGCACCACAGTTTTGTAAACCTGTGTCTTAGACCATTCACTCTGTCTCTTTATTTTGTAATTTCTCCTCTCCATTCTCTTAAACTTCTAACGTCTCCTCCTTCACACTCATTCTCAGCTGATCACCTTCCTTCTGGATTCACTGAGGAAACTGAAAGTATCAGAAGAGAACTTCATGAACTCCCATCAACATCAGTATGCCTGTGCCCAATGGGGCCAAGCACATAATAAACTCCCAAGTTATTTCTCAGATAAATCTTAGGTAGTGTCTTTACAAAAAAAAATATAGATTTGAATTTATTTAACACATTTATCCTGATAAAATACAGCTTATATCACTTTTATATTAATAAACATAAATATATTATGTATTTATGTGTTTGAGTGATACTGCAAAAAACAAAATTGAATACCCATTGGAGTTTATGACCTTTAAGATCCCTTGCAGCTAAATCATTTTTAAGACTTGTCGTCTTAAAAACTTGTAATGTGGAATAATGAAATAGGAATTGAAATGAGATAGAATAATCCTCAAAAAGGGAAGGTGGGGTGTCACGTCCATTGACAAATTAAGTGGAGAAAAACTGCAGGAGTTATTTTGCTGGATGAAAGGTCACTGTCATGGTGAAGAACTTCTCTAAAGAGTTGCTTATTAGTAATCCGTCACCACATGAAAAGATATTATGGAGGTGAGTGATCATCTGAATTATGTTTAAGAAAATCACTTGAGGACAAGAGTGTTAGCATGACTGGTTAAGATAGTACAGTAATCCGTGGAAGAGATAATGGTGATTTGGATTAGTGCCATGCATGGAGATAGAGAAAAGTGGATGGTGTTGAGTATTTAAGAGACAGAGTTCACAGGCTTCCTGATGAATATGGTTGGTAAGGGAAAGAAAGAAACAAGAAGATGCAAGGTTTGTCGTTAATAATAGTTTGAATCGTTTTTTATTTTCCTCTTAATACTTTCCCTATTTCCCCAGTTTCAATCTTGCATTAATAACG
The DNA here is from genome assembly GCF_006229205.1 of Suricata suricatta. NCBI lineage: Eukaryota > Metazoa > Chordata > Mammalia > Carnivora > Herpestidae > Suricata > Suricata suricatta. Next base: position 104,365,970 of record NC_043700.1, on the reverse strand, counting down.
AGAAAGAAGGGGGCACCTGGGTGGCTCAGTCAGTTAAAGATGGGACTCTCGATTTAGTCTCAGGTCATGATCTCATGGTTCATGGGTTTGAGCCCTGCACTGGGCCCTGTGCTGACAGCATGGAGCCTGCATAGGATTCTCTCTCTCCTTCTCTTTCTGCCACTCCCCTGCTCCATACTCTCTTTCTCTCTCAAAATAAATAAATAAACTTTAAAAAAATAATGAGAAAGAAGTAACAGATATCATTTACAATATTAAACATAGTGAATAAAGTTGTAAGTAGTTTAAAAATAATATATATATTATTATATATATTCTTACATATATTTTTAAAATTTATATCTAAAATATTTTGTTTACAGAAAGAATTTTTACATAGTTTTTGAATGATAGATACTTTAGGAGGACAATCTTTAAACTCTTTGGGCTGAGCATATGTTATATTTTCTGCAGAAGGATGTGAGAACTTCAACATACTCCAGATTGATTGGATCACTGTTAATCCTAGGGGATTCTTTCTAGCTCTAAGAAAGCCCAGGTAAATGTCAGGTTAATGTTTTAATTGGTGGTTTCTCTATATGCTTATTTCCAGGAGGGTAACAGTTTGCCCTGAATTAGAAACCTGGTCTGCTTTAGATGCAAATGCATAATTAGCTCTAATGTTCATGCAGGGCCAGAAATTGTCAATGTGCTGTGTTTAGAATCTATCAGAAAAGTATGATTAGAGTTTTGGGGCTGAAAGAAGAGCCATATAATGTATTTTTATACTAAAATAATAGATTAAAATTAAAGCTTTGCCAGTATTGTCCTCTCCCCCCGCCCCCGCCCCCCGCCCCAGGTAGGATGATCAGGTCACGACTCTTACGTGTCCCCTGTGATTTTTTATTTTCCTTTCTCTCTTGTCTCTTGCTAGCCTGTGTCCAGTGTCACACTGTTCTAGTTTATCCTTTACCACCCGAGAGATCTTTTTCCCCCTAATTTTTAATATTTATTTATTTTGAGAGAGAGAAAGAGAAAGCATGATCTGGGGAAGGGCAGAGAGAGGGAGACACAGAATCCAAAGCAGGTGTCAGCTGTCAGCACAGAGCCTGATCTAGGGCTTGAACTCATGAACCGTGAGATCATGACCTGGGCCGAAGTCAGACGCTCAACCAACTGAGCCACCCAGGTGCCCTGAGAGATCTTTAATAAAGTCACATTTTATAAAGGCTTATAAATATCTATTTTCTTGCTTGAAACTATTAAATGATTCTTCATTCCCTTTAACATAAAGTCCAAATTCTTAATAAGGCTTCTGAGATCCTCCAAAGTCTGGCTTGTCCTTTCTGATCAGGGCCCCAGGTCTCTGAATGGGCCAGGCAATTTTTGCTTCTCATCCAAATTAAATTCCTTTGTTTAGATCCCAAGCCTTCCCGCTCCTTTTTAACCAGGGAATCTCCTTCTCTTTCTAATATCATCTCGAGTCACCCCTCTATGGGAGGCTTTTCTGAGTCTTCCAAGGTCGAATGGATCAGCCCTTCTTTGTGTCTGACTCCACGTTTACAGGCTTGCATTGCTGCTGCCTACAACAGCATATTGCACTTCTTTTTTGGCACATCTGTCACATCCTTTAGGACATGGACTGTGTCTTATTCCTCTTATTCCCAGGGTCTAGCACAGCGCATAGTGCAGAGAAGGCACAAGGTATATGTTATATGAATCATTCAATGAATGGTAATGTTTCTCTTGGGAAAAACCTTTTTAAGAAAGAAAAATCTTGGTTACAGGATGATTTTTCTTGCTTGGATATTTTATTTCCCAAACTCACCACCATCTGGTTCCTTTAAATGTAGTTAGCTGTCAGTATTCTAGTCCAGGTTCTGATGAGAGAGGGGGGGAAAAAAGGGAAAAGCAGAAACACATGGCTCTTACCAAAAGGGCAAAGACATTATTCTCTGAAGGATTATTATCTCATATGACAACCGCTCTCTCCCTAGCAACAATCATTTATCATGTGCTTCCGTATTCAGAGATTCAGCTCTGCCTTTTGCACCCAGGCATCAACACCCAGGAGAAAGAGATTAACCTAGCTTCCTTTCCTTCAGTGATCTAACTGCTCTCATCAGGTTTTTCCCTAACCAATGGGCTTCCCCTTTTCTGAAAGCATTTTCCAATAAGATGTCTTCTTACCAACAAGTCTGGCCCCCCTACACTTAGCCCTACCCAGAGAGCTTCCCTTTCCTCACGTTGTCATGTTGATGAGACAAAGCCTGTCCTGTCAGTACCTCTCTTAGGGCTGGAATTAGGAAGTGTGAGTGGCAGAGCAGCTTTAAGGTTCATAGCGTTGTCTAGTGCAAGCATTAGTAGTCAGAGTTCGTTCTGGGTAGAATTTAGAATTATAAATTTGATTTTTTGTTCTCCACTACATTTATTATTTCTATTATTTTTTTTAATGTTTGTTTATTTTTGAGACAGACAGAGAGAGAGCATGAACAGGGGAGGGCAGAGAGAGGGAGACACAGAATCCCAAGCAGGATCTGAGCTGTCAGCACAAAGCCCCGATGCAGGACTCGAACCCATCAACTGTGAGATCATGACCTGAGCTGAAGTCGGACGCTTAACCAACTGAGCCACTCAGCACCCTGTTCTCCACTACATTTAGATATTATTTTTCTTCCTGTAAAATGACTTGTTTGTAAATATTTATAATTGGCATTGTACTCAAAACACTTCATAAAGCATTTTGCCAACTAATTGATATAGTTAGGATGTGACAAAGTTTCAGGTACTAGATGCTAAATAAATGGCCCCTTCACTTGAATAGGTTAATGTTTAGAAAAGGGAATAAGCACTTAAAAGTGTGATAGATACCACACAAACCTGGGGAAGGTCTTCATAGAGGAGATTAAATTTATTCTATGTTAGCATGGTATCCTCATTAAACTTTTTACTGGGGTAGGGGGAGAGAACAAAAGAGGGAGAGACAGAGACAGAGACAGGGACAGAGAGAGAGTAGGTGGGGTGTGGACTTGGATGAACAGAGACCCTAGATAAGGCTGTTTCAGGTAGGTTGGGGCCAGAAAGTTAAGGGCTTTGTTTGTCTTGATAAGGAAGAGTTTGGGCATTATCCTTTGAACAATGGTTACCCATAATAGATTTGCAAGTAGAGGAGTAACATGAACAGATATATAATCATTCATAGGACAAAGTAAAAGTAAAATGGCAGAAAAGTCCCCCAGAATAAAATGTCAGAGGATCCAAATGTCAGATGATAATTCAAGGACAACAGTTCATAAGAGATTTGGGGGAATTCAGCCCTCATTTCATATTTCGCTTTGAGACCTATGGGGGCTACCATAACAAATCAAAGCCCTAATATTGACTCTGCTCGTTTGCATGAAGAGTATGGAACTCTAATCTTCCTCAGGCTGTAAAAGGAAGTCTTTTCCCACATTAGCTCACTACCTTGCTTGGTCAATAACACCGTTATTAGGGAATTGGCTTTTTCTCCAGTCTTGCCATTTTAAGGGTTGTTCTATAATCTTTCCTTTCCGTGTGAGACAGAAATGTGTAAGTGAAGGCAGTTCTCTTTGGCTGATAGCTAGCAAGTCCTACATAGTAGAATTTTATATGGTTCACTTTGTTTACTAGATTATTATTTATTTATTTTATTTTAATTCTACATAATGAATTTTATTTATTTATTTATTTATTATGAATTTTATTTAAATATGTGTAATTTTCTGGATACAGCATAATATATACTTGTAAAACATCAAACACTATAGAAACATATCTAAGGGAAATGCTGATCTTTCATAGTATTCTTCTCTAGAGATAACTTCCTTAGTAAACAGTCTTCCAGCTTTTTCACAAGTCTGTTGCTTAAACCAACACTTAGAGATGTGAATTATTCTATATTTTATATTTCTCATTGAGCATTTGGATACAGTAACACAAACAAATTTATTGACTGGCTATAGAGTATTACATTTAATGGATAATTCTACTCTTCGAGACTTTTCCATTGTTGCCAGTTTTTCATGTTATCTATAATATTTCCTTAGGATGAGATTCTAAAAGTATAATTTCTGGGTCAGACTACATGCATTTTAAATTTTAGTATATTTTGTCCTCTGGAATCATGGAACAGATTTACATTCCTGCTTAAAAAGCATTTCAGAGTGCCCGTTCCAGCAAATGCTTGCCAGTATTAAATACTTTAACTTATTTTTTAGTCGTTGCCAGTCTGATAGCAAAAATAAATTTCATTTGTTTAGCATGCATTGCTTCATTTGTCATCTCGTTAAATATATTTTTGTAAGTCTTTAAGCTCTTTTTATTTCCCTATTTGTGAAGTTCCTTTCTATTCGTGCTTTGGACTCTTTCTAAGTGACTTGTGAGGCCTTTTTTATATATGTGTCACATACAATCAAATAATTCTTTTCCAATGGAATTGGAATCCTTGGATTCCATTTATCACATTTTTTCTTCATATATTCATAAGTAGGTAATCAAGTTTCTCAGCCTTTACTTTTGTAACTGTTTACTTCTTCCTTGACTAATTCTTAAAAATCAGTAAATGTATTCACCCATCACACAGGTCATTACACATATGCATGAACTATAAATTCATACATAAAAACTACTTAAAATTCTTTTTTTTTGCAACACAGTATTAATCTTGTCCTTTTACCCACCCCTTCTCACAGCCTATTAAAGGAATCTACTGAATTTTCAGTTATACAGCGGCTATGGTATTTTGGAAGGTCTTAGATGAGATCACACATATTTGGGATGACAATGAAGTTAGCAGGTGTAGCCAGCTTTTGTTGATCATCAGGTACAAGAACTTAAACAGTGGAAAAATTATGTTAATCTCAGAAAAATTTAAATAGCCCATTATTTGTGTTTAACTTCAGTTAAAACTACTTTTTCAGCTATTATATATAAGGTAAGTAATGGAGAGTCTAGGTAAGATGTTGTTTGGTTTGTGAAGTAGCAGAGTTAACTTGGGAACCGGAAAATGCCTTTGAATGCCTTTGAATACCTATCTCTCCCTGACATGCATAATTTTCTGGATGAAGAAAGACATCATCATTTCTTTTGTATTGGAAAGATACAGATGATGTGTTCCTTAGCTTATGCACATGCTTTGCTGTTAAGTAATATTTAGTATCACATGCAGATTTGTGAAATAGAGCAAATACTTGGCACATTAATCTAAAGGAGTCAGTTCTTTTTTATAATTTAAGATAGGTTTAAATAATGTATTAATGTAAATTTTAATGAAGGGTAACAGAAAGCCTGAAGGAAGTTTATTAAAGTTATTACTATTTGATGACAAAATACATAGTTTTATTTTTCTGCAAATACTTCAAATATATTCAAATATCCAATTTTAAGCAGTAACTAGGTTTATAACTATATTCACATATTAATAAAATCCCTGAAATGAATTTCAACATGTATTATATTATTTCGGGAATTAAGTAAAATTAATGGTATCAGACTTAAAGTAGCAGACATTACCTTTACATTTCCCAAAAAGAAGAGAGGAACCAGATCTTCTAAGGTTGAGGAATTCCTAAGAGCATAAATTATAATAAAGGGTATCAACATCCGGAGGTGATACATTCTTCACCCAAACAGTGTGGGTTTTGAATGTGAGAAATTCTTTTGTATCTTTGAAACAAGGAAAATCAAAGGAATTTCTTTTAATCTGGCTTACATCCAGGTCAGTGAGTGGCACTAATAAGGAACAAACACATTAGCACCAAAAGGACATGATAATTAGAAACGAAATCTTAATCCGTAGACCGCAGGCTGGGATCTCTAAAGCTAGATCACAGGCTGGGATCTCTAAAGCCTTGCCACCGGACTTTAAATGTAAAAATCACATTCAAATGTGCAAAATGGTAATACACAGGAATATTTGCATGTGAAAATGAGTGGTTTATGCGCAAGTTGATTAGGTGAATACCTTTTGTTGGGGAGATGGAAGATGGTTGTTTTCTCCTAGGAACTGTTGGGGGCGGGGAAAGAAGCATTATTTTACTGGAAAGCACTGAATTTAAGAGAAGATTTAATTTTCAAATTAATAAGTAAATAAGTGCTGCTGATTAAGCAAAGTGCTTTTGCTCTGATTTATTTTAGTGGTGGCTCTTTATTTTGGTTCAACTTATTGGAATCCAGCTCCCCTCTTAATACTGAGAAGGAAAAGAAGGTGGGAGAAGTATGAGGAGTGATAGGACACAATAACAATATACGTTAAATAATAGACGTTAACCCTTCAATATCTTAGGGTTGAAAAGAGAAGTATTAATGGTAAGAAAAAAAATTGAAGTTGATAATGTTTCCTAAATACTGGTAACTGACCATGTTTTCAATATAATCCCTGCACAGTGAATTAACTTCTATTATTTTATTTTTTTAATGTGTTATTTATTTTTGATACAGAGAGAGACAGAGCATGAGAGGCGGAGGGGCAGAGAGAGAGGGAGACACAGAACTGGGAGCAGGCTCCAGGCTCTGAGCTAGTTGTCAGCACAGAGCCTGATGCAGGGCTCGAACCCATGAACGTAAGATCTGACCTGAGCCGAAGTCGGAGGCTTAACTGACTGAGCCACCCAGGCACCCCTAACTTCTATTATTTTAGATAGTTCCCAAAGATGTCATCAAATGTATGTTTATGATTTTTTTTCATTGATGAAAAGACTTGGCTATTATTCTAGAATATAAGCTCTCCATTAGCTATTGAAAAGTAGTAAAAGCTGTTTTCACACATATATTTCTTGGTAGGTATACTCCAAATAATTTCAATATCTTCAGCACATCAGGAAAATGTGGTGATTAATATTGTATGATGTAGAACACTAAGAGCTCTTCAGGAAGACTGTCTTGTTCAATTTCCTTACCACTTGACAAGGGATGCCCCAAGCAAAAACCGGTTTTTAATCTGGAGTGGAATACCATCTGATTTGCCTGTTTACACAGATATGTTTACTGTATACTAATTGTAAGATGGCAAATTAAAATGATTACTGTGGGTTTTTTAGAGTAAATGTGGTGTCACAAGTCAGAAATAAGATTCAGCGTCCCCACGTGGTGGTATAGCTAACTCATACTTGCTAGACCTGAGCTTGCTGAGGAAATATAGAGAACACCTTCATAATGAGCCTCAAGCAAAGTATTTCTTCTAGGAATGTGTGTGACCAGGTGTTCTTAATCTCTGGAGATGGTCAGTTCATAGAGATAAATTCTTCCTTCCTGGAATCTGCTTTTTTTTTTTTTTCTTGTTTGCTTTATCTTTAACCTATAAGGGTATGCTAATTTCAAGCACAGACAATACAACACATTCCTGTTTGATCTTCCTGATTTTCCTCTGACTCCTGCTGCTTTTGGGCCTGAAGTTTCTCAACAGGATTTTGTTCTGGATATGCTCTGAAAATGGATGCATACAAGATACTTGTATGCATATATGTTTTATACTCTCCCCTTAAAGCAAGGCAATTGACAACCACTTGGTTGGCGAACATCTTGAAACATACCTATATTTTTAATTTTTATTTTATTAAAATTTTTTAATGTTTTATTTATTTTTGAGAGACAGAGACAGAGACAGAGCATAGCGGAGTAGGGGCAGAGAGAGAGGGAAACACAGAATTTGAAGCAGGCTGCAGGCTCTGAGCTGTCAGCACAGAGCCCAGTGTGGGGCTTGAACTCATGGACTGCGAGATCATGACCTGAGCCGAAGTCGGCAGCCCAACCAATGGAGCCACCTAGTCGCCTCTACCTATATTTTTTAAATGCTTGGCTTATTGGAAACCAGAATTACACATTATCAACTTCATAAATAGCAGTGAAAAGTAGATTTGATTCTTTAAAATAAAGGTATAGTACTCACTCGTGGTTCTCGATCACCTTTAATTGATATTTTTAAGGATTTTATTTAATTTTTTTTAAGTAATCTATTACCTCAATGTGGGAAGCAAACTCAGTACCCCTGAGACCAAGAGTCTTATGCTACTGTGACTGTGCCAACTGGGCACCCCCCCTTTAACTGATTCCTTCTGATCCCTGTACATTTCAGCAGTTATCACCATCGGTAAAGTCTCCGGTGATGTTATTGGTGCCACATATGTGAGGATTTTAAATTTCTGGTAGGAAAATGTGTTGGGTGACTTTGTACTTAGGTATAAAAGTAGAGCCATAGATACTAATGGCAAGCACTTATTTATGGATCAAAGTAAGTTTTGTAATTTGGGAGAAACGTACATTCAGAAAATGTATGGAAAAGCGCGGGCTGTTTACTCTAAAATTTACCAAAGTCAGCTATTCCCTAACCCTGCAGAGCTTTTGAGCCTGGTTGTCTGAAAAGAATCACCAGACTGAAAACAATCACAGCAGTATTTTCTAGGATTGCCCTGTAATATTCCTGGATGGTGCTGGATAAAAAGGAAGTGAGTTTTTTTCATATTGAGGCTTATCATACATATAAAAGGTGTTCATTTCTGGATAATTCAAACCTAGGCACCTTCTATATTATTTTCTTGTTTCCACAACTTTTTATTAAGAAACCCCAAAAAGATGCCCCATGCCCAACTTTTAAAATTACCCTACTGATCATGAATGAGAAAAATCCAAATAGGTAAGTACTATGTACACACCTGTTTGTTTCTATGCAGTAGAGCTTGGTTATTATTAGGCTTCATTTTATCTATAAGAACATTTGCCTTCTGTTAAAGGAAGCAGATATTGAAGGAGTAAGTCTCAGGTTAACTGAAGAGTAATTAACAGGAGGAGTCAGTGATTAAAGAAAGCCCCCTAGGACACTCTCCCCATTCAACACATCAAGGAAAGACAGTAATGGAAGCCCTTCAGAAGCTCACTAAGTAGGAAACATATGCCAGTTTTGTTAGAAAATCACCCTTCAAACTTTTACGTATTTATATCTGGATGAGGTATAGGTGCAGACAAGAATCTCAGCACACTTCCTTTTAACCAGATTTATTGTTTACTATCATATATATAATTTCTATGTATACACATACACACACACAGACACACATCCACATACACACAAACTTGTATATATCATATGTATCTATGATATGTATATATCTATGACCTTGGAGATTTCTCCAAAGTTCTTTCTACCACCTGCCTGCACAGTTTTTCAAATCCCAGCAGAGGAGGGAAGACTGGTGTTCTGAGCCCAAAGAAGCACCAGGCAGGACAATGAGGAGCCCTAAGGAGGAAAGGCCTAGGGCTAGAGAAGAGAACAGGGAACAGAGGCCTGGAGAAAGTGAGGAACCAAGCTAGTTGGAAAGTTACTGAGAACAGCACTGGTATGAACTGAAGGCGGTGAGGGGAAAGAGATGATCTGAGGCCGGGGAGGGTTGTCTGGAAGAGCTGGTGAGAAAAGCTGTGTGTGTACTCCAACGCCAGGCTGAGAATGAAGCAAAGAAGCACTGATTGCCCCAAATGTAATTATCCAGAGAAAAAGTGCCTCACTTGATTCACCTCGTCCCAACCATGCCCCAGGTGTAAGAGGAGTGTACGCGTGTCTCTCCGGGTTAAAACAGATGGTAAAGAGCAGTGAGTAATGTCAATTTAATGAGGATCAGAAACCCAGAGTGAGGTTCCTAACAAAGTGTCTGATACAGAATTCAGTAGAAGACTGACTAATGAATAAAGGGTTGATTTCCGCCCCCCCCCTTTAATTTCTGTCTCCTAAAACAATGGTAGTTCCTGAATGGGGGCATCAGGTTGTGGCACGTGTAGAAGACGTCTTGCCTTCAGTGGTCATTTGCTGTCATGAAATAAATCTTAGGAATGGTGGCAAAAACACCAGAGCATACCCCAAACTCTATTTCCCCTTTTCTTTGTAGTGAGAGTTAAAAGTAACTCACTAAAATTTCATAGCCTTCTGTAAGCAGGCTTCTCACCTCTGCTGCAACATTCCTTCTCAAACCTCAGCAGAGCTCCCCAACCAAGAAAAGATCCAAAAATTTGCCCCACTTCTTAAGTCCTTAACAATTCTTTTGGGATTCTTTATGCAGATGGACCTCACTTCCTACTTTGGAGATAAAATCTCTGCCATCTGTTGTAAACTCCCTCCACACCTTAGCATATCTCTGGGTGCATTCCAGTCCCTACATTTTTGCTAAAACTATTTCCTTCAGGCCCCCCCCCCCCCGCCCCTTCTAATTCCATCCCCTTCCCCACTGTTGCTTAATCCTTCTCATCCTTTAGGACCTAATCTAATCCATTGCTCCTCTGCAAAGTTTCCCTGACATTTCCTGCTCACAATGATATCTTTCTTCTTTGAACTTCAATGAAATCTGTCAAAAAATATCTTAGAATCACCAAAGTGGCAGGCAGCTCCTTAAGTCGCCTTATAGTCTAACCTCATCAGTTTACATATTTGCTTAGTCTTTTGGCTAGTTAATGGCTGAGCCAGGACTAGACTTCTGTTTTCTGATTCCAGTGCTGTGTTAGCTGAGTCACCATATTTTTAAAATTAAAGGCCAAGTGTTTCTTCCCTTTCACAGTTTATGGCATTCTAAATGCTGGCAGGTTTCCTCCATATGTGCAGGCATGGTCACATTTTATTTTGCTGCATTTCCTTGGTGGGAGGGGTGGGGGTTGTATTTGGGAACCAGGAGGCAGTATGGTAGAGCAGAGGTTGGAGAAGAGACTTGGTTGAGGTGACTGAGATGACAGGCATTAACTGGCCATCAGAGACCTGATACTTCTTTCTTTGTTTTATTTCTGTACAATGTTTTATTATTGCATGGACATTGATAAAACTGCTTTCCAAGCATTCACAAGTTCTTTCTTCCACTAGACTGTGAGCAGCTTGAGAACAGGGACTTGAGAGCCTCCAGCCTCTGCCTGGTGTAGCAATATATCACCAATTAGCACTGATTCACTTGTACGGAAGCCACAGTCCCTCTCCGGGCCAGCAAACAGCGTGTTTGCTCTTGATGATTTCTAAAATCCTTTCCTGTTCTAAATTTCTATAGCCAATCTGAATCTTCTTGTAAATCGAAAGCAAAGGTAGCTATCAACTTGTGGGCTAGATTGGACTGATATCGTGTGTGTGTGTGTGTGTGTGTGTGTGTGTGTGTGCGCGCGCGCGCGCGCTTGCGCGTGCGTGTTTACGCATGTGTTTGGCTGCATTATATAAAAACTTTTAATTAGTTTCCAGTGCTTAAAATCTCATATAAAAGTGTCAATTTTTACTTTCTCTCAAAAAACCATGGCACACTGAGCTTGCCATTGACTTTCCTCCAGGGAGCTTATGGCTGGAGGCACAGCCTTGTGGCCACCACCTGCAGACTCCTCCTGATAGTTCACCAGTTCCCAGTCTTCAACCCTGTGTCAGCCTTTCATGTGTATTCTTAGCCACTCTATGCACTGCATCTGTTGTCCCTGCCCTATAACTGCCCAAGAAAATGTGTTAGAAAGGAAAGTGGTAGAAGAGAGAGTGAAGGGTCATGTAAAGAAAAATCCAGAGTAGAAATTTGGGGGAATGAAATACTGAAGTGAATGGCAGATTCTAATATGATGACAGTGGTTACCTCTACAAAGGAAAAGGAAATTTTTTACTTTTTACCTTAAACTCTTGTGTCTTGACAGTTCGTTCACAAGTGGGAAAATTCCAAGATGAAAACTTAAAAGCATATCAACAACTTAAAAGAGCTAATATTTACTTTATCAAGATTCTAAGTCTCATGGTTGACCAATACATATGCCTTGTGGCAGGAACAACTCTTTTTTGTTCTTTTCATAACCCTATTAGCCCTGAAGAATGCTTTTGGTGTGGAATAAATGTTTATTGAATTGAAATAAGAGAAATATTTTTTAAGTTTATTTATTTATTTTGAGAAAGACAGAGAATGCCTGCACACCAGCAGGGGAGGAATAGAGAGAGAGAGAGAGAGAGAGAGAGAGAGAGAGAGAGAGAGAGAGAGAGAGAGAGAGAGAGAGAGAGAGAGAGAGAGAGAGAATCCCAAGCAGGCTCTGAGCAGTTGTCACAGAGCCCAAAGAGAGGCTTGAATCCACAAGCCCAACTGTAAGATCATGCCCTGAGTGAAATCAAGAGTTGGATGCTTAACTGACTAAGCCACTCAGGCGCTCCTGAAATAAGAGAAATATTAATTTTAAGGTTTTTAAAAAATATAATTGAAACATGTGGGGCTCCTGGATGGCTCAGTCAGTTGAGCATCTGACTTTAGCTCAGGTCATAATCTCACAGTTCATGCATTCGATCCCTGCATTGGGGTCTCTGCTATCAGTAAAAAGACTGCTTTGATTCCTTTGTCCACCTCTCTCTCTGCTCCTACCCTGATTGTGCTCACTCTGTCAAAAATAAATAAAACATTAAAAAAAGTACTTGAAACATGCATATATTTCAGTATTTCTCAGAGTTGATTTCTAGAATCCTGTGGTCTAGTCTTTGAGGTTTATGGATGTAATTTGAAGCTGTTGAGATGATGGCTCCAGGATTTCTGACCATGCATTTGCCAGCATCTAGAGGATACTTATTCAAGTGGCCCAGGCAGGTCATTGGGTTCTAGCTCATTAGCATGTTCATATGGTTTTGTTCCTGCCCTTTAAACTGTGGACCTGGTTTCTACAGTTTAGAAATGAAAGACTACATTCTCATAAATATTTGTTGAATAGATGACTATGGTCCTTCCAATATTATCTTATCAACACTTTAATTCAAGGCTGTTCTGCTACTTAGAGCAGTGGAGGAAATGGGAGCCTTGACTTTAAAATAAATATATTTCAGTTTCAAGAACTTTAAATAATCTAAATAAACAAGCTCTGTTTAGATCTATCTATATTCCCTAACATCTCCTAAATGCCAGACGGATTCACCATACCGTTTAGGTTTCTTTCAGGAAAGGCATCTAGTTTACTCTGTAGCTCTGCCTTTTCTAATTTTTTTAAAGATATCCAAGTGTACTCAATTATATATTGTTTAACAAAACTAAGAATGTTTTTAACATTTTAAATGGTTGAAAAGTGGGAAGAATAGTAATATTTTGTGACATGTTGAAGTAAATGAAATTCAAATTTCTGTGTTTATAAATACTGGTTTTTGGCATCAGAGACATTCTCATTCATTTATGTACTGTCCATGGTCACTTTTGTAATACATGATAGTAGGTGAGTAGTTTTCAGATTCATAGTTCAGACAGAGATGATATGACTGGCAAAATCTGAAGTATTTCCTATTTGGTCCTTAACAGAAAGTTTGCAGACCTCTGGTTAGTGCTATTCCTTTTCTAATTGTCAGAATCATTGGTTCTAATATTCCATGATTCCAGGATTCTGGGATTTTAGGATTCTATAAAATAGCATTCAATTTTCCATTGAAATCTGAACATCAGATACAGACTAATGGAGATGGCTGGCTGGCTCAGTTGGTGGAGCATGCAATTCTTGATCTTGGGGTTGTAAGTTTGAGCCCTACGTTGGGTGTAGAGATTACTTAAAAATAAACTCTTAAAAAATAAGATCTTTAAAAAAAGAATATAGACCAATTGTTGGGGGTCATATCTACCATGTTCCTAGGAAGAACTCAGACCATAGAAACCTACCAGAAGAAAAGAGTACAAAGGCTTCATTCTTCTTGAAGCAGCCCTGCTCATCCAGGAAATGTTGGGTATAGAAGGCATCTGGGTAGTGGAAGTATGTGGGGAGCTATGAGGACAGAGCCAATCAGAGGGAACACATTGGTGCCTTTGGGCAGAAAGTAGCCTTGGAAATGAATGTCCCTGGATGACATTATGGGTGACACCCCTGGTACAATATTTATCAGATTTTATATCTCCTGGATCACAGGGTCTGTGTAGGGTATCTTGATTTTGTTATCTACACCTGTGGTCCAATCACTTAATCAATCTCTTCATTAATCTTGGCTTCCACCTTAGGATGCTTCATCATTAGCATCAATCCACAATGTTGCATAGGGCTCACAGTCTCTGTGCCAGCCAAGAAGATGTTGAGAGTGCTAAGGATACCAAGTTCTTGAGATTGAATTCTGTGTGGGGATTATTTTTATCCTGGAGCATCTTGATGAGTAAATAGTCAATGAAGTCCCAAGGGTTTGTGGGTTAAGACATGCTTTGTTGATCTTGGCCCTAGAGGCAAAGAAGTCCTTGAGCTCCTCTCCCAAGTAGTAGATGCAATTGTGTATTCCTGGCAAATATTGCATGGTTCTGGAATACATGTTATATAGCTTTGCCCAAGGTGTGCTCAAGTCAGTGAAACTCTTATTGATCATCTGCAGCAGCTTCAAGAGTTGCTTGTCTTCTAAGTCTAAGTCTCAGTGGCTTCTGAAGATGGCTAACTGTTGATATTGTAGACAGTGAGGTTCAGGAAGAAGGTGGGTTCAGTGGGAGCACCCATGGTTTTCCATAATTCCTCTAGCAGGAAGCCGGCCTCCTCCTGGATCCACTTTTCAGTTCCCCACTTTCCTATCCCCAAATCCTGAAGAATGATCAGGGAGAAGCTTCAGAGAATCTTCCATTATTCTCCATTAGCTAGAGCTACACCATGACCTTGGAAGTTACACTCTATTGAAGCCAATTCTCTGCGGCCACTGAACTCATTCCAACAAGTGCCCTCCTCCATGCCCATCATCCATTTTCCCCTCTCCCCCACCCCCATCAACCCTGTTTGTTCTCAGTATTTAAGAGTCTCTTATGATTTGTGTCCCTCTCTCTCCTTAACTATTTTTTCTCCCCTTCTGCTCCCCTATGGTCTTCTGTTAAGTTTCTCCTGTTCCACAGATAAGTGAAAACGTATGGTATCTGTCTTTCTCTGCTATATTGATATTATTTGTTGTGTCCAGGGAACCAGATCCTGCTCAAATATGTTCTGGGAAATCAGCTGTGCAGAAAAATGAATATCCTGAGATTTAAGTTTTCTGGGTATGGATGCCATTAGACAGGCTATTGATTTATCTGGGAGATGGTTATATAACCTAGAATCTCCCACCTGAATAAAGGTGGATTGAAGCGTGCCTGGCTGGCTCAGTTGGTAGAGCAGGGGTTGTGAGTTCAAGCCGCATGTTGGGTATAGATATTACATAAAAATAAAATCGTTAAAAAATAAAAAAATAAAAAATCTTGTAAAAATAAGTTTGGGGGAACCTGGGTGGCTCAGTTGGATAGGTATCTGACTTCAGTTCAGGTCATGATCTTGCAGTTTGTGGGTTTGAGGCCCTCATTGGGCTCTGTGCTGACAGCTCAGAGCTTGGATCCTGCTTTGGATTCTGTCTGTCTGTCTGTCTGTCTGTCTCTCTCTCAAAAAGGGCACCTGGGTGGCTCAGTTGGTTGGGCCTCCGACTTTGGCTCAGGTCAGATCTCATGCTCGTGGATTCGAGCCCCGTGTCAGGCTCTGTGCTGACAGCCAGCTCAGAGCCTGGAGCCTGCTTCCGGTTCTGTGTCTCCTTCTCTCTCTGACCCTCCCCCCTCTCATGCTCTGTCTCTCTCTGTATCAAAAATAAATAAAACATTAAAAAAATTAAAAAAATAAAAAAATACAAAACAATACATAAAAATAAGTTTGAATTTACCTAGGGAAATACACCATGTCATGGTAGGGTGTGGGAAGCACTTTGAACATCATTTTTAGGCTACTGTGTTTAGGAATGAGATGATCTGGGTTCAAAATTTGGTGCCTTAAAATATTTTTAGAACAACTGTCTATTTTAATTTTAAGCTAAGGTTTACTATTGTCCCTTGTAGTAAATTTTGTTGGAAAAATACCAATATAGTACTAGCCTTTATAAAATCAGACTGTTGAGGGTAAGAAGATAAGCTGTCCACAGTTTATAGAAAATAAAAACTGAGACTCCAAAAGTTCTCTGTGCTGTATCTTTATCAATATCTATATTCTATGGTTCAATGAATGACATTAAGTTCTTGCTGTTGGTGAGAAGGTATAAGATGTGTAGGGACCCCTGTAGCCCTTAGCTGTTGGCAGCTTGGTGGGGAGGAAAGGACTTGAACAAAGAGTGGCAGTGTGATGCTGGGGGGAGGCTTGCCACATTAAGGCAACAAAATTAAGACGTTACAATTCAAAATAACTGGGAGCATAAGAGGTAAAGTGAGACTTACTCAGAGGCAGTTATTTAGCATTTTTTTTTATCCCCCCTTATTTGATTTACAGCTCTGGCTAACCTTGCCAATCCTCTTTATGTATGTTAATAGTTCTACTATTATTTTCTAACCATTATGTTTATAAGTATTCTACATCGTCCGTCTACGTAACATCTTTTTTCCAGAAATGATGATTAAAACGAGTCACTGTGTTTCTGAATTGGTTTAAACAAAGAGAAGAAAATGTCATCTACTCTTTAAGACTTTGAGTGGAAAATATATTTAGGATAGAAAGACCTCTCAGTCCTTCTAACAAAGGGCTTTCCTTCCTGGGAGCTCCGACAGTCCTTGAATGAGTCAGGAATGCAGGATCCGCTTCTGGATACAGAGCCTTCACCGAACTGAAATGGAATCTCCTGACAGGCCAGTGCAAAAGGGGCCTAGAAGAGAAAGCGAGTGTAGGTGGTTTTATTTATTTATTTTTCTTTAAAACGCTCTTTTTCTGTATTACAAAGGCAGTGTCCCAGAATTTTCTTTAAATAGAATGATCATTTCCTGTAGGATTTTTGAGAAACTGATATTATTTGTTGGCTCTGGGAAGAGGAGCTTATGTTGGGGGAGGGAGAAGATAGCTCTGTATCTTTTGTCTCTTAAACATTTTGTATATATTTTCTCTTAAAATTTAATAATTTAAAAAATTAAGTGATATATTGTAATTGTAGAAAAATAAAAGTGAAAAAAATAAGCAAAAAGAAGAAAAAAAAAAAAAACCCTGATTTTATAACCCCTAAACGATCATTGCTAACATGTTGGGTTTTTTTTGTTTTGTTTTGTTTTTGTTTTTAATGGAGTTAGAAGCTTATTGAATAGGGAGTGGCAGACAGGACAGCAGAGGAGAGACTGTGCCTTATTGCTAACATTTTGATGTATATGTTTCTATTTTCCTTCCTATGCATCTGACTTTTAAAGCAGGTCACACACACACACACACACACACACACACTCATTCTCTAGGAAGACAGGCTGATGTAGCACCACTCCCTCCTTTTTTTCTTACCCTTTTAGGATAAAGTTACAGAAAGCAGTTTCTATCAGACTGTCAGATGTAGGTGACAAGTAGTGTTATCAGTGGTTGAGGGAACCACTCTTCTTGCAATTAGAAGTCCAAATATTTTAGATCTGGAAGGAATCTTAAAATGGAATTCAAATCCCTCATTTTAGACATGAGTAAATTGAATTGTGAAAGGTAAGGCTCCCAAATGGTGTGTGAGAGAAGTAGCCTGGATCTCAGGTGAGGGATCTCATGTCATGTCATTTTTCTAAAAGTCCTAAATTTCATTGTGTGGACAGACCCGTCACAAGAGCATAGAAGTGACCAGACTTCCCTTGACATTGAAGAGGTTCAGTTTTGATATACGTAGGAACTTGATTTAAAGCAAAGGCTAAGATTATTAATGACAGTAGAAGAGAAGAACAAACCAACAGAAATAAAACTTCTCTGTTGATTTGATGAAAACTTTTTAAGCTAGCAAGAGACTCCATAGTAATAGTAATGATGTTATTTCTTAATGATGTTGTTGTTTTAAGAGCTGTGTACTTTTTGTTGCTTTTCTAATTTTTTAAATTACCTTTCTTACTAGGGACGTTTTTAAACCTTTATAGAAGTAGAGAGAATAATTTAATATTTCTTTATATAACCGTCCCTGTGATTTCAACAGTCCCCAACATTTGACACTTGCTTCATACATCCCTATTTTTATCTTTCCGCCCATCCTTTACTTTTGTTGCTTAGTATTTTATTTTTTATTACTTTAAAAAACATTAAAAAATGTTTTTTTATTTATTTTTGAGAAAGAGAGGGACTGAGTGGGGTAGGGGCAGTGAGAGACGGGGACAGAGGGTCTGAAGCAAGCTCTTCACTGACTGAGCCTGACTCTTCACTGACTGAATTTGAGCCTGATGTGCAGCTCAGACTCATGAACCACGTCCTGAGCTGACGTGGGACACTCACCTGACTGAGCCACCCAGGTGCCCCTGTGGCTACAGTATTTTAAAGCCAATTGCTGATTTCTCATCATTTCACCCTTTTGCATTTGTGATTACTTCATCCTGCATTCCCATGTTAAAATTTCATTGCTGACAGTGTGGGTTGACACTTTCCTTAGATCTCTTAATGCCAGTCGTGACCTATATCATATCACTAACTATCTAACAAGATTGAGAGTCTATATCGATGGAGCACCATGTGGCAGGCTCAGGTCCAGGCATTTTACATGTATTAATTTTCTTTTCGTATTAAATTTTTTAATCAATCCTGTGCGGTGTGAGCCACTATCATCTCTGGTTTTATAGATGAGGAATTGGAGGTACAGAGAGTTTAGTTTATGGTAGATTATTTATGGGCAGTTAATCACTTATTTAATAAGTAACCCATAGTTTACAGGTTATGAATCCTTGTAAATTGAAGTCATGGAGCTTCCCACTCATGAATATTTTATACTTTTCTACATTTTGCTCTCCAGATGAATCTTATTGTTGTGTCTGTAGTCATTTTGTCATACCACAGGAGTAAAGTCTGTGGATTGAGAAGTGTGTATGTGAGGGAAAAAAAGAAATGGGTTGTTAATTGTAGAAGTTTTCCTTGATCTTCTAAGGTTTCCTGGCTCAGTCTGAAATGTAGACTGACAGAGATTAACAGAGAAACAATGCAGACTGACAAAGATTAACAGGGAAAGCACGCAAATTTATTTAATATAAGTTTTGTATGACATGGGATCTCCTATAAGAAAAGATCTGAATGAGTGGTTAAACCTGAATCTTTTTATCGTAGGTCTGATGAAGAATGACGCTCTGGAAAGAAATGATAAGACAAGACAAGACAGGCAGTAGATGTAGTAAACGAGAAATTTAGCAAGCCCTGTTCGTTAGATTTCTCTCTGTGTCCCTCTCTCTAGAGATAGGGAGGGCATCTCTCACGTGAGGAACTTATCACTTGCTTCAGGGAAGGTTAGGAAGTTCTTCCTGCACTTCCTGGTTTTAGATTCCTTCAGTTTAAAATGTTCCAGGGGCGTCTGGGTGTCTCAGTCTGTTGAGCGTCCGGCTTCGGCTCAGGTCATGATCTCACGGTTCGTGGATTCGAGCCCTGTGTCGGGCTCTGTGCTGACAGCTCAAAGCCAGGAGCCTGCTTCAGATTCTGTATCTCCCTCTCTCCCTGACCCTCCCCTGCTCACGTTGTCTCTCTGTCTCTCAAAAAAAAAACAACAAAAAACAAAAAACGCATAAAATGTTCCAAATGCAAAGGTACCATATTTCAGGGTAGTATGTCCTGATTACATACCCTGTATAATCATCTTAAAGATGCACATTGAGTGTAGAGATTACTTAAAAATAAAATCTTAAAAATATGCATTGCTTTAGGTGTATGATCGATTCGGAGTTACATTCAAGTTCTACTAGTGAGTTGGAAAATAACATTCCCCCCGCCCCCCATTTATAGCCTATCTGGGATTTGAAATGCAAGCCTAAATATATTTTGTTCTCTGATCAGTTTTACATGTTATTTCTTCCTAATTAGTTTTTCTATTTATAATTTTCAGAAAACAATACCATTGATCAGATCTACTGTCCGAGCAGTCTTTACATGACAGCAAATCTTTCTAACTACTAAATTTTGAATAGCTATTTTCTTTACTTTTCTAGGAAGTATTATCAGACAATGAGAATAAAGGTGGATGTTGCCAAAAAATAGGAGGATTCTCTCAGGCCTGCCCCTTGGGGGTAAATTCCATCTCAATGCTGTAGATAATGGGGAGGTGAGTCAGTTAGCATGTGAAAGGGAAGCCCACTTTCTCCCTAATCCTCAGTTCCCCTGGTTTTGATTAGGTTCAGTAGTTTCACTCATGCATTTTCCTGTCATCCAGCTCTGGAACCATATTTGATTACTAATGATTATTATAATTCAATACCTTTTAGGGGACTTTATGCTTTTACATTCTTGGTGTTGTTCCTTTCTTCCCTTTATTTTCATCCTATGCAATTTGTTGTTAAGTTCCTATTGATTTCCTGAATATAATGTCTTTTAAATTCTACTTTTCGATTCTAGTAGCTGATACCCTAAGAATGACAGCATGATGGGGCTGGAAGTATCCTTAGAGACCATTTAATATGACCTCCTCATCTTCTAAATGAAGATACTGAGATATGATGATGGTTAAATAACTTTGGTAAGATTAGAGGGACCCTTTTGGCCCCCTGGCCACTTGCCTTCCAGACCAGAAATTCAATCCTGACTGCTTAGTTCCCCTAACTCCCATTCTAGTTCTTTAGTGTGAAGCTTGGAGGAAAATAGATTTCAAATTTCATTTTTTATTTCAAATTTCATTTTTGTAAAGCTGAGCTCTCTCCTCTAGACTTAATGGGACTTCTTATTTTCTGATGTATTAACTCAAGAGTGTCTTAGGTTAGTTTAATATGTGTTTTTTTTAAACAATTCTTTTTTTTCTATAAATACATAAGTGTTTTCTTTATAGTAAACTCATTACATTTGAGTGCATATTGCTTATATAGTGTCCTGAAGTGTTGGGTATGTGTTTTTTATTTATCCAGTAGTCTTCAAACACCTGTGAGAAGTGGCACCTGTATGTCTTTTGTATGCTTCTCCGCAGTGCCTCACATAGTGTTCCAAGGTGAATGGAAAGACAGTGTGTGGAAGCATTTCTTTTAATAATGTATTTTTAACATTTACTGATCCCTTCTACTATGTCTTTCTTTACTCTTCTCCTATTTTTGTATGTAACTGTATTTTCCCCTTCATTTTACTCTATTATTGTAAGGGGTAAAGAGATCTCTTTACTCAGTTAAGTTCTCAACTGGGACATCTGTAACAAAACATAGATTAACAAGAGAAAAGCATACCAGTGTATGGAGTGTAAGTTTAATATGACATGAGCGCTCTCAGGAGAAATGAAGCCACAGTGATAAGCCTAAGTGTTGTTACACTGGGTTTGATGAAGAGTAGGAAATGGTGGAAAGACATGAGGGGACAGAAGACAGGAGGAAAGTGTAGGAAACTGGGGAAACTTATTAAGTGAGGCCTGTTCATTCAGATTTCTTTCTGGGAATGTTCCTTTCCACTGCGACTCATGACCTTTCACTTCAGGCAGGTGTCATTTCTAAAATTCCGTAAGCTGAAGATATTCCATATGCCAGTTTGCCACATTCAATCAATATTTCAAATATTTAATATTCAATTTGCCATGTTCGGGGGAAGCACATACTGAACTCTGTGATATACACTTCTCGAGGGAAAAACCAAGCCACTAGTGCACGCAACA
This sequence comes from Suricata suricatta, assembly GCF_006229205.1. Lineage (NCBI taxonomy): Eukaryota > Metazoa > Chordata > Mammalia > Carnivora > Herpestidae > Suricata > Suricata suricatta. The sequence goes on along the minus strand of NC_043700.1, from coordinate 104,344,531 downwards.
TAGTATATCTTTAAGAGATATTTCCTTCATGTAATTGCACTGAGTACACCAAGTGATGTAGGAGTACAGAGAAGCACAGAGGAAGGAATCTTTGCTTTTTTTACAGGTGATGTGGGGCTAGAGAAACCTGGACTGACATTTGAGCTAGACCTGGAATTACTGGGCTAGGAGAAATTATTATTACTGGGCTAGGTAAAAGAAATTATTTTACCAAAGGAGGGAGAGTTCCAGCATTTTAGGTGAGATTTTATCCAGGTTGACCCAGTTGTTAGTGCATCAAAAGATTGAAAACACAGACTTCTAAGAAAAGTGCATTTCTTTAAAATTTACTTTATTACTTAGGTAAAAAATGTTTTCTTAACTTTTGATTAAATCTTTGGAACTTGAAAGGATACAAAGATACATACTAGTTAAGGAAAAATTGCTAAGCTCAAATCTGCACTCTTAATAAAGCGAGGTAGTCTGTTTGGTTAGGCAGAGTGACATCTGATTTGAGATTGCAGCAAGATTTGATAATAATTGTTCTGTTGAATCTTTACTTTTGTAAGAGTTTCAAGTATTTAGTGGCAATGTTTAAACACTGTTTAGTGGGAAAGAATAAAGTGAAGCACGAGTTAGGTTTCCTAAATATTTTGACACTCTCACCTGTACTTTTTTGTTTTTAAAACTTCAGAATTGAATTGTGTAGCAACTTGAAAATTGGTTATTTTTTGAATGTTTGTGCTTCTTGGCTTTTGGTGCCCTCCAGTGGCGGGAGCGAACTGTTAAATCCTTAATTAAATGTTTTGAAAATGCTCAATTCTACTTGATAGAGTTAATTCTATGCATATTCAACATTTCATTAGGAGAAAATTATGCTTGCAACTAATGGGAAGGAAGTACTAATTTGGATTAGTATAAAATGATAACTCCTGGAAATGTTGTTGGAACACAAGATGAATATTCAGTGCATTTAAGGGAAAAAAAAAAGAATCTGTGTGCTACAATTTTCAAAAGGTATTAAGCAACATAGTTTGGAGTTAAATGCCATGGCAATTTTGTCTAGGAAGATAACTGTATGAAATCAAGCAGATATGGAGGACATACAAAGTGGAGAGATATTTACATAGTTTCTTTAATCTATAGATTCGTGATAATTGAGGAATATGGTCCCTAGGAGGGGTAATCTGAGGCATTCAAAAGATAAGTAAGTGTAGTGGAATTTTCCATAGTCCCAGAAATCAGATTATAGAGTTACAAAGTACCAGATAAACTGGTCAGTTTTCTAACTTGAGTTAAATAATCCAGTTGAAACTTTACTTTTTTTTTTTTATGTTTTTATTTTTGAGAGACAGAGAGAGACAGCCCGAGCAGGGGAGGGTCAGAGAGAGAGGGAGACACAGAATCCAAAGCAGGCTCCAGGCTCTGAGCTAGTTGTCAGCACAGAGCCCGATGCGGGGCTCGAACCCACGAACTGTGAGATCATGACCTGAGCTGAAGCTGGAAGCCTGACGCTTAACCGACTGAGCCACCCAGGCGACCCTGAAACTTTACTTTTAAAGTAAAGTGGTTCTAGTTCAAGATCAGTCTTTGATTGCCAGTCACCAGTGGGAGGGAGGTTCCCACAATATTATATTATATTATATTATATTAATTTTAAATGTTTATTTGTTTTTGAAGGAGACAGAACACAGTGAGGGAGGGGGAAAGAGAGAGAAAGATGCAGAATCTGAAGCAGGCTCCAGGTTCCAAGCTGTCAGCACAGAGTCCAATACAGAGTTTGAACCCATGGACTGTGAGATTGTGACCTGAGCCTAAGTCGGACTCCCAACTGGGCCATCCAGGCACCCCTCCCACCATAGTTTATATGCCCTTGTCTGCCATCATGTCAGCAGTGGACTCATGATCCAAAAATCTCAATACTGAGTTTGGGCAGTTGCCTCAGCTTTGACTGGCCATTGCCATTATCCTCCTTGGCTTCATTTTCTCACCTATAACGATAAGGAGAGTTATAGTTTACTATTCACTACTTTTGTGTCTTAAATGACATGTATAGATAGAACATTTCCTAACTTTAAAAGAACTTTAATTGGCTCAGTCAGTTAAGCGTCAGACTTTGGCTCAGGTCATAATCTCATGGTTTGTGAGTTGGAGCCCTGCATTGGGTTGTCTCCTGTCAGCAAAGGCCCTGCTTTGGATCCTCTGTCTACCTCTCTGGATCCCATCCCTGCCCACTCTCTCTCTAAAAAATAAGTAAACATAAAACAAACAAAACAACTGTAAAAATGAGGTTATTATTGTTCTTAGGTTGTGAGGAGACAGAGCCATGGAGGGCCTTTCACAAGTGACATTCCAACCAGGCTTTTAGAAACTGCTAAAAGATTTAAAAGATATTTCCAAGCTTGGCGTTCAGAACTGTAGTGCATAAAGGCAGCTAGGCCTGAAAGGTAAATGAAAGTATAAAGAATTAGTCTCCCACGGGAAAGGCACTACACATTTCTTTCTGAATCTGTGAACAGTGTTTATTTGCACTTTCCTCTTTTCACTGTGTAACTGTTAGGTCTTCATTTGAACCGTTGCTGGGGTTGATTCTGGGGGTGATCTCATTTCTTTATACATCATCCTTGAAACTTTTCAAAAATCATTTTATGTCAAGTATTACTTTATTTAGGAATGACCATTAAGATCGAGGACCAATGCAAAACCTCTGCTTTTTTCTACTTGAGTCTGCCTATGAGAGTTACCACTGCAGTAATGCACTCCCGGGGAAGCTTCTGGAATGGGGAGGGCTCACTGTTATAAGAGTTCTTTTGATACTTTTGATACTTTGATACTTTGCTCTACCATCTGGCCAACAGGAAATTCTCCCTTAAAGCAGTCATTCCCTTGGGAGTCACGAACTTTTCTTCCACTGAGGTATTTCCTAGTATCTTCTATCTGGTCTTGACCCCACTCTCAATTTTTTTGATTCAGTGAATAGCTTATAGTCTCATTAATGGAAAGCTCATACACAACTGCTGAAGCTAATTTCAGCAGTTCCACAGAATTTGACTATTAAGAATGCCCGAAGGATCTTGCTTGTGTTGAATTATTACAATAATTTCTCATTAACCTAAGGCAATGACAACTGCCAACATTTCTGAGGCAGCACCTCTCACCATACCTTGCTGTCTTCCTCATGCAGCCCCCCATCCCCCGTCCCGGAGATTACATGTCTTTTGCACTCAACACTTAGGAAATGTTAAGTGTTCATGCTTATTAAGTAGGCAAACTCTTATTTAATCCTCATAACTTTAAAAGGGAGGTGTTACTATGAACTACAGAAGTAAGGAACCAGGTGGAAGAGAGACGTGAAGTAGTGTGTTCAAAGCCAGTTCCCAATATTTGGCAGTGTAAAGATTGGAGCCTAAGAAGCGTGACTCCAGAGTTCTTGCTATCAACCACAGTACTATGCAGGCTTTTTGTTTTGCTTAAAATTTTTCCTTGATCCTGTCCACATGTCCTTTTATGACCCAAATCACATCTACTATCTCTACTCGCTTATCAATGGCTTACTCTTCACCTTCCTGCATTCTGCCTTTCTCTGTTGACACTTCGGCCTGAGTCCAACTCCAGCAGGTGCAGGGTTCCCCTGAAGGATAGACAGGTCGGCAGGAAAGAGATGGGAATCGGCGAAAGGGGAAGGGAATGAAAGAGCCATGAGGTTCTTTCTGATCAGCAGGCAGGCATCTCTGCACTGCTGACTGGCACCTCTGCACTGCTGGCTGGCATCTTTGCTCTGACTGGAGAGTCAGCCTTTTTTATTGAAAAAATAAATGGGATACAAAACAGGAGTGGTAATTCCTTAGACAATGATTCCTGATTGACAAATTCATTGGTATGTAAAAATTTTCCAGAACATAGATTGGTAGAAGAATCATGCATAATCTTTATCAACAGTGATATGACAAATATATGATATGGGGAAAGGAAGGTGCCCTCAGCGCTCAAGTACAAGGCAATGTTATTAGCATAGTGAAAGCAAAGGTCAGTCCTTTATGAACAGGGGGCAATAGCCTGTTTTCTTGAGGGGAAGAAAAACAGGTTTCTCAGGAAATGTAATATTTGCTCCCTTAAACACAGAAGAAGAAATTTCTATAATCTCTGCCACAAGGTACAAGTTAGCATATTTTTAGCATAAGAAGGCAACTCACTGGATGCCAGGTGGCAATGTGTCGTGGGGGTCAGTGCTCAAGCAGACATGGCAGAGTGATAGACAAACAGAAATGGCGGAATGGTAGACAAGGGGTCCCCATCTGACAGTGGGAGGCTTTGCACACCCGCCTTGCTTCAGAAATGGCTCCCAGAACCCTTCTTTACCTCTTTCCTTTTTTCCTTTTTCTTTTTATAACGATAAGCAATCATTAGCTGTTTTACATGTTTCATTTTTTTAACCTTCCTTTACTGTGAGTATTGTTAAGTCTTTCCTCCTTGAAACTCTTTCTTTTTTTTCTGTGACACATCAATCTCTTAATTGCATTACATTCCTTTGACGGTTCCTTCTTTGAGTCATTTATTCAGACTTTCATTTAGTGTGTGTTGTGTGTGTGTGTGTGTGTGTGTGAGAGAGAGAGAGAGAGAAAGAGCGAGAGCCAGAGAGAGAGAGAGAGAGAGATACACAGAGGAGGTAAGAGGCACTATACTTGTCTTTGGAGGTTGAAAAATTATTTATTTCTTAACCTGAGTGCTTATTAGAAGAATATGTTTACTCTGAGAAAATTCATCAAGCCCTGCATTGTTATTTGTGCTTTTTATGTCAATCTTCAATAACACATTTAAAAACCAGTCTGGGGAATGAGGAGCTCAGGGTCTAGTGTGGGAAAGACAACAATGACACTGCAGTGTGATTGCTTGCCATAGAGCCCTATGGGCTGTGATACCTGGAGTCCAATGAAAGTGCAGACTGAGCAGTGACAGCTGAGGAAGTGACACCAGAGTTGAAAGTCACACTCAAAAAATGTTTAAAAAATTCAAAGAGTTTGAAGAAGATTTAATTAGGGCTGTGTGGAAGCACCCTTTAGGCAGAGGTTACAGCATGTCAAATGTACATTTTTAAATAAGGTTTCTTAGTGCTTATGCTTATTTATTAATTATTCTTATTTAATGTTTATTTATTTTTGAGAGAGAGACAGAGACAGAGAGACCAGAGGAGAGGCAGGGAGAAAGGAGAGAGAATCCCAAGCAGGCTTTGCATTGTCAGCAAAGGGCCTGATGCAGGGCTCAAACTCATGCAGTGTTAAATTATGACCTGAGCCAAAGTCGGATGCTTAACCGACTGACCCACCCAAGTGCCCTGTCAAATGTGCATTTAAAACATAAAGAGAGGTGGTTAGGTTTGGAAGATTTCATAGCCATCAGTCCATCGAAGTGATAGTTTTTGAGTATCTATGCTTGGATGCCAGGCTAGGAATGACAAACTCAGTCTCCATTCTCAACGAGTTTACTAACTAGCACAATATATGAGATAGACAGTTAATCAAGCAGTTAATGTAAGGTGTGATGAGTACCACTACCATGGAAGTTGAGAACTAAATAAAATAAGCTAATAGGCATTAGACCTAATAATTAATTAAACTCAATTAAACTAAATAAACTAAACTAATAGACATTAGATTTGAAGCCAAGGGCAAACACTAATGGCCATTTTAGTTGTTTAGGATTTTATCTCACAGGCAATTTGAAGCCACTGATAAGTTTGCCATTGGTCAGCAAAAGGATCAAATTTGTAGTTACTGGAGGTTTTCTGTCTATGGCTGCAGGGGTGAGACTGGACCTAGGATCACAGTAATAAGGGTGTTGAGACAGTAGATATGTAAGAGGTATTAGAGATATGGATTTGCTAGCTGCCTTCGTGATAGTGAGACCAGGTGGATTCCAGAGACAGACTTCACAGAACCTGGTGTTAATTGGATGTCAGCCAGAAAGGGAGGGGTCCAGGAAGTCTCTCATGCTTCAGGCACGTTCAGTTGAAGACAGACCAATGCTAAAACTGAGAATGTGAGATCAGGTCTTGTTGTCGGGAAAGCTGATATGTCTAGTTTCAGCCTTACTGAGATGAAAGTTCCTTACGGCTGAATGGCCACAGCAGGTGGAGTGGGGAGGTGGGTGGGTATCGGATCTTTGAGGACACTCCATGCCTGTCTGTCCACTTGGAATCGCTCCTTAAATGCCATGAGGAGCTCTGAGACATTCTTCCATTCCAGTATTAGATGCTCAACATCCTTATACTTACTGATCTCATTTACTGCCAGTAATTATTATGTTCATGTAGGGCATTCCTAGGTCTATGTTTCTACATACATTTCTTTATTTATTTTCTTTATTTATTTTTTTAATGTTCTTTTGTTGTTGAGACAGAAAGAAACAGAGCATGAGTAGGGGAGGGGCAGAGAGAGAGAGAGATACAGAATCCTAAGCAGATTCCAGGCTCTGAGCTGTCAGCACAGAGCCTGACACAGGGCTCGAACCCACAAACTGTGAGATCATGACCTGAGCTGAAGTGGAACACTTAACTGACTAAGCCATGCATGCACATTTCTTTTTAAAAAATTTTTTTAACGTCTATTCATTTTTGAGACACAGAGAGAGAACGTGTGTGAGGGGCAGAGAGACAGGGGGAGACACAGAATCTGAAGCAGGCTGCAGGCTCTGAGCTGTCAGCACAGAACCTGATGTGGGGCTCAAACCCACAGACTGTGAGATCATGACCTGAGCTGAAGGTGGGCACTTAACTGACTGAGCCACCCAGGTGCCCCTCAACATACATTTCTTCAGTGACTCGCATACATCATTTCCATTGGCTTACTTGGTGAGCGGTGCCAAGTGGTTGTTCTATATCTCTCTTTGGATATCTCACTCACACTTAAATTTCTTTAAAAAAATTTTTAAACATTTATTTATTTTTGAGAGATAGATTGAGACAACATGAACAGGGAGGCGCAGAGAGAGAGAAGGAGACAGAATCCGGAGCACGCTCCAGGCTCTGAGGAAGCATTCAGCACAGAGCCCAATGAGGGACTCGAACCTACGAACTATGAGATCATGACCTGAGCTGAAGTCAGACACTTAACCAACTGAGCCAACCAGACGCCCCTCACACTTAAATTTCAACATGACTCCTGCATTTGCTCCTTCTAGATCTCATAATTATTTTTTTCTCGCACTATCCTCCCAATACACAGCCACTAACAATTGGCAGAATCTTTGACGTCATATACTCTGCATGTTCAGTTCTTGGTACCATGTATCTCTTTTCTGCTGTCTCTCTCTAATCTTGCCCCTTATTTTCCAGTTGCTTGTGTGTTTTCTTTTTTCTTTTTTTTTAAATTTAAAAATGTTTATTTATTTTTGAGTCAGACAGACTGAGAGAGACAGAGCATGAGTGGGGGAGGAGCCAAGAGAGTGGGAGACACAGAATCCAAAACAGGCTCCAGGCTCTGAGCTGTCAACAAAAAGCTGGTTGCAGGGCTTAGACCCATGAACCGTGAGATTATGACCTGAGCTGAAGTCAGATGCTTAAATGACTGAGCCACCCAGGTGCCCCATTTCTGTCTATATGTCTTCTAACTGGTCTCCCTGACCCCACTATCAATCCTCTTTAAATCAGTGGGCCTGGCAACAGTGGTCATCATGGATAAAGATCACTTATGGTTTTCTTTTATTTCTTGTTCTACATAGTTTGTACATCTGTAGAAAGGATGCATATATATTTTAATGTTCTTTGATAACATTTTCTTAATTAACATTTTATTATAAAAATGCTAACATAAAGAAAAGTAGAGAGAATAGGCTAGTGAAAATTCATATATCCAGCAATATTTTAACAAAATAAGTAAGAAACGATTAAAGATGATATTCATTAAGATGCTAAATTGAATCTCTAACCCAGTATTCTGGCTTTAACAATTTTTAAGAGTCTGCCATATTTACTTCATCTCTTTTTGGCTGAAATATTTGAGAGTACTTATTCACCTCTGAATATTTACCTATACATTTCTAAAAACATAGGGGCACAGCTTGGGTGGCTTAGTCACTTAAGCATTTGACTTTGGCTCACGTTATGATCTTATGGTTCCTGGGTTCAAGCCCCGTGTCAGGCTCTGTGCTGACAGCTCAGAGCCTTGAGCCTCCTTTGGCTTCTGTGTCTCCCTCTCTCTCTGCCCCTCCCCTGCTCACACTCTGTCTCTCTCTCTCTCAAAAATAAATAAACATTTAAAAAAATGAAGATTTTCCTACATGACTCTATCAAACAAAATTAACAGTTCCTTCATATTATCTAAGATCCAAACTATGTTCAATTTTTCCAGTTGTCCCCAAAATATCTTTGACAGCTAATTTGTTCAAATCAAGAGCTAAGCAAGGTCCACATATTTATTGCATTAAGTTGTTTTGTTTCTTAGGTCTCTTTTAATCTAGAACAGTCCTCCCTACACCAAACCCCACCCTTTTTATGACATTGTCTTGTTGAGAGGGAAGACCAACTGTCTGCAGAATGTCATCCCTTTGTTTGAAAAAAAATTGTTTTTAATGTGTATTTATTTGAGAGAGACACAGAGAGGGAGTAGGGGAGGGGCAGAGAGAGGGAGTAGGGGAGGGGCAGAGAGAGGGAGTAGGGGAGGGGCAGAGATGGAGACCCAGAATCCAAAGCAGGTCCCAGGCTCCAAACCTGATACAGGGCTTAAACCCCCAACCATGAGATCATGACTTGAACCAAAGTCAGACATCGAACTGACTGAGCCACCCAGGTGCCCCAGAATGTCATCCCTTTGAATTTGTCAGATGGAAGCTTTATTTTATCATAAGCTTCTTTTATCTGGCTCCTCTGGTCATGTCAAGCATTTTTTCTGTGTTGGTCCTTAATCATTTCCTTTTTTGAAACATTTTTTTTTTTTGACTCATTGGAACCTTTATTTGCCTTTTACCTTCTAATACTAGATACCACTCTGTTCTGCCTTCTGGAACAAATTTTCCTCTTCCATTTGTTTTCCTCATTGGGACTTCTGACATGCCTTTTATACAGGATATGCCTGATTGCTCTAAAATCCTCAGTTCTATGATGTCATGGTCTGGATTTTTAACAGAATTCAGTGGTTCCCAGTCAGGAGTAGTACTGCCCCCTAGGAGCACTTCTGGAATGTGTGATACTTTCAATTGTTACAGTGACTGGGGCCTTACTGGTAGATAATCGCCGGTGGCCAAAATTGCAAATATTCTTCTCTGCTTGGGATAATCTTGAGCAATTAAGAATTTTCTTGCCTAAAATAATATGTTTAAGAACACCTGAACTTAGTTAATTTACTCTTGGGTTAACTGATGAGATGTGATACACCAGCTCATGGTAGGTGAAATGTTTGTTGAATGAATGCGTGGGTTTTGAAATTTGACCTTTTAAAAGCAGACTTGTATGTATGTATATAGTCTCTACATCCAAAGTAGGGCTTAAACTCATACTTCCAAAGTCTCATGCTTTTCTAAGCCAGCCAGGTGCCACAATAAAATCTTCTTTAAAAAGAAATCTCTACACCCAATGTGGAGTTTGAACTCACAACCCTGAGATCAAGAGTCACATGCTCTACCAACCGAGCCAGCCAGGTGCCCTAGACAGTGGGAGGTTTTGGAATTTTTTAAGAAGAGATTTTTTTATTACTAGTTTATTACCAAGTTGGTTTCTATATAACATCTGGTGCTTTTCCCCACAAGTGCCCCTCTCCATGACCATTACCCCCCTTCCCCTTTCCCCTCCCTCTTCAGCCCTCAGTTTGTTGTCAGCATTCAAGGTCTCTCATGATTTGTCTCAATCCCTCTCTGCAACTCTTTTCCCTCCCCTTCCCCTTCCCATGGCCCCCTGTTAGGTTTCTCCTGTTAGACCTATGAGTGACAACATATGGTATCTGTCCTTTGAGAAGAGATTTAACAGCACTCAATACTGTTTGTGGAAAACAGGATCACTAAGAGACTTGGGCCCAAGGAAAATAATTTTTTGAAACACCCAGCATAGGATTTTTATTGATATACAACATAGTCTTCCCATCAGCTTCTTCCCCTCTTGTGGGTTTTTTCCAAAAGGAGTGTGGGGGACAGATTTGTGTGAGGATCCAGCAGCAGTGACTAGACTGGGTACTCATTCTCTGCAACATAAACAGTGGAGGTCAGCATACAGAGTAGGTCATGAGAGGCGTTGCTAAGGGAGAGTCAGAACGTGGTGACCAGATGGGACAGATAAGAGAAGACAAATAAAATACATGATTTTTTTTTTAAATTATCAAGTTAGTTAACAGACAGTGTAGTCTTGGCTTCAGAAGTAGAAGCCAGTGATTCATCATTTACATATAACACCCAGTGCTCATCCCAACAAGTGCCCTCCTTAATGCCCCTCAGCCATTTAACCCACTCCCCTACCCCCATTAACCCTCAGTTTGTTCTCTGTATTTGAGTCTCTTATGATTTACTCCCTCTCTGTTTTTATCTTATTTTTTTCTTCTCTTCCCCCATGTTCATCTGTTGAGTTTCTCTAATTCTACATATGAGTGAAATCATATATCTGTCTTTCTCTGATGTACTTCACTTGGCATAATGCCCTTCAGTTCCATCCATGTGTTTGCTAATGACAAGATTTCATTCTTTTTCATTGCCAAGCAGTATTCCATTGTGTGTGTGTGTGTGTGTGTGTGTGTGTGTGTGTGTGTGTGTGTATGTGTATGTGTGTGAGAGAGAGAGAGACATCTTCTTAATCCATTCATCAGTTGATGGACATTTGGGCTCTTTCCATAATTTGGCTGTTGTTGATAGTGCTGCTATAAATGACTTTTAAGATTTCTGGGGTAAGACATTGGGTGAATGAATGTTAGGTATTAACTGAGATGGGACAATATGAAAAGGGGCAGGTTATAGGGTAGAGGTGGTAGGGAGAGGGGTACAAGGTAGATGCTTATTGCTTTGTTGGATTTGAGATTCACTGAGGATATTCAGAAAGAGAGATGTAGCAGGCAGATGGGAACTCAAGTCTGGAGCTCATAAGAAAGGTCAGAACCAGCAAGTATAGGTTGATTGATATTATTTTTAAGTAATCTTTACACCCAATGCAGGGCTTGAACTCACAACCCCAAGATCAAGAGTCCAGTGCTCTACCAACTGAGCCAGGTAGACTCATCCCTAGAGTTTCTGATTCAGTCTGGGCAAAGCCCAAGAGTTTGCAGCTCTAACAAAAGTCTAGGTGATGCTGATGCTGCTGGTCTGCAGACCACACTTTGAGAAGTACCAGCCTAAACAAATAGGTAGTGAATTTGGTGGAGGGGGAATCTTTGGAGAGTGCCCAGATTAGGAAGGAAGTGAAGAAAGAAGAGCTAGTGAAAGTTACCTATAGACATGTCTTACAGTTCCCCTGCATTGTAATAAAAATAATTTTACATTTAATGTATTCACCATGCACATCTATTTGCACATTAAGTATGCACGTATCAGGGATACACTTAGATAAGAAGTATCAGAAGAGAACTGAGAAAAGAGAGAATGCTGTGAATCCCAGAAGTTTAGTCTTTGGAAGAACCTTTCTCATTCTGTTTAATCCCTAAGTGGCTTTCATATGGGAGTTTTCCACTTTATACAGAGGTCAGTGGCCAGTTGCATTCCTGGAATAAAAGTGTCATGTCAAGGAGAGTCCGGGTGCCTCAGTAGGTTAAGCGTACGACTTCAGCTCAATTATGATCTCATGGTTCAAGGGTTCGAGTCCTGTGTTAGCATCTGTGCTGACAGCTCAGCCTGGAGCCTGCTTCAGATTCTCTCTTCTTCTCTCTCTCTCTCTCTCTCTTTCTCTGCCCCTTCCCCACTCATGCTCTGTTTCTCTCTCTCAAAAATAAATAACCATTACAATTTTTTAAAAATATCAGGCCAAATTTATAATCTGAGATTTTCTGTGAGTTGCTTCAAAAAATTGAAATGGATTTTAATTTTTTATTAGAAGGAAAATAAAAATAATATCTGTAACAAAAATAACTCAGTTGAGTGTTGTCATAATATATTCTTGTTAATTTTGAATTTTTAAAATGTTTTTAATTTATTTTTGAGAGACAAAGAGAGCTTGAGCAGGGGAGGGTCAGAGAGAGAGGGAGGTACAGAATCTGAAGCAGGCTTCAGGCTCTGAGATGTCAGCACAGAGGCCGATGTGGGGCTCGAACCCACAAACCGTGAGATCATGACCTGAGCCGAAGTCAGATCCTCAACCGACTGAGCCACCCATGGCCCTTATTCATGTTAATTTTGTTGTTTCCCTATACAGTTTGGTTTTGAAGGGAAGCTGTAGCTTACCAGCAATATGTGTAAAAGAAGACTCAAATGAACTAAATCCTACTGTGGAGAACTTGCTCAGCAAAGCAAAACTTTAAGAAGCCCGATTATTAATAAAAATATTGAAAGTATTGAAATTTTTTTGTTAAAAAATATCCATGATCTCATATTTGAGAAATAACCACCACGAAGATTTAGGTATATTTCTTTCCAGTCTCAAGTATATTGTAGGGGAGGGAAATTTATTTTTCCTACTACTCTCTAGGTTTGCTTGCTGGGCCCTGTATATTGGAGTGACAAAAGATTAAGAAAAGAAAAAATGAATACACATTTAAGTTTCATGTGATGCAGGAACCTTCACAAGGAAATGAAGCCCTGAAGAAACCTTTAAATCTGAGTGTTTCTATACTGTTTGATGAAGAATGTATAGTCATAGAAAAACATGATAAAACTAAAGGGCATAAGGTAGGGGTAGTTAAGTGGGGAAACTTAGCAAGACCTGTTCCTTCAGACTCTTGTTTCCCTCCAGGTAAAAGGAGGGCACCTTTCCCATGAAGGTTAATGACTTGTGTTAGGGGAGACCAAGGAGGTCAGAGAATCCTTCCTGTGCCTGCTGTTTCTCAAACGCCTTGTGCTTAAATATTCAATATACCAAGTTGCCGTATTTGGGGATAGCATGCTCTGATCTCCATCAATATTTGTAAACTTAAAATCAAGTAATTAACTTAATTTTGTATCACATTCTTTTGCACTCAGTATTACAATGTGAACATTTGTCCATGTCATTAAGTGTCCATTGGAAACCTCCTTTAAAAAGAAAATGTTTTATTTATTTTTTTGAGAGAGAGAGAAAGTGTGAGCAGGGGAGGGTCAGAGAGAGAGGGAGATGCAGAATTCGAAGATAGGCTCCAGGCTCTGAGCTAGCTGTCAGCACAGAGCCCGACATGGGGCTCGAACCCACAAACTGTGAGATCATGACCTGAGCCAAAGTTGGATGCCCAACCAACAGAGCCACCCAGGCATCCCATCATTTTTTTTTTTTTTTTTTGAGAGAGAGAGCAAGCACACAACTGGGGCAGGGGCAGAAGCAGAAGCAGAGAGAGAATCCCAAGCAGGCTCCATGGGTTTCGATCTCACAACTGTGAAATCATGACCTTAGCTGAAATCAAGAGTCAGATGCTTAATGGGCTGAGCCACCCAGGCGTCCTGGAAACCTCATTTTTATTGGCAGTACTGCACTCTAGTTTATGGTTGTATCATAATTTATTTAACTATTGCTTCAAGTTGTTTCCTTTTAAGAAATTGTTCTAATCAAAACATAGTGAGGTAAATATTAACATTCTTTTTTGTATGATAGAGAATTTCTACTAAAATGTCATAAACAAATTTGGGTTTTGGCAACATTCTTTTTGCTATTTAGATATTTAGGTGATATTTTACTTTGATGGATGTATCTAATGGTCAGATATACTCAACAGTTTTACTTTTCCCCATTTCCTTCATTTTGTTAGCCATGAGTCACCTGGATGGGGCAATTTTTTTTTGCTAATTGTATGTGTATGACTTTTAACAATCGCAAACTCATATTGAGCTGTTATGAAGAAATATTAGGTGTTCTGTGAAATTACACAGATAAATAAGATAGGGTGTCTGCTCCCAAAGAGATGCTATGTAGTGAGACAAAAATATGAGAACACTATAAATGGTAATCAAAATTTTAAAATAGATTTTCTTTTTAAGTAATCTCTATACCCAACATGGGACTTGAACTCACAACCTCAAGATCAAGAGTCACATGCTCCTCCAACTGAGCCAGCCAGGCACCCCCTAATTTTTTTTAGATGATAATCAAATTTAGTTTTTTGGTCAACTACTCTCTGGTCTAAAGTTCCAAATTAAAACAAAGAAATTGTATGTATGAAATTGTAGATTTTATTCATATGTTGATTGTAGAAACATAGATTGTTGTATGTAGAAATTGTATATATATTTCCCTGATGTTCTAGTGTCAGGAAAAAATTACCATTGTGTTAAATGTGCATGTTGAATATAAAATGCATCCCTATATCAGAAACGTTAAATGTGTTTCCTCTTAAAAAATCCTTCTAGTCAAAACATAGTGAGGTAAATATCAGCATTCTTTTTTGTATGATAGAGCATTTCTACTAAAATGATACATATTTCAGAATTGGGAAACTGTAATTTATATGCAGGTATCTGTCTGATATCTGTCTACCTATTTATCACCTGTCATAGATCACCTAGGGATGGGTATTTTCTTTTGTTTCTTTAGATTACCTAAGAGAGTCTCTTATTCTAGAACTAATGTGTGGACATTTGACTGCTATCTCTGCCTTCAGTCACCTCTGATCTGGCTTATTACTTCTAGACCAGTATTCCCAATCCCCAGCTCTCATCAGGACAAAGCAAAAACAACGTCTTTTCTCATCTGGGGCCACAGCTGATTCTGCATCTTGGTCACAATCAAGACCAAGAGCCAGTAAGATCTTGAAGAGCCAGGAAGTGTGGCTATCACCAGCCCTTTTCTTTTTCTGGTTGCTGGAATGTGATAGCTCATCAGATGAGGTTCAGAGAAAAGCACACAGGATGTAGTATAACACAGTTTGAGGCCCATCTTTATTACCTATCTTTGTGTCTTTAGGGAAGTGTCACATGTAGTCTTGGCCAGCTTTTATAAATCGGGGTAATCACTGCTTAGTTCCCCCTCAAAATTGTGGTAAAAAGACACTGGCTGTGTATATGAAAGTGTTTTCAAAAGGGTAAATTGTTTCACAAATATATATAAGTTAAATTTTGTCAGAACCCTGCTTCCATGAGGGCTGACAAAACACAAATCCCCAAATATTATGACTTACAGTCAACTGTAACTTCAGCAAACATCTGTGGAGGATTCGGTGAGACCCTAGAGGTGCTGAAGGCTGGGGAGACAGATGAATAGCACCCAGGGCTCCTCTCCTGAAGGCATTCATCAGGTTCAGCACCTCAGAGCAGTGCTTTGCTGGCCCCCACGCCGCAGCTGTCATGGAACCAGCTGTCCTTGGAGAATGGACACTAGCCTGCAGCTTGATGGTTAGCTAGAACGTTCCTGTTTGTGCTTGGGGGCGGGGGCATGATGTGGGACTGGCTGACCACGGGACAACTATCCAGCACGCCATTGCCTAGAGCTGGATCTGTTGGGTTGCTAATCTTTTGTATGGTGGACACTGAATTTTTAATGACTTCCAACTTCTCTCAGCATTATCTTTTACAGGCAGCTCTAGTACCTGCCACCGATTTCTAACTTGCTGAGCAAGCTTAAATTGGCTGTTCTTTGCAGAAAATTGGGCCTCTGCGGAAATCTGGTTTGTACCAGAGTGGTCAGGAATGGAAGTCGGGTCCTGTGGGAGTTTTCCATATCATCAGGTTGTGTGATCTGCAGCCCCCAAGTATCGATGCTGGAGAAACTACTTTTGGGTGAGGCCCTGGCGTACTCTTCCCGGCTGGGCACATCTTGTAATATCAATGCGGAATAAGCAATTTGTTACTCATTATGCTGTGTTCTTTAAAAATTAGTCACCTTTTTCTTATTGACAATGCAGTATAATAGCACATAAATATCTCATTTTTCCCCCATTGATTCACATAATTATCTCAGTTACACAAGTGCATGAGAGACATTTTTAGATTTTACCACCAGATTTTGCATTTTTCTCAAGATCCTGGAGTGGTTTCTCTACCTGACTGTTTTACATAAGCATTTATACCTATTTCAATTTCAGACCTTCTCACAATTCTTTCCCTTGACTTCACCTGGACAGAATCCTAAAGTAGGATTGTGGAGGAAATAAATTATGGTGGAGCCTCACTCTTCCATGTTCTCAGAATGAGGGGTTTGTTGCAGTGCGTCTGTCAAGGTTTTCTTCTGCCAGGAACTGAGCCAGGAGAAGGCACTGTGCTCGCTGCCCCTGGCCTGCCCTGGGCCCCGAGTCGTTAGCAGGCAGTGAAAACTCTGCAGTTGGAAAAGCCCATTAGCCCCAGAGAGGCTGACAGGAAATGAATGCGCTTCTGCATCTCCAGTCAAGGACAGTGCCATTAAGGGCTGCGAAACTACAATATCCCAGACTAAAGATTTTCAAATTCTCTTGCTGGCACATCATTAAGACTTTCATTTCAATTTCCACCCAGGGCCGGAAACCCAAGCAACAGAAGCACAGTTGTTCAGGTAGAACATAATTGGGATTACGGACGACACAAGTGAATTCTAAAGGGAATCTATATATTGAGTTAGCTGGAGTATAGATCTCTTAGTGTTTGTTATCCTTTAATGACCGTAAGTTGAATCTGTTTTTATTTTTCAATGACATTTCCTTTTTAAAAAATGCTAATTGATGGCTATGCCTCAAAAGACTGCACTGGCAAATGTTATTTCTTTAAATAAATCCAATATGGGCACATAGTAAAAAGGTGACTGCTAAAGAAGAGTAAACACATAAAAAGTAATACTTGCTTTACTGCATTTCTGACTTCCATTCCCATGGCCAGTGGTAATAGTGTTTTAAATATTCTTTTCAAATAATGAACCCCCCCCCAATGGCTAAAAAGCAGAAATAGGCCTGTATTTTTCACCATTTTAAATTTAGGGTGCCTGGGTGGCTCAGTCGGTTGAGCGTCCAACTTCGGCTCAGGCCATGATCTCACAGTTTGTGCATTTGAGGCCCGCATCAGTCTGTGCTGACTGCTAGCTTGGAGCCTGGAACCTGCTTCAGACTCTGTGTCTCTTTCTCTCTCTGCCCCTTCCCTGTTCACGCTCTGTCTCTCTCTGTCTCTCAAAAATAATTATAGAAAAAAAGGATTTTAAATTTAATTTAAAGCTTAATGGGACGCCTGCCTGGCTGGCTTAGTCATAGAGCATGTGATTCCTGACCTTGGGGTCCTACCTTGGGCATAGAACTTACTTTAAAAAAAAGTTAAAAATTACTATGTAAGAGACTGTCACCCAGATGTAAAATATGGAACCCTATCTGGATTCTGATTGGAAGAAATTAATAAAAAACTCCAACCTCTCCCCACGAAACTAACACGTTCTATTTCTTCTCTCAGGTGCCGCCTGGTTATGTGGGTAGGTTTACTTGGTAAAAAATCCAGCAAGCTAGCTGTATACTGTAAATACTGTAACACAAAATTTACTTTTAAGCATTGGTTAAACAAGCCAAGAGTTTTAAATTTTTTTATAAAGTAAGCTCTAGGCTTAACATAGGGCTTGAACTCTCAGGCCCAAGATTAAGAGTTAAATACTTTACCGGCTGAGCCAGTAAGGTGCCCCAGCAAGGAGATTTCAGCAGTGACTTTGATAATATTAAGGAAATGTTAATTCTTCAAGTGTAATAATAGTATTTTTGGTTATGGTTTTAAAAACTCTTTTATATTAGAGATCTATAATGAGATACTTATGGATGAAACCGAGGGTTATTTCAAAATAATCTAATGGGTGCTTTGGGGAAGGGGATGGGGTAGAAGTGAAATGTAACTGGCCATGATTTGCTAATTGTTAAAGCAAAAATGATCGGTACATCTGTGTTTATTATACTAGTCTTCCTGCTTTTGTTCATGCTTATAGTTTTCTTTAATAAGAAGTGAAGAAAATATTTTCATGAGGTATTTTTGGGATAAAAACTATAAAATCTAATAGTAGCTACATTAAGTAGTGCTTATGCATGTGTCGGGCATTAAGTACTTAACATATATTAACTTATTTGATCTTCTGCCCCTGTGAGATATGTAGTTATTATCTTCATTTCACAGATGAAAAAATTAGATTAAACAACTTGTCTAGTGTCCCAGAGCTAAATAGTGGTGGAGCCATATGGGTTTCTGTGACTATTTGCCTCTTAGCTTAAGAAATAAAAAAATTTTTTTGTTTAATGTTTTATTTATTTTTGAGACAGAGAGACACAGAGCATGAGCAGGGAGGGAAAGAGAGAGGGAGACACAGAATCTGAAGCAGGCTCCAGGCTCTGAGCTAGCTGTCAGCACAGAGCCTGACACGGAGCTCGAACCCACAATCGTGAGATCATGACCTGAGCCGAAGCCGGATGCTTAACTGACTGAGCCACCCAGGCGCCCCAAGAAATTAAACCTTTTGAGATGCCTGGGTGGCTCAGTCAGTTGAGTCTCTGATTCTTGATTTCAGTTCAGCTCATGATCAGCTCATGTGTTCGAAAGACAGTGCAGAGCCTGCTTGAAATTCTTTCTCTTTCTCTTCTCCTCCCCTACTTTCTCTTTCTCTCTCTCTCAAAATGAATAAACAAACTTAAAAAAAAAAAAGGAAATAAGGGGCTCCTGGGTGGCTCAGTTAAGCATCTGACTCTTAATGTCAGCTCAGGTCATATGTCATGGTTTGTGTGTTCCAGCCCCGAATCTGTGCTGTCAGCGGGGAGCCTGCCTGGGATTCTCTCTCTATTCCTCTCTCTCTGTTCTTCCCTTACTTGCATGCTATCTCCTTCTCTCTCAAAATACATGAATTAAAACAAAAAATAAATAAATAAATAAAACCTTTTAACATAGTCAAAGACCACTTATATTATAGGTTGAATCATGTGATGTTTTTATAGGTCAAAAATGGTGGCACATTGGCAACATCGTGTGGTTTACCCCAATACCTCTTCCTAATCACATCCTGCTCTGAGGCCCCAGATAATAACCACCATCATTTCCATGCATTTCTTTGTCTTTTATTTCACTTGTATATGTTCCTAATAGTACATAGTATTGTTTCTCATGTTTTAAAATTTTATATAAATGATATAATACTATTAGCATTGTAACAGTTTGTTTTTTGTTTTCACCTTATGTTTATGAGATGCATTTATGTTGATATGTTTATAAATATACTGTGGTATATTCATACTCTGGCATATTATACTATAGTAAAATACATGAACAAAGTCTGTAAACATTTTATTTTTGCTTTCACTTACTATTCTTTGGAATGTGTTCCATAGCAGAAATATAGATCTACCTCATTCCTAATAACTAACTGCAAAGTATTCATTCCATGTATGGGTAAACTAATTTATTTAGCCAGTTCCCAACTGATGGATAGTTAGGTCATTTCCAATCTTTTATTATGACAAGCAATGATCCTACAAATATATATGACATACTTGTATGAGTTTGTTAAAAGAATAAACTCCTATCAACAATGGCAATTTATAAACTTTAAAATTAGTAGACAAAAATGCCATACTAATCTTCTTTAGCTTCTTGACCATAGTTGATTGGATTTTATTTGGTCCTCCCTGACAATATCCCGGATGGTTCTCACCGATTTTCGTGACAGACTACATTTCATCTACCCTTAAGGAAAAGTATACCTCCCCCCTCCTTTTTTTTTATATGATGTAGTTTTTCTTTTTTTAATTTAATGTTTTATTTTATTATTGAGACAGAGAGAGAAACAGAGCATGAGCGGGAGAGGGTCAGAGAGAGAGGAAGACACAGAATCTGAAGCAGGCTCCGACCTCCGAGCTGTCAGCACAGAGCCTGATGCGGGGCTTGAACCCACAAGCCATGAGATTGTGACCTGAGCCGAAGTCGGCCGCTTAACCAACTGAACCACCCAGGCGCCCCAAAGTATACCTCCCCTTAAGAGTATTCAAAAATGTGCATAGACAGGCAAAGCAGACAATGTGATTGACTTGGAAAATGTTTACTCAGTTTGACTCTGTGGCAAATAAAACAAGAAAGAACCATAATTATGGGAAGAGAGGAAATCCTTAAAATAATAAAATATTATCTTAAAATAAATTACTTCAGTGTGGCTTTGGGACGATAGCTGCTTCCTCTAGAGAGAAATCCTTCTTCCGGAGCCTGTGGAACTGAGGATAGAAATGATGGCAAAGTGTGTGTGTCTGTTTTGTTGGTGGGGATATTTATCCTTTTTGACTGCCTGCATTCCTACTCATCTTTTGCTACCTCTCCTTGATCCCTAATATGTCTTTTTTGCCTCAGTGTGGATTATGAACAACCTTTCTGGTGACTCTCAATGGTAAGGCTCTTGCAGTAGAGACTCTCACCTAAACCTGAAAAGGTGAAGGGAAGCCTGAGGTTCAGTGATAAATACTGAGCATCCCAGGATGAATATTCTCTGGCCAGCTGCAGTGGCCCTTGTGCTATTGGCATACACATTTGTATAAAGAGGTAATAAGTGCTGGAATGACTTTGGAAAATAAATTGTTGCCATTGGTGCATGAGCTTTTTTCTCATTCCAACCTTAGCAATTCTCAGTGGTCAGTGTTCTTTCATTGCAGGTAGATTCTTAGTTTTTGTTTTTTTATTTTTTAATTTATTGTTGAGAGACAGAGAGAGACAGCACGAGCAAGGGAGGGTCAGAGAGAGAGGGAGATACAGAATCTGAAGCAGGCTCCAGGCTCTGAGCCGTCAGCACAGAGCCCGACACGGGGCTCGAACCCACGAACCTGGAGATCATGACCTGAGCCAAAGCCCGATGCTTAACCGACTGAGCCACCCAGGCGCCCTGGTAGATTCTTAGTTGAGACCATCTTGGAAAACTGGATGTTTGCTTTCCTTCTCTGATTATTAAGCTTGTTTTGTAAAAAGATTTCGGTGTTTATCTCAATTGAGAGAGAGTCAAGGAAGATATTTTAATTAAAGGATTATAGTTAAAAGTTCTTTAAAGCATATTAACTAAAGGAAAAACATTTTAGCATCTTAGCCCTTTAAGCTTTCTTGCTGCTTATGCTTAGCTTTAAAAATCCACATTAAAGGAGACCTTTTATCATGCATTAACAATAGGAACTATAAAGGCTTTAATATTTAAATTCAACTGCAAGAATATCAGTCTTTGAGATATCCTGTAAACTTTATAATGTTGACCAAAATATTTTAACTTGCCAAATCTGTTCTTCACTGTGTGAAAAAAATATGGCAATATGAAGTGTGGGTGTAGATGTACTTTTTTAAAGCTTTATTTTATTTTATTTTTTAAAAATTTTTAATGGTTTTAATTTATTTTTGAGAGACAGAGAGAGGCAGTGTGAGCAGGGGAGGGGCAGAGAGAGAGGGAGACACAGAATCCAAAGCAGGCTCCAGGCTCTGAGCTGTCAGCACAGAGCCCGAAGCAGGGCTCAAACCCACAAACTGTGAGATCATGACCTGAGCGGAAGTTGGACACTCAACCAACCGAGCCACCCAGGCGCCCCTAAGCTTTTTTTTTTTAAGAACACTTTTAGGTTCACAACAAAATTGAGAGGCAAGTGCAGAGATTTCTCATATACCCCTTGCCCCTACACATGCCAAACCTCCCCCATTATCAATATCACTTACCAGAATGATACATTTATTACCAAGGATGAACCTACATTGACACATCATAATCTCCCAGAGTCTGTAGTTTAATCCTAGGGTTCACTTCTTAGTGTTGTATATTCTAGTTCTATGAGTTTGGACAAATATATAATTACATTATCCGTTATTATAATATCATACAGAGTATTTTCACTGCCCTAAAGATCTGTGTGTTTTGCCTACTCATTCCTCCCCATCGCCTTGTCTCTAGCAACCACCGATTATTTTTTACTATCTCTATATTTTTGCCTTTTCCAGAATGTCATAAAGTTAGAATTCTACGATATGTATCCTCCTCAGTTTGGCTTCTTTCATTTAGCAGTTCATATAAGATTTCTCCATGTCTCTTCTTGTCTTGATAGCTCATTTTTTTCAAGTGCTGAATAACATTCCGTTGTCTGAATGCACCACAGCTTATCTATTCACCCACTGAAGGACATCTTCGTTACTTCCAAGTTTTGGCAATTATGAATAAAGCTGCTATAAATATTAATGTGCAAGCTTTTTGTATGGATGTAAGTTTTCAACATTTTTGGGTAAATGCCAAGGAGCACAGTTGCCTGATTGTATAGTAAAAGTATGTTTAATATTGTAAGAAACTGCTCTACTGTCTTCTAGAGTCACGGTACCAGTTTGCATTCCCAACAGCAGTGAATTAGAATTTCTCTTGTTCCACACCGTTGTCGGCATTTGGTGTTGTCAATTTTCCAGATTTTGGCCATTCTAATAGTCATGCAGTGGTATCTCATTGTTTTAATTTGCATTCCATGATGACATATGCAGTGAAACATCTTTTCATATGCTCATTTGCCATTTGCTTATCTTCTTTGCTGAGATGTCTGTTAAAGTCTTTGACTCATTAAAAAATTGTTTTTTAATTTTAATTAAAAAAATTTAAATCCAAGTTAGTTAACATATAGTATAATAATGATTTCAGGAATAGATGGCCCATTTCTTTAATCTGGTTGTCTTCTTATTGTTGAGGTTTTTTTAAGCTTTTTAATTTTTTTTTTTTTTAAAGAGGGAGAGCATGAGCTGGGAGGGCAGAGAGAGAGGGAGAAACAGAATCCAAAGCAGGCTGCACGCTCTGAGCTGTCAGCACAGAGCCCGATATGGGGCTTGAACACACAAACTGTGAGATCATAACCCGAACCGAAGTCGGAGGCTCAACCCACTGAGACACCCAGGTTCCCCTCTTATTGTTGAGTTTTAGTAGTTCTTTGTGTATTTTGAATAACTGCCCTTCATCAGATAGATCTTTTGCATATATTTTTTCCCAGTCTGTGCCTTGTCTTTTTTGTAGAGCAGAAGTTTTAAATTTTATGAAGTACAGTTTATCAATTGTTTCTTTCAATGATTGTGTTTTTGGTATTGCATCTCAAAAGGCTTTGCCACACCCAAGATAGTTTAGGTTTCCTCTTGTGCTATCTTCTAGGAGTTTTATAGTTTTTGTACTTTACATTTATGTGTATGACACATTTTGAGTTAATTTTTCTGAAGACTGTAAGCTCTGTATAGATTCATACTTTTCTGTACATGGATTTCAGTTGTTCTACCAGTTTGTTGAAGAGACTGTCTTTGTTCCATTGTATTGTGTTTGCCCCTTTGTAAAAGATTAGTTGACTATATTTATGTGAATCTATTTCTGTGTTCTCTATTGTGTTCCATTGATCTATTTGTCTACTCTTTTGCTAATACCACACTTTCTTGATTACTGCATTTCTAGTAAATACTGAAGTTGGATGATGTCAGTCTTCTAGTTTTGTTCTTTTCCTTCAATAATGTGTTGGCTATGATGGGCCTTTTGTCTCTTCATAAAAACTTTAAAATAAGCTTGTCAATATCTATAAAATGACTTGCTGGGATTTTGATTGGGATTGCATTGAATCTATATATCAAGTTGTAAAGAACTGACATCTTGACAATATTGAGTCTGTCTATCCATAAACACAGAATGTTTCTTCATTGTTTTAGTTATTCTTTGGCATTACTAATCAGAGTTTTGCTTATATACAATCTGTACATATTTTGTTAGATTTTTACCTAGTATTTAGTTTTTTGGGGTGCTCATGTAAATAGAATTGTTTTTTATTTCAAATTTTACTTGTTTGTTGTTGGTATATAGGAAAGCAATGGACTTTTTTGTTGTTATTAATTTTGTGTCCTGCAACCTTGCTATAATCACTTATTAGTTGTGGGATTTTTATTTATTGAATGTTTTGGATTTTCTTCATTAATGGTCATGTCATCTGTGAGCAAAGACAGTTGTTGTCTTCCTTCCTAATCTGTATACCTTTGATTTCCTTTTCTTGCTTTATTGCATTGAAAAAGACTTCTGGTACAATGTTGAAACTGGTGGTGAGAGGACACATCTTTTCCTTGTATTGATCTTAGTAGGAGATATATATCTTTTTTATGTTTGAAAAAAGAAAGATTTAGAGCATCTTCTTATTAGGTCAACTCACCACTAGACTTTTTAATGCCTTTAGTTATCTGTGAGAAAATTGGTATAAAATCAAACATTTTTATTTGCGTCATTCAAGTCACATATATCTCTCTATATTATATATGTTAATTTAATTTATTTCAGCCTAGACTAGTAGGTTCTCTCTCTCTCCCTCAGTCTCTCTTTTTCTTTAATTTTGCCAAATTCACAATGGCAATATTAAAGTAAAATTAGGTTAAAAAGGAAAATAATATAGCTAGTATTTAAAGTTTTTTACACGTGAGGATCTTAATCTACTGTTCCAAACTTAACTTCTGCTACTCCTCTGGATAAAACCTTCATTTGGGGAAGACTTGTGTATTGCTTACTCCCTAAACTTACTACATTAGGCTTTTTTTTTGGTTGCAAGAAAGAAATTCACTCATACAACCTGAAGATAAAGGGTTTTATTGTGAACATCCAGGACTTAGATTTTGTCTTCTGGTGTCTTTCTGGTGACTGTCCTCTTCTCTTTTCTGTCCTGTTCAACCCTCTCTACATTCTCCAATATAAATTCTGGAGGAATATGGGTATAATTGGACCATTCCTATTGCTGTAGTAGGAAGAGTCCTCATGGGTTAGGGCTGTGGAGCTGTTGCTCTTTGGTCAGGCCCACTGTGGTCCAATCAGTGGTCACTTCATGTGAAGAATAGAGTAACACCACTGTCTTGGGTAGGCAGTTTCAGTTGAAAGATGAAATTTTCAGTGTGATTCTGGGACTGTCCACTGCTCCACTTTTGTTGCCATCTATTCTCTTATCCATAGGGTGTTCTCTATCAATTTACACATATTTTGATTCTACCTGGATATAATAGTAATAAGTTAAGCAAATTCTGCCTCCAATATTGCAGTCGGTTGACATATTCCATCTATGATCTCTTAATGGATCATTACTGAGCACATATCATGTGCTAATATTATTAATTATTAAACATATATTAAATCATACTTCTTTAAGATTCCCTTTATTTTACCTTTTCTAAAGTTTATTTTATTTTAGAGAGAGAGAGAATATAAGTAGATAAGGGGGCAGAGAGAGAGGGAGAGAATCCCAAGTAGACTCTCCACTATCAGTGTGGAGCCTGACATGGGGCTGGATCTCACAAACTGTGAGATCATGTCCTGAGCTGAAGTTGAGTATCAGATGCTTAACCCTGAGCCACCCAGGCGCCCCATGTATTGAATCATCTTAAGTAGAATATAAACTCTCTGAGGGGAAGGTCTGTCTCTGTTGTGTCTCTTTTTCCCTAACATGTTTAGGGCATGGATTCTATTTACTAGGTTATGATTTGGTGCCTTTTGCCCATTTTTAAAAATCACATTAATTACTAAAGAAAAGGAAATATATATATCTATTTCCAGTAAAGTAGTACTGCACTAAAAAGTTATTATATATAGAGGGTGCTCTGATACAGTTATTATAGAGTTGAACCTTGAATAACATGTGTTTGAATGGCATGGGTTCACTTATATGTAGAGTTTGTATAGTTCAGTACTGTAAATGTGTTTTCTTTAAGATTTTTTAAATAACATTTTTTAGTTTACTTTATTGTGAGTGTACAGTATATAATACTTATAACAAAATATGTGTTAATTGACTGTTGATGTTACATAATCATTAGTAAGACTTCTAATCAACAGTAGGCTATTAGTACGTAAAGTTTAAGGAGTCAAAAATTATATGTGGGCGATGTGGGCACCTCTAACCCTTGTGGTGTTCAGGTGTCAACTGTATTGTTGTTAAGATGGCACATTCAGAAAGAGATCAGAACAGACTTGAAGAAAACCTCCAATTTTATTTGTATTTATTCATTCATCCATTTATTTTTATTTGAGAATGTGGCACAAGTTGGGGAGAAGGGCAGAGGGAGAGAAAGAGAGAATCAAACAGGCTCCATGTGCAGCATGGAGCCTGATGCAGGGCTTAATCCTATGACCCTGAGATTATGACCTGAGCCAAAGTCAACAGTTGGACACTCAACTAACTGAGACACCCCAGCATTGAACCCCTAACTTTAAATGAGCTGAAGCCTAGGACTCACAGCTCACTAGAAAATCCTCAAATGTTAGAAGACTACAACATAGGGGTGCCTGGGTGGCTCAGTCAGTTAAGCGCCTGACTTCGGCTCAGGTCATGATCTTACAGTCCATGGGTTTGAGCCCCACATTGGGCTCTGTGCTGACAGCTCAAAAACTGGAGCCTGCTTCAGATTCTGTGTCTCCCTCTCTCTCTGCCCCTCCTCAACTCACTCTCTGTCTTTCTCTCTCAAAAAATAAAATAAAGACATAAAAACAAATTAAATAAAAAGAAGACTACAACATATATAAAAAGAAGATAGGTGGGACAAAGACATCCAGAATATGATGATCAAAATGGAGAATTAGCTAAAATGATATTTGATGACTAAATCACTGGGGATCCTTGAAGGAAGAGCACTGAACATACTATCCAGGTCAGTAGGTAAGATGGTTGTCAAGGGAATGGTTATGATTTGAGATCAAGCAGGTAGGGAAGGGCCTAGAAGGGAAGGACTTTTTCAACAGGCTACGGGAATGCAAATATAAAAAGAATTATATTTATTAAATTTAAAGTTGAATTTCTGCTGGTCTTGGGATCGGGTGGGGGGGAAGCAATGTGGACTAACAAGGACAACAATGATCACTGAACGGTTGTAATTTTACCATTGATTTACCTCAGGTGTATGTGGCTTGTATTCCTTAGTTCTCTTCATACTCTCCTGGATCTGTGCTTTTGATCTCTGTGTTATGGACCATTAGCAGTTGGTATTCAAAGAAGCTTTTTCTGGCAATTCCTATGTGACATATTTACAAGAAATGCATGATAGTTGGAATAAGCTAGAGAAAAAGAAATAAAATAAAGGGTGGAAGAAGACATGAACTAAAGGTGCAGGACTTGAAGGCAAAAATCTCACTCTGTTTGATCTTTGGAAGCAACACCAGAAGAATTCCAAGATGGTGACAGCAAGGGATTCATTAAAGAATTTCCATGGGGTGCCTGGGTGGCTCAGTCAGTTAATTGTCTAATTTCTGCTCAGGTCATGATCTTGTGGTTCATGAGTTTGAGCCCCAAGTCAGCACAGAGCTGACAACTCAGAGCCTAGAGCCTGCTTTGGCTTCTGTGTCTCTCTCTCTCTAATCCTCCCCTACTCATGCTCTGTCTCTTTCACTCTCAAAAATAAATAAAACATTAAAAAAAAGAAAATTAAAAATACAAAGAATTCCCTAGGTATCAAAGGATTAGGCTTATTTGCTCTTCTGATATAGTAGAGATAGCTTACGTAAATGCGTATTGGACTACCTAGTTTGTCTCTCTGGAAAAAAAGAGAATGAATAAGAGAAAACTCATTTAGAGATTTTGGGCATAAGAAAGATGATAAAATATAAATGAACTTGGACTTGTAAGAAGGAAAAATGTAAACTGGTGCAGCCCCTCTGGAAAACAGTGAGGAGGTTCCTCAAAAAACTATCCATAGAACTCCCCTATGACCCAGCAATAGCACTGCTAGGGGTTTACCCAAGGGATACAGAAGTGCTGATGCATAGGAGCACATGTACCCCAATGTTCATAGCAGCACTGTCAACAATAGCCAAAACATGGAAAGAGCCTAAATGTCCATCACCTGATGAATGGATCAAGAAGATGTGATATATATATACAATGGAGTATTACATGGCAATGAGAAAGAATGAAATATGGCCATTTGTAGCAAGGTGGATGGACCTCGAGGGTGTCATGCTAAGTGAAATAAGTCAGGCAGAGAAGGACAGATACCATATGTTTGCACTCATAGGTCTAACAGGAGAACAGGAGAAACCTAATGGAGGACCATGGGGAGGGGAAGGGGGAAAGAGAGTTGGAGAGAGAGAGGGACGCAAAACCTGAGACTATTGAATACTGAAAACAAACTGAGGTTTGAAGGGGGAGAGGGAGGGGGGGGTAAAAGAAGTGGTGGTAACGGAGGAGGGCACTTGTGGGGAAGAGCACTGGGAAACCAATTGTATGGAAACCAATTTGACAACAAACTATTGAAAAGAAATAAAAAAAATTTAAAAAAGAAGGAAAAATGACTTCTTTTTTCACAGTGACCTTGAAGTAAATAGAAATAATTTGTCCTTGAAGATACACTCCTTTATCTTCGTGAAATTGATCTTGAAGTCTACCTTGTGGATTTCTTTTTTTAAATATTCATTTATTTTTGAGAGAGAGCGCACCATGCACACAAGTCGGGGAGGAGCAGAGAGATAGGAAGACAGAAGTTCCAACTGGGCTCTGTGCTAACAGCAGAGATCATGATGTGCGCTTGAACTTACCGACCATGAGATCCTGACCTGTGGTAAAGTCAGATGCTTAATTGACTGAGCCACCCTGGAGCCCCTAGTTTGTTGATTTCTGAGCCAGCTTACTAGATTTCCAGCAGGGTAAGGGGGGGATTATAGAAGGTTTTTCTTCATAGATAGCCTAGTTGAATGTTCCTTTCCTCTTAAGGGTCTTTAAGGGTGTGCAGATAAAAAAGTAGCTTTTCATCAGCTACTTTTGCCTATTTTACCTACTTTTACCTATTACCTGTTAGGACTAATTTAGCAACTATTCATATTTACAGAATATTTGAGAAGTCTTTCTAGCTGCCGCATTTTAAAGTGAGTCTTGATAAACTGGGACATTTCTAAGAAAGTGAGGGCTTAACAGGAAAGAATTCTTAAAATATCTGGGTCTCTTCATGTATTTTTTTTTAATTGAAAGGAGGAGATAAATTTATACCATGTAGCTCCAGAATGTGAAAGTTAGATTATTGGGTAGAGTGCAGAAAGCAGATTTTCTTAAAATAAGAACTTTCTAACACTTAAGAGTTGTTTGAGAGTGGAATTGGCCACCTAGTGAGGCAGGCTGTATTAGCCATCTTGGGCTGCCAGAACAAACAGTGATAGGCTAGGTGGGTTAGACAAGAGAAATGTTATTTTTTTCATAGTTCTGGACATCAGGATCAAGGTACCCACTGATTTAGCTGCGAGTGAGATCTCTTTTCATGGCTTGCAGGTGGCTGTCTTTTTGCTATGTACTTATATGCACATGCACATGTCTTTCCTTGGCGCATATATGCAGAAAGAGAGAGAGAATACATGAATTATTGTAAGTGCTGTGGTGTCTTTTATAAGGACACCAATCCTATTGGACCAGGGTCCCACGCTTATGACCTTATTTGACCTTAATTACTTACCTAGCAGCCATTCTTCAAATATAGTCATACTGGGGTTAGGTCTTTGGCATATAAATTTTTGGGAGACGCAAACAAAATAGGACAACTCTATGTTTGGAGTATTTAAATAGAAGCTAGTTAGCCATCTGTTAAGACTGTTGTAGAGGGGAATCCTCAAACTAGGAGATGCTTGATCTGAGGAACACAGTTTTCTTGAATCTAAAGGAACAGGGTAGAGCTGTAGAGTATTGGAGATAGGCGTGCACGTAGGGGTGCATATTTGAAAAAATAAAGATTTAATCTTATTCTGGGAGCTTCTTAGGAACCCGAATCATATTTGTTGGAAAATCAAGGTAGAAATAAAGAAAATTTCTTACCTCTAGAGCTGCTTGGACTTGTTTAGACAAAGGAATTGAAAATGATAGCATCTACTTACATAGAATTTCCAAATACCTTAATCTTCATCAATAATAAAAATAAAGATAATACATACATATTTGTCACGTAGATGGTTCTTTAAAGGACAGATTCATAATAATATTATAGATATGCCGTGTCATTGATAGATGCCGGAACTACTTTTAGAGAACATAAACCACATTTAATTTTATTTTTCAACACATCCTTTTTTTGGGGTAGGGGGAGAGTGTGTGAGCAGGGGAAGGGACAGGAGAGGGAGGGAGAAAATCTAAAGCAGGCTCCTTGCTCATTGCAGAGCCCAAGGAGGGGCTCATTTCCACAACCTGAGATCATGACCTGAGCCGAAATCACGAGTCCGACGCTTATCCAACTAGCTACCCTGGTGCTCCGGTTTTTCAACACATGCTAACACATAGTCCTTTTCACTAGGCAATGAAGTAAGTTTTGCATCCAGTTGTATATCAGAATTGGACCTAATAACAACTAAATATTGGAATTATTTGAAAACATTTTTATATACAGATTGTATTGTGATGATTTGAATCCATTTAGCATTAAAAATTAATGACAATCTAAATTGTTCAGTGTTGATGGCTATAAAATAGTTACTGGGAGAAGATGGTTATCGTTTTAGGTATTTGGTATTTACTATGGTTCTTACATACATTAATATTTATGCTAATCACAGTAAAAATTTGTTTGCTGCAAGATATGCAAGGGATATAAGATATGCTACACATTATATAATGTTCCATTGTAGGGGCTCAGGGCAGACTGCCCCAAGATGGGCCACTTTGGCATAAAAATGATTTTGAATTAAAACTAATAAAAATCCAGCAGATGCAGAAAAAGCTTTCTGCCTCCCCCTCAAATGCCTAAATTTACATTGGAAAGAAGAATCTTAACAGGAAGAGAAGCTATTAATGGGGACTCCCCTTTACCTAAGAACTTTATCGGCCTAGTAGGGAAACCTTGTTTTTCCAAACATCTCTTTTCACCTTCTTGCTAATGAGCTTTCTCCCCTTGGTATCCTCAGGCCTCACCTCCTCTCATTAGTTCATATAAGCCTCATGTTGCCTCATTGTCCTGGAATTTCATTTCAGTATGGATTTCCCATGCGTACGCTAAAATTTTATTTTCTCCTGTTGATCTGCCTCATGTTGATTTGATTCTAAGTTGAGCTAGAAGGACCTAGGTCAGGGGAAGATCTTCCTCTCCCATGCCATTTTCCTTATTTAGTTGATTTGCTACAATATTGGGAACATGGAGAAATGAAGAGCCAACAGGAAGCAGAGAAATAGGATAGTTTTGCCTTGATATAAAGGAGGTTGTGAATTTTTTTTTCATGTTATGCTATTTTTTGTTTTTCTTTCATTATAAGTTTGATACATGCTTATTATAGAATGCTTTGGGAAAACGCATTATTTTTAAACTCACCATCTGTTACCTCAAAACTCGATTTTTTTAGACAATATGAATTCATCATTCCTTTTGGTCCAAAGTTTTAAAATAAAACAGCAATGCAGTTTACTTTAAGGAAATCTTCAGTTCTTACTACTAAAAACCTAAAAATATTTTTAAAAGTAAGAAAATCTTCAAATTAATTTTCTATCTTTTGATGCAATTTATTAAATTGTTTTGTGCAAGAAATTAAAATTAAGTCAAAATGAACCAAAAATTATGGTGTTAAGATGGCTGATATCAAAATTATTGATATGAAAGATTGTAAAAATATTTATATCTTGTTCAAAGAATTTAGTTATGTTGTAAGCATATTAGTATCCAGTAATAGAGATGCCTGGGTGGCTCAGTCGGTTAAGCATCCAACTTTGGCTCAGGTCATGATCTTGAGGTTTGTGAGTTCAAGCCCCCCTGTTCAGCTCTGTGCTGACAGCTCAGAGCCCAGAGAGTGCTTTAGATATTGTGTTTCCCTTTCTCTCTGCCCCTCCCTGACTCAAATTCTGTCTGTCTGTCTCTCTCTCAAAAGTAAATAAACATTAAAAAAATTAGTATCCAATAATAACTTAGAAAAGTGATTATAAGGCAAGTGGTAGGTAGTTTTTAGCCATTATTATTTAACCTGAAAACCCTTTGTTAATGTGGGGTTACCCTACTGGATGGGGGCCACCAAATGTGGGCAACCGGATGAGGTGATGGCTGGCAGCATGAGTGGTGAAGGAATTCACCCAAGGCAGAACAAGAAAGAAGTTTACTGAATACACCACAAGGGAATGGTGGGCAGGACAGCAAAGCAGAGACTGTCGGCCCTGAGGCAGTGGTGGTGGGGGGGCTGCAGTTAAAGGGGGACGGTGAGGAAGTATGGGAACATATGAAATTCTCCTTTTTTGGTATCTGTGTCTAGGTGTAAGTAACCCAACGGTTAGCTAGGGCTTATGGATATTTTCAAGTGCATCTAATGGGCCTGTTTGTATTCAGCCAGGGGGTTGGGGGTCACTAGGGCCCTTCAACCTTACTCAGCTTTCATTGTTCAAGTTGGTTGCCTAAAAGTGGCCTCTACAGTTAAGAATTTTATCTTCTTATGCCATTGCTTACTAAAAAATTAGATAGGAACTCTTTTATATTTTGGTTTTAATATTGCTGAATAAGCAAATTATAGAAATTCAAAGACTGAAATATCTTTGGAGATGATTTTGTTCAATTTCATTTTTCATAGATGAGTAAACTAAGCTCTGATAGAAATGAAATAATTTCCTCTGTTGGGTTACTAATAACCCCTTCCCCCACTGTCACATTTCTTCTGTGGGGTTCATAGAATAACTAATTGTTGATTCCCCACCCCAATCCAGTGTTGGAAAACATGTTTAACAATGTAAAAAAGAGCTCAGAAGTGCTTCTATGGCAAAAGTGAATTTAAGCCAAGCTATGAAAGATCATGAAATTTCTCTGGAAAGTTTTCATGCAGTTAATAGTTTATTTGTCCAGATTTCTAACTTGGATGTCTTATAAAATCAGTTGCTGTGTACAAAGATTTTATTTATAAGAATTTATGTTTTTAATACAGTATTTTGACAGACAAGCCTCCTGTTGTCTGAGAGAGGAATCAGACCATTTGTTGGAAGATATTTAATTGGTTGAATGATTAATAAAAACAGAGTATGTAGTTATCTTATTTGTTTACTGCATTGCCTATTCTTAGTCAATTAAGTAAAACCGATCCCATAACAAATATTCCTGGAGATACAATTTAAGTATAATTAAATCTACAGGGTCTAGTGAGCTTGCAGGGAGTACAGTATCCAAGCCTGAATTTATACTAAGTGATTTTTTCAGGCAGCAGTTTTATTTATTTATTTATTTGACTTTTTTTGAGCCAGGGAGGTGCTGAATGCAGAAGTAAGAAGCACTTTCTTGTTACTCCTAATTATTCTAGGTGGGAATCAATCTGAAGTGCTTCCATTAAAGAGCATACTTGCTGCCAAGAGACTTCTTTCTCTGCTTGCATAAGAATTTAGGCATAGAGTTTGATTTCTTAGTAACATAGGTCTTTTCGAGGAGGAGCCAGTGTCAGAAATTGGCTCTGTAGGCAACAGTGAGACAGAATAATAAAATGTGCCTGGGCTATTGAGTCAAAAAATAATTAGGTTTGAATCCTGACCCTAGGAATTGCAAAGCAATATGACTTT
Source organism: Suricata suricatta (assembly GCF_006229205.1). NCBI lineage: Eukaryota > Metazoa > Chordata > Mammalia > Carnivora > Herpestidae > Suricata > Suricata suricatta. Next base: position 104,311,100 of record NC_043700.1, on the reverse strand, counting down.
GGGAAATACTAATTGCTCTGAGCCTTAATTTGGCCATCTATGAAATGAAGATAACAATATATTTGTTATGAGAATCGAATGAAATAATGACTGTCAAGCACGAATGGCAGTATCTGGTACATGTTGCATAAAGTCTTAATTCCCTTCCTACCTCCCTCCAAATCCAATTCTACTTCCTTTGGATTCCTTTGCAGACTGAAGTGCAGAATAATTGAAGTGGGGATAGAGAGCACTGGGCTACTACAGAAGCCATTTTATTTGTGAATATTACCTTCCAATAAATGTAGGAGAGGAATCAAGATTACCATTCTCCGTTGTGCTCCAATCCTAAACCCAGTTCTAATTGCAAACAGCCCACATCCAATTAAATCCAAGTCCTAGAAGCCTCATCTTTGGGTATTACTTGGAGACTTGACACAATGATAGTCCTGTGTTCCAGGGTGAGGTATTCCAGGACTGGCCTCAGTTGCTTACAGAGTCCCAGTGCTCAGGTAAAGTGGCTTCCTATATTTCTGTTTGAAAGATGAACAAAAGTGATAGTTGCTTAAGTAAGAAAGATGGCAAAATCCAGGGACAGGATCAAAAAGGACACTTAGATTAATTTTTTAAAAATTATAGGGAGTGCCTGGATAGCTTAGTTTGTTGGGCATCTGACTTGATTTTGGCTCAGGTCATGATTTTGTGGTTCGTGAGTTTGAGCCCCACATCAGTCTATGCAGTGATGGTGGGGAGCCTGCTTGGGATTCTGTCTCTGTTCTTCTACTGCTTGTGCTCTCTTTCTCTCTACAAATAAATAAATAAAAACTTAAAAAATTATGCGTATATGTGTATATATCATAAGCTTAATCATTTTAACCATTTTTTAAATTAAAATTTTAATTTTTATTTTAGAGAGAGGGAGAGAGCAGGGTAGAGGCGTAGAAGGGGACAGAGAGAGAGAGAGAGGGAGAATCTAAAGCAGCCTCCATGTTCAGCACGAAGCCTGATGCGGGGCTCAATCCCACAACCCTGAGATCATGACCTGAACTGAAACCAAGAGTTGGTGGCTCAACTGATTGAGCCACCCAGGTGCCCCTAACCATTTAAAAAATATTAAAATGTTTATTTATTTATTTATTTTAGAGGGAAGGAGAGAGAGAGAAATGCAAGCAGAGGAAGGGCAGAGAGAGGGAGACAGAGAATACCAAGCAGGCTCCACCCTGTCAGTACAGAGCCCAATATGGGGATCGAACTCATGAACCATGGGATCATAACCTGAGCCAAAATCAAGATTCAGATGCTCAACTGAGTGAGCCATGCAGATGCCCCACCATTTTGGCCATTTTTAATGTACAGTTCAGTGACATTAAATCCGTTCACTTCGTCAGGCCACCATCCCCCCAACTTTCACTATATCTACACTGAAACTCTGTACCAGTTAAATAGTAACTCCCCAGTCCCAGCCCCTGGAAACCACCATTTGTATATTCTCTTGTTCTATAAATTTAACTATCCCTCATATAAATGGAATCACAAAGTATTTGTGCTTTTGTGATTGGCTTATATTGCTTATTATAATGTCTTAAAAATTCATCTATATCAAAGCATGTGTCTAAATGTGCTTCCTTTTTTATGGATGGATAACATCCCATTGTATGTATTGTATGTATATATCATATTTTATTTATCCATTCATTACAGATGGTTGCTTCCATCTCTTGGCTATTGTGACTATGTTGGTATACAAATATCTATTTAAATGAGTGTCTGCTTTCATTTTTTGGGGGTATATATCAAGAAGTAGCATTGCTGGATCATATGGTAGTTCATTTTATAAGTTTTAGAGAAATTGCCAAAACTGTTTTTCATAGGGGCTGTAGCATTTTACGTTCCTACCAGCAGTGCATAAGGGTTACAATTTCTCTACATTGTTGCCAACACTTGTTATTTTCTCTTCCTTCCTTCCTTTTCTTTCTTTCTTTCTTTCTTTCTTTCTTTCTTTCTTTCTTTCTTTCTTTTTTTCTTTCTTTCTTTCTTTTCTTTCCTTCTTTCTTTCTTTCTCTCTTTCTTTTGATAATGTCATCCTAATGGGTGTAAAGTGGTAAGATACTTTTAAAAACATGAATTGTTGGGACACCTGGGTGGCTCAGTTAAGCGACTGACTCAGGTTCAGGTCATGATCATGTGGTTTGTGAGTTGGAACCTCGCGTTGGCTTCATGCTGACAGCTCAGAGCCTGGAGCCTGCTTCAGATTCTGTGTCTCCCTCTCTGTGCCCCTCCCCTGCTGGTGCTCTGTCACTCTGTCTTTAAAAAATAAATAAACGTGAAAAAAAATTTTAAAACATGAATCGTGATATACAATGCATAACCTGTCTCATTTCCTAGCCTGGGATCTATGTACAATGCAGGTGGTTGTTGAATGAATGAGCAAGAATCCACATGTCATATATGAAATGAAATAAATCTATAAAAAATAATCCAGGAAGTAATGCAATACAACATATTCATCTATCCATCCATTCAGTCAATGAACAGGAGGATACACCATGCACTATTGATTGTTAGGAGGTCAAATTTCAATAAAAAAGTGAAGCCAAGACAAATGAGGTTTCTTCACTCAACGAGTTCACAGTCAGTTAACCTCCCTAGGGAGGAAGGCTGAGTCACCAAAATATGACAGCTCAGTTAGAGTATCTTTAAAAAAAAAAATCTAACCCTTTTAGCATTAAAGTCCATATTTTTAAAGCCTCATTGTGATCAATAATAATACTGTATTCTAGTTTTGGTGACATTTGTTTTCTTATGCAAGTTAGTAAATAATACATAAAATACATATATATATCTATATGTGTGTATACATGGCTTACTTCATGAGATTTAAGCCCTCTGAAGTTCTGGGGTTGAAACAAGCCCAAATGGCTCTAAGATATTCATTGTATGTAGTGAATTAACTTTTCTTTTCATCTAGAATGGTGCTAGCTATTTGCCATTTTTGGGAGAATTGAGAAATAATTACTCAAATCATTTTCTGTATCTTGTGTTCAGATGAAGACCCCCTATTGGTAAAGTCTGCCTCAGTGATTTTTCACTTCTCAGTGAAATAATAAAATTTTCTGAACCTGCAAAGCTTTTGCTTTCTGTATAAATTGAGAAGGATTAAAAGGACATTTATTTGCAACTGAATCATAGTCTTTCTTCCCATAGAGAAGAATGGGCTCCTTTTTTTGGGTGGGATTTGTCTTTTTTTTTTCTTTCCCAAATTTTTACTAAGATTTTAGTTAATGAACAAATAGCGTAATATTGGTTTTAGGATTAGAATTCATCACTTACATATAATACCCAGTGCTTATCATAACATGTGCTCTCCTTAATGCCCCTCACCCACTTAGCCATCCCCTACCCCCCACCTTCCCTAATCAACCCTCAGTTTGTTCTCATCATTAAGAGTGTCTGGAATTTATTTGTCTTATGTCTAAGTCAAGAAAATGTAAATGAGCGTACTGTCATTCGGTTTATTATACTCAAGCTATGGATTGAACTTACTACCTGAACACAAGTGTACAGTACCTTGCTCCCAAGACTCTGTATTACTTTTTCTACTTATTTAGTTCCATTTTATTCAACAATTATGTATTGAAACCCTACTATGTACTCACTACTATGCTAGGTCCTAATAATAGAAAAGTGAACTGATCCTGTGGCCTAGTGGTAGAGGAAAACAAATGAACAGACAATTATAATTGCTAAGCATTAATTAAATAGCAGAGCAAGCACAGGATGCTGAGGTAGCACAGAAAAGAGACTCCAACTCAGACAAAGATTAGAGGAGACTTCCTGGAGGAACGGATGACTAAATTAAGATATCCAAGAAGGAAGAAAAAATTCCTTCTCAAAAGAGACAGCATGGGTAAGTGTGCATTCTTAAGGAAATACAGCAAGGTCAGAGTGGTTTGAGACCACACTGTGAGAGTGTGAGATGAAGCAGAGAAACAAGCAGGCGCTCGTTTATCTAGGATGTTACCAGTCCTCTTCAGGACTCCATTCGGAGCACATGGAGGCTTGTCATGGAGCCTGAAGAAAGGGTGCATCACAAAGTAATTTATGTTCTGGAAAGATAACTCCAGCTGCAATGTGGAGAATGAGTAAGGGAAGGGCAGGAAGGAGGTTGAGGAGACCATGAATTTCTTGTACTAATCTAGGAATAGAGATAGTTTTATAAATTTGGGCACTCTTTCCCACAATTTGGTGACTTTTTTGGATATCTGATATATGACTTTTTTGGAGGAAAAGGGTGACTCCTGGTTTCTGTCCTGGCCACTAGGTGAGATGGAAAATGGAAGGAGCCGCAGTTTCCTAAGGAAGATGACAAGTTCAATTTTATATAGTTTATATTTGAGGTGCCAGTGAGACAATGAAGAAGTTTGTGGTGGAAGTTTCAGGGACAGATTAGAGAAAATTATTGTTGTTTAATTTTTGCTCTTATTGCCAATCCTCTTTTAGGATGTCACTATGTGATTAATAATTAACTTTATATTCTGTTTCCTGTGGAATTGGATCCAAAGAGTACAACAGGAAAGGGGATATGACTTGGTGCTTCTTGGGGGCATCATGAGCTGAGGTAGCAGCTTGATTATCGCTTTCTGCCAACAGCTAAATGATTACTCCTTCCTACTTATATAAATAAATAAATATTTAATTGCATTTTTATGTACATGTAGCTAAGTATGATCTGTTAAAATTTTTTAATGTTTATTTATCTTGAGAGAGAGGAGAGAGAGAGAGAGAGAGAGAGAAAGTGGGGGTGGGGCTGAGACAGAAAGAAAGAGAGAATCCCAAGCAGGCTTTGTACTGTTAGCTCAGAGCCTGACATGGGGCTCGTACTCATGAACCTGTGAGATCATAACCAGAGCTGAAACCAAGATTCAGATGCTTAACCGACTGAGCTACACAGGTGTGCCAGAGAAGTACGAGGAGAGGGGAATTACTAATTAAATAACCTTAACATTGCCAGAATTTTTTTTGCACAAAGTACTTTATTTTATGAAAAATAATAAAATCATTGAGGAAATAATTGAGTAAACCTTTTGAGTAAACTGTGTACATCAAAAATATTTGAAAGGTTACGAGAATTTTGAAGAGCAATGCAGAAGACATAGAAAGGAAAAAATGACTGGACGTAAGATAGATTTGGTGACACTTCACAAATTACAGGGTGGGGGGAAGTCTCCCTATCTTCTTGCCTCTCTAAGTGGTATATTAGAAACCACGTGTAAAGAGTTTTTGTCATTCAGTTGCTGCTTCTTATTCTCCTGTAACAAGCCTGAAACATTATACTTATTGGTGAGACTGATGCTCAGCTGTTACTCACTGGTAGGCTGTGGTGGTTTTTTTTTTTTTAAACATTTTTTTAAATGTTTTTTTAATTTATTTTTGAGAGACAGAGAGAGACAGCGCAAGCAGGGGAGGGTCAGAGAGAGAGGGAGGTACAGAATCTGAAGCAGGCTCCAGGCTCTGAGCTAGCTGTCAGCACAGAGCCCAATGCAGGGCTCGAACCCACGAACCGTGAGATCAAGATCTGAGCCAAAGCTGGAGGCTTAACTGACTGAGCCACCCAGGTGCCCCAGCTGTCATGGATTTTTATAGCTGATATCTAATCTGGTTGCTGGTTGTTATTATTATTTCTTTAGTAATTTATATTCTCTGACAGCATTGATTTAGGAAGCCTTTCTTTTCTTTCTTTCTTTTTTCTCTTCTTTAAAAGAGTATTTTATTTTAAAAAAATGTTTATATGAGAGAAAGGAGGTGGGGGAGGGGCAGAGAGAAAGGGAGAAAGAGCATCCTAAGCAATCTCTGCACTGTTAGTATGGAGTCCAACACAGGGCTTGATCCCACAAACCATGAGGCTGTGACCTTAGCCAAAATCAAGAGTTGGATGTCCAACTGACTGAGCCACCTAGGCCCCTTTCTTTCTTTATTGTGTTTTAAAGTTTATTTATTTATTTTCAGAGAGAGAGTGGGAGACATGCAGAGAGAGAGAGAGAGGAAGAGAGAGAATCCCAGGCAGGCTCCACACACTGTCACCCACAGAGCCCAATGTGAGGCTTGAACCCATAAACCATGCGATCATGACCTGAGCTGAAGTTGGACACTCAACCAACTGAGTCACCCAGGCACCCTCCTCTTTTTTTTTTTTTTAATTTTTTTAATGCTTTTAATTTATTTTTGTGAGACAGAGAGAGACAGTGTGAGCAGGGGAGGGTCAGAGAGAGTGAGAGACACAGAACCTGAAGCCGGCTCCAGGCTCTGAGCTAGCTGTCAGCACAGAGCCCGATGCGGGGCTCAAACCCATGGACCATGAGATCATGACCTGAGCCAGAGCCAGACGCTCAACCGACTGAGCCACCCAGGTGCCCCTCTTTTTTTTTTTTTTAAAGTTTTATTTATTAAAAAAATTTTTTTTAACATAAGCTCTACATCCATTGTGGGGCTTGAACTTAATGACCCTGAGATCAAGAGTTGCATGCTCTACCTACTGAGCCAGGTGCCCCCCACTTTATATATTTAAAGTGTTCAATGTGATGATTTGGTATATGTATACCACCACAATCAGGTTAATGAATACATTAATCACCTAACATACTTGTGTGTGTGTGTGTGTGTGTGTGTGTGTGTGTGTGTGTGTGTGGTGATAATGCTAACATCTACTCTCAGTAAATTTCAAGTATACAATCCAGTATTATTAACTATTTAGATCCTCACAACTTACTTATCTTAAAACTGATGCTTAGGGGCACCTGGGTGGCTCAGTTAGTTAAGTGTCATGATCTCGTAGTTAGTGAGTTTGAGACAGTTCAGAACCTGGAGCCTGCTTTGGATTTTGTGTTTCCCTCTCTCTCTCTGCCCCTCTCTTGCTCACACCCTGTCTCTCTCTCAAAAATAAAATAAGCATTAAAAAAACCTGAAGTCTTATACCTTTTGAGTAGCATGTCCCTGGTAACCACTGTTCTACTTCCTGTTTCTAGTCTTACTTTGGATTCCACATATAAGTGAGATCATGAAGTATTTGTATTTCTCTTTCTGGCTTATTTCATTTAGCATAATGTCCTGACTTATCCATGCTGTCACAAATGGCAGGATTTCCTTATTTCTCATGGCTGAATAATATTGAATCATGTGTTTATTCATTCATTTATAGACAGATGTATAGGCTGTTTCCATATCTTGGCTATGGTGAATAATGCTACATGACCATGGGAATGCAGATATCTCTTTGAGGCACTGATTTCATTTCCTTCAGATACCCAGAAGTGGGATTGGAGGGTCATATGATTGTCTATTTTTAGTTTTTTGAGGTACTTCCATACTGTTTTCTGTAATGGAAATTTACATCCCCACCAACAGTGTGTAGGAATTCCCTTTTCTCCACTTCCTTGCTGATACTTGCTACCTCTTAAAAAAATTTTTTTTTAATACTTATTTTCAAGAGAAGGAGAGAGTCAGAGAGGGAGCAGGGGAGGGGCAGAGAGAGAGAGACATAGAATCTGAACTCTGAACACTGAGCTGTCAGCTCAGAACCCGACGTGGGCTCGAACTCACGAACTGTGAGATCATTGCCTTAGCTCAAGTCAGACACTTAACCCACTGAGCCACCCAGGCGCCCCCCAAAAAGTGATTTTATTAAAGCACAGGGACAGGACCCGTGAGCAGGAAGAGCTGCTGCTCTCTCTCTCTTTTTATGTTTATTTATTTTGAGAGAGAGAGAGAGCGAGGGAGCAAGCACGAGCAGGGGAGGGGCAGAGAGAGAGGAGAGACAGAATTCCACTTAGGCTTCATGCTATCAGCACAGAGTCCAACCCGTCAATCATTAAATTATGACCTGAGCTGAGATCAAGAATCAGATGCTTAACCCATTAAGCCACCCAGACACCCCATCTCTTGTTTTTTTTTGGTAAAAGCCATTCTAACAGGTGTGAGATGATACCTCATTGTGGTTTTGATTTGCATTTTCCTGATAATTAGTGATGCTGAGCACCATTTTATGTACCTGCTAGCCTTATGTATGTATTCTTTGGAAAAATATCTATTCAGAGCCTTTACCAAATTTTTTAACTGGATTTTTTATGCTATTGGGTTTTAGTAGTTGTATGCTGTTTTTTAAAAATATATTTTGGGGGTGCCTGGGTGGCTCAGTTGGTTGGGCGTCCGGCTTCGGCTCAGGTCATAATCTCACGGTTCGTAGGTTTGAGCCCCGTGTCAGGCTCTGTGCTGACAGCTTAGAGCCTGGAGCCTGCTTCAGATTCTGTGTCTCCCTCTCTCTCTGACCCTCCCCTGCTCACACTGTCTCTCTCTGTCTCTCAAAAATATATATATTTTGGATATTAACCTTTTACTAGTTACATGATTTTCAAATTTTATTTTCCCATTCAGTAGGTTGCTTTTTCATTTTGTTGCTTCCTTTGCTGTATGGGAGTTTTTAGTGTGTTGTAGTCCCACTCATTAATTTTTGCTTTGTTGCCTGTGCCCTTGGTGTCATATCCAAAAAAATCATTGCCAAGACCAATGTCAGTGAACTTACTGCCTGTATTTTCTTCTAGGAGTTTTATGATTTTAGGTTTTACATTCAAGTCTTTAATCCATTTTGGTTAATTTTTGTGTATGGTATAAGGCAGGGGTTCAGTTATGAAACTGAAACTTGCATGTGACTGTCCAGTTTTCAGAAGAGACTATTCTTTCATCATTGAATATCCTTGGCTCCTTTGTCATAAATTAATTGACCATACATGTGTGGGTTTATTTCTGTTCCATTGAGCTATGTGTCTGTCTTTATGTACATAACATAGTTTTAATTACTATAGCTTTATAATATAGTTTGAAATAAGGAGCATGATGCCTCCAACTTTGTTCTTCTTTCTGGAGATTGCTTTGGGATATTTGGGGTCTTTTGTGGTTCCATACATATTTTAGGGTTGTTTATTCTCTTACTGTGAAAAATGCCATTGGAATTTTGATAGGGATTGCATTGAATCTGTATATTGTTTTGGGTAGTGGGAACCTTTTTTTTTTTAGAGAGAGAGAGAGAGTGAAAATGAACAAGTAGGGGATGGGCAGAGGAAGAGAGAGAGAGAATCCTAAGCGAACTCTATGCATGGAGCTTGATGCAGGGCTTAATCCCATGACCTGAGCCGAAATCAAGAGTCAGATACTTAACTGACTGAACCACCCGGGTGCCGCTGGGTAGTGTGAACATTTTAACAATATTAATTTTTCCAATTCATGAGTATGGAATATCTTTCCATTTGACTGTGTCTTTTTCAATTTCTTCCATCACTATATTATAATTTTCAGTGTGCAGGTGTTTTACTTCCTTGGTTAAATTTATTCCCAGGTTTTTTTTTTTTTTGATGCAATCATAAGGGGTTGTTTTCTTTTAGCAGCTGCAAAAAATTAGGGCTACAGACAAGTAGACAAGCTCCTTTCTAGGAGATACCAGTGAGCTGTAGTGAGGCGGATGGATGGCGTGTAGATGGCGTCCCCTGGCTTACATTGCTGTCGTTCCCTGAGCACTTCTGTAGCCTCTAGATGGTGCCCAGCCTGAAGGCTGCCCCTCAGGCCTCCGCTCCAGGAGTAGCACGTACTCCTCTTTCACCAAAAGGCTAGGGGTGTGTGCTTTAGTATGCTGTCCGTGCAGTGCCCTGGAGGTGGTAGCCTGCCAAGAACTTTTTCTGTCGGTCTCATGGGACTCAGGAATGCAAGCCCCCCTGGCCACTAGAGCCCAGCAATCAAGAGGTAACCCCTCTGGAGCAGCCAACAAAAGCAGGCACCAGTCATAAAAACTGGGGCAGCAGACACGTATCACAGCTTCCCTCAAGAGGTGCTGATTCTCTGGAGCATGGCAGAAGGAGAGTGTGAGGACAGTGCCTGCTCTCTGAGGTCCCAGGAGAGGTTTAAGGTCAGCCTTTAGATGTGTATTTAATTAGAAGCCTGTCTCTTAGGCTGCAGTTCGGAGGAGAAGCTAATAGGCCTCTTTCACAGAAATACTGAGCACCCGGGTTTGTTGCCGCTTGCTGAGCCCTGGGGTGGTAGCTGTTTGAGTTCTTTCTCCATTGGTTGTAGTTCTGTGGGACCTGCAAATATAACCCCCGCTGGTCACTGGGGCCAGGTGCTGTAGAGGAGTCCCCTAAGAGCAACATCAATAATCATGACACCAGACAAAGGTATATGGTCTATTCTAGAAGGTACTAGTGAGGTGGAGTGAGGCAGAGGGAGAATGCAAATCTTGTCTTCATCAGGCTCTATACTAGGCTGCTATGAACGTGCAGAATAAGAAGCCTACCCCTCAGGTCGAAGCTCCTGGATAAGAAATAGTCCTTTCTCACAGAAAGGCCAGGAGTGTCCTTTAGTATGCTACCTATGCAGTGTGTTAGTGGTGGTGATCTGTCAAGAAATGTCTTGGGGTGCCTGGTGGCTCAGTAGGTTAAGCATTTGACTTTAGCTCAGGTCATGATTTCATGGGTTGTGAGTTTAAGCCCCATGCTGGGCTCTGTGCTGACAGCTGGGAGCCTGAACCTGCTTTGGATTCTGTATCTCCTTCTTTCTCTGCCCTCCCTTGCTCGCACATGTGCACATGCTCTCTCTTTCTCTTTCTCAAAAATAAACATAAAAAAAAGGAATGTCTCTCTGATTGTGACAGTCCCATGGGACCCAAGAATGCAAGCCCTTCTGGCTTCTGGAGCCAGGTCCTCAAGGGGGAATTCCCTGGGTGGCAGCTGCAAAAACTGGGTCACCAGATGTAGAAACTGGAGCAGCATTAATGTGTAGAAGCTACCCTCTGGGAGATACTGGTGCTCCGGAATACAATAGATGGAATGCAGGAAGATGACACTCACTGGCTGGATCGAAGTGGAGAAAAAAATTGCAAAGATGACACCCACCAATAAAAGGAAAAAGAAAAAGAAATAAAAAGAAAAGAAGGAAAAGATAAAAAGGAAAAAAGAAAAGGGGAAATAAAAAGAAAAATAGAGAAGGAAAGTGGGGGGAGAAAAAGGCGTTTCCTGGCAGTAGCAAGACAAACGGTGAGTGTCCAAGATAGTGCCTGCTGGCTAGGACATACAGGTGGTACCCGTGGGAAAGGGAGGGGGGAAACGATGGTACCTGCTGGTTTTAGAAATGCAGAGTGAGAGCAGGAAGATTGTGCCCAACAGCCTGCTACCCCCAGAGAATATCTTAGCTGGCCCTTTTCCCTCAGATCAATACTTTAAAATTAGGAAATGAGTTTCTTTCACATGAAGTCTGGGCATTTCTCAAAGGGTTATTTCTTGGCCCTGGAGTGGGTGAGTCTGCACACAGGCCCTTTAAGAGTTATTCCTCAGTTTGGCACAGCCCCCAGGCTCTTGTGGGCATAAGTCTCATTGGCCTTCAAAGTCAAGTGTTTCAGGGGCTCCTCTCTCAGATGCTGGTCTTAAAAGTTGGGGTGTCTAATGTAGGGTGAGACCCTTCACTCTTTAGAGAGAAGCTTATGGTTTGAGTTTCCTCCTGACTGCGGGTTGTCTAACCAGGGGGTGGGGTTTATTGCACTATTGTGTCTGAGACTTTCTTCCTTGTTGTGCTTTTCCTCTCACTTGCCTGATGTGAAGGCATTGTTTAGCAGCTTTTAGTGCCTGTTTTGTTTTTTTCCAGAGAAAATTGTTCCATATAAATTGTGGATTTGGCGAGTCTGCAAGAGGGCGTGAGTTCAATATCTTTCTATCTTGCCATCTTGAAGCAGAACCTCATTATAATTTCTAGTTGAAGAGACCGGGACAATTTTCTGGTAGGATTCTATCTTCTGGATTTATATGATTGTTTACTTTCACTGAAATTTTAGTTTACTTTCCACTATATTTCCTGTAAACTGGACATTTATTTTTTTAATTAATTAATTAATTTTGAGAGAGAGCAAGAGAGTGAGCAGGGGAGAGGCAGAGAGAGAGGGAGTAAGAGAATCCCAAGCAGACTCTGCACTGTCAGCACAGAGCCACTCAAACACACAAACCATGGGGCTCGAACTGACAAACCATGAGATCACAGCTTAAGTGGGAGCCAGACGCTTAACCAAATGAGTCACCCAGGTGCTGCATGGACATTTCTATCTGTAGTTGTGACTAAAGTCAGGTGTCAGGTAAAACTCTTAAGACTGTTTCATGAGTGATGCTGTGAATGTTATATTGCGTCATATCATGAGTTGCATACTACCTAGTTGTCTTTGTTACTCTCCATCATTAGATTCATGGTTAAGGTGAAAAATGCCACATCACTCCACTGGGAAGTTACGAGTTTTCTCCCCGGGACAAGTAAATATTCTGTGTATAGACAACCTGGCAGCAGATGATTATCCAGCCTTTGTCAACCTCATACTCAATTTTTTTAAAGTGATATCTAGGCTCGATCTGGGACCTCAACGCATGACCTCAAGACAGAGTCACGTGTTCTACTGACTGAGTCAGCCAGGTGCCCCTCTAGGCAATGCTTTTAGCACCCATGGCTGACTCCTCCCCAAACCAGTTATTCCATTACAGTTTGCAAAATGGTGATTTTTCCAATCCTGTCAATCCTTTTTCATTCATTAAGTAAGATTCTTCTGTCAAGAGGAGCTTCTTCTCATCAACTGAAGCCAACTATTGCTCTGAAATAGACTTCCACATGGTAAAGAAATAATACTTTTCTTCTGTACAAATTTCTGAGTAAGAGAGCTGGTATAATTTCATCCCAATTAGTGGCAAATGTGTTTTTTTTCTTTTTATGTTAAAGTATCATTAGGATTTTTATATATTCAATTAGATCAATCATTGTTCCTTATTATTCTTTAGATTCTTTATGATGGTGTCACAGATTGTATTTACCTAAGAATGCTATAGTGATATATTTGGTCCCACATGTTCTTTTTTTTCTTTTCTTTTCTTTTTAAAAAAATGTTTATTTTATTTATTTTTGAGAGAAAGTGAGCATGTGCAGGGGAGTGGCAGAGAGGGAAAGAGAGAATCCCAATTAGACTTCATGCTGTCAGTGCAGAGCCCGATGCAGTGCTTGAACTCACAAATTATGAAATCATGACCTGAGTCAAAACCAAGAGTCGGATGCTCAACTGACTGAGACACCCAGGTGCCCCCCAGTATGTTCTTCTAATGTGATGTTGACACTTCCCCATTGCTTCTGCCTAGCCCTAAGGATATGTGCTTTTAGGAAGTCCACTCACACTGAAGCCACCACACTGAAGAGAAAGCATATGGAAAGACAACACAGACATATAGGAGATGACTAAGGGATCCTGACTGTTCTGTCCCTTAGTTGCTCCAGGCCAGGCAGCAAATGTGTGAATGGATGGATGAGCCTTCAGATTTCAGCCCTTAGCTTTGGAGATGATCAGTTGATGTGAGTGGAGTGAACACCAGCTGACCCACTGAACTCTGCCTACACTGAAAATTTGAGAGAATACATATGTTTTCATTAAAGTTTGGTCTGGTTTTTTTGCATAGCCACAGTAGCTAGATGAAGTTGGCCTGTAGGAGTCTTCCCAAATTGATTCCTACATTTTTTAACATGATGTTTATGCTCTTTAATAGTTTCTTTCTGGCAGAAAATGATGTTTTGAGCTCATGTTACACATTTTCTACCTCAGATCTGAAATCATCCTTTTTTTTTTTCCAGAGTCTTGGTTTTTTTTAGTGGGAAATGGTATTTAGGGTCCAAATATGAGCATAAAGAAATATTTCAAAGGAACAACTTTCAATAGAAAAATTACAAACTTGATGATAATAAAAGATTTCAACATTATTCCTGAAAGCAGAATTGAAAGACAAACTATGAAGGTCAACAGAATGGGCAAAAAAGAAAAAAATTCTAACAAAAGTAAAAACAACATGAATAGTGGTGTCGCGCAGGCTCAGTTGATAGAGCATATAACTCTTGATCTCATGCTTATGAGTTCAAGCTTCGTGTTAGGTTAATAGATTACTTAAAAACCAAACCAAACCAAACAAATGCATGAACAAGCCATTCTTAAAAGATGGAATACTTATAGATACTAAATATTGAATCATGTTCAACTTATTTTTACCAAAAAATAGAATATATACTATTTTTCCTTTATCAAATTAGTGGATTTTCCTTAAAATAAATAAGCTTCAACATTGACAAGAATGCAGTAAAAAAAGTTTCCACATTGGTGGAAATGACACTTGATATTTGGCTTTCTGCTAATTAATTAATTGGGCAGTATGAATTATGCTAAGATATTAAAAAATTGCAACCATTCTTATTGGTTAGGATTGAGCCTATGATACTGTGACAAAGTGGTGCCAAATGAAGTGTCTTGAAATTAAAGAAAAAATCCTCTTCTACGACAGGTTGAGAGTAGTCCAGGTTGGAAAGGCAGCTCTGCTTTCTGTGGTCACTTAGGGACCCAGTTCTTTCCATTCCCTTGCTCTACTGTTTGCTAAGTGTGAAAGCTGTGTGGTCGAAACTAGGTCTCAGGCGAGTCTGGGTTCCAGGTTGTATAAAGAAGAGAGAAAGAAGTCCAGGACGGGCAATTTTCTCTCAAGCAACAGAGGTGGAATTCTGCTCACAAGGCCCCACTTCGCTGGAAGCGGGGCTGGGAGCTGCAGTCTTCAGACAGGAACTGTTTACCTAACTTCAACACTGTCACTTAGGAAGAGGACCACATCCTTTGATTCAATAATTCCATATCTGATAATCTATTTTAATCAAATACATCAATTGCAGAAAATATATTAACCACTTAATCACTCAGCCAAGGAGAGTAAGGCTCAGTGTTACTTATTCGAGATGAAAATCACTTGAGAAACATCTCTACATATTATTGAAGCATTTTAGTGGCCACAGCAAGGAATTAAATCAGGTGGAAGCCAGTGGAAGGGCTTGAGTAAAAGAGTGATTTAGTTTAAGAATATTTTGCTTGCTGTTTGGAGGATAGGGTAGAAGTAGTTGCCAGAGTCCAGGAGACATATGATGATGGTAGTTTGAACTGGGATTTTAGCAGTATTCGTGATAGTTAATTGAATGTTAAACTTTTATTAGCCGTGTAGATTTTGGAAGGAGCATTTTGTCCGTGAGGCTAAATTTCACACTTTACTTTGCCCACATAATTAGACATAGTGACAAAAGATCACTTGGTAATAGACACATACCTAGAGTGTTATTTTAAAATGTTCAAAATTAATTCTATTTATAAAGTTAAAGGTAAGAAAAATGCCAAGAAAGTTTAAACAAAAATATATTTCTCAAGTAAAAAAGTATCATTTTCATTTGTTTGTATCTTAGCTTATTAATATGCTCTTTCCCACAGAATAATGACAAAATGATGAAATGAAATGAAAATTGTTCCTTACACTTAAAGTGGGTTGCACTATTTTTGTATATATTTACTGAAGCTATAATATCAATATTTAAATATCTACATATCTTCTTTGTTATGGGAAAAATTTAATTATCTATTAAGCTAATGATTATTAATCTAATATCCTATTTGTCATTATATATATAAATATAATATTTAAATCATCTGCTTATTTTGTATCAAGTTTTTGATATTGTCTCCTGAGAAGTTGGCCAGGTTGTTTGTGGCTAAGGAATTCAGTGTGTGATTCCATGGCAACTAATTTCCATTTGATTTCTATTGGGAATAAGTCATATAAACAATAAAACTATTTGAGTCAATTTATTCTCAGTACTTGTTGACTACCTTGTTGAATAGGTTTAACACCTATTTATATTATGTCACTGTAAATAATACCAAGGTGCATGACAGTCAGTGGATTTATAAACTGATTAGAACATCCTGTTTCTATATAAATATCTGAAATACAGTTGATACCAAATTCACAGGAAGTAATACAGTTAAACTAGACAAAGAAAGTGAATTCTCCTCTTGGCCAGGGAAGAAGTATACTTCTGGTCACTGCTGCCTAACTTGGCTATGATTTTGTTTCATAAAATCTTAATAATTTGGTTATTCTTACCTTAAATATTACATTTACTACCATTTATCATAATGAAACTAAGATGAAACATAGTTTTATTATGAGCCTTCAGATTCAGTATTAGACTCAGAGAACATGTTATAAGGAGAGTTGATAAAGCTATTAGTTCTTTGACTTATTACAGAAATAGAATTAGAAGCCCTGAGTCAAATAAAAAGAAATTTTATTTGAAACTATGCATACTGTTCCAATACCCTGCCCCTAAAATCTAAAAACCCGCTTTGTGCTAGGTACCTAGTAGGTGATCAATAAGTGGTATTGAATGCATGAATGCAAACATGAATCGATGATTCTGAGTTTCTGTTTACTTATCTAAGTCTATAAGTCTATTTTTGTTGGACTGTGTGTGAAGAAGTATTGCATATGCCCTGAATGGAGTCGTTACCTCCCTGAGAAATTCCATGAACTAAAACCAGTAGTGATTAGCTTAAATAAAATTCACACAAAACCCAACAATATTTTATGACACATCTACTGAAAGGTGTGGGGTGCATAGTAGTGGTTTTCAGATGAAATTACTCCCATGTTTTTTGGCATCTTGAGAGTAGCTCATTTTTCACCTTCCCTGAACTGGGCGTGGAATTCCATTACTTCCCATGTATCTGATAAGTTCTGGCTGCAAACACATCCCAATGCTTTTCTTGCTTATTTCTTCCTTCTGTTAGAAACAGAAGGAATCAGGCAAAAAAATTTTTGTGTGTGAGAAAACAATAATTCCTTACTCTGTACCACCTGCTTAAATGTAAGCCAAAGGCACCCAAATGATACAGCCCAGGAGTATAGAAGAGGCTGGCAACGGGCTTTCACGTCTGGCTGATCTGATGTCAGAGCGGATCATGTGGTGCTCTGTGGGCCGCTGGGACTGGCCCGCCGAAAGCACATGGATTTACCGTCTGAGGCTGTAATGGGAAAGTCGGCTCCGGCTCCCGGGCTGCTGTCTCATAGACACCAGCCTGCAGGGACGCTGGGGGCTCTCCTGTTTGCCCTGCTCCGGGGCCCCTCCTGCTGTGTGACTCACGGTTACATTGCACAGAGAAGCTGCTGCTCCCAGTAAGTACTTAAAGAAGGTTTTTATTCAGAGCGTTCTGGAAGTGGGGAGGAAGGGTTGGTGTTGATGGGGGTTACTGGAAGCCCTTTGTAAAACGCTCTCCCAGGGATCTGGGCTGGGCAGAACGTCTTTCCGTACCATCCTGGAGTTGGTGGCAGCGCTGATGTGCATATGTGCCCCCACCCCTGATATCGGTTTGTTCTCCATGTGATGTGTTTTTCTGAATTGCATTTTCTATTTTTGTAATTGTAGGGTAGATTTGTTAGATCTGGTTCAAGTGAATTGATTTCAGATGCTCACACCCCTGAGTGGTCCTGGTGTTCTCTGTGTGGTAAACAGGGAGAGGGGAAAGAGGGTGGTGTCTCTCTTGGTCAGAATAACTGTTTATGTTAAGATCCTGGCTGTGTCTTTGCTGGAGAAATATTCAGTGGTTGCCACTTCTTTTTGGCTTTGGGTGAGTAGGTGATGGGAAAGAAAACAGGGTGAACCAGCAGTGAGGAGCATGCAGATTTGAGGAATTACTGGTAAACTGAAATGCTGTTATATATTGCTTTTTAATGGTCAATTTTATATGAGGTAGTGTCAGCTGGCAGAACAGGTGCCAGTAATGGAAGAATGATGGAGTTCTTTCTCCCTTTTCCCAGCAAGCGAATTGTTTTCCCTGCTTTCAAAGCCCTGTTAAAGAGTGGTGAGAAATGCAAGCAGTGCAGATTTCTAAGCACTGTTTTTGTTGTTTTGCTGGTAACAAGCATCACATTCCCACACTCCTGGATCAGGAGAGATCCTTACCTCTGTAATGTTTAGGTGTGGCCTCTTTGGAGAGCAAGGAAATGCACTCAGTAACATCTTATTGTTCCTTCTGGGCGTGTATCACTAAATTTGTTTTAAAGACTGAAAATAAGTCTCTTGGAAGGGGCTATAAAGGGAAATTTAGGAGAAGAGATTGTTTATTTGCCTGGGTACTTTTCTATGAACACTTGACAGAGTTATAGGTCAAGGTGTGGGATGTCCACTTGAAAGACATAAACAAATAATTATTTAGGCCATGTCTTTAAGCATTGAAAAATATATATTGTTTTATTTTGTTTGTTTTGTTTTTAGGAATAACCCTAGTCTTTTCTTTGAGTCTCTGCATAAACTGTAGGTGTTGGGGTCAAAGCCTGATTCTAGAATGTTTAGGTATAGAGGAAACTTCTAGGTGGGAAAGATAGTGGGATGGGAGCAAAGCAAGTATGCTCAGACGAGATCCATTCTTTTTTACAGGTTTTTGCCCTAGATGATTTAAGTCACAGAACATCAAACAACAGACAAGAGCTTGCCCCACCCATAGTGTTGTGAACCTGGATTATTCATTCACTTGCCATTTTATTCCAATGAACTGCATAAGCACTAAATGCAGAGAGGGTTCTAATTCATCGTTTGAGCCCTGTGAAGCAGAGGACAAGCCAAATCAAATGCAGCTGTAGAAAAATGAAGCTTTTCTCTTTCCTGCCCCACCCCGTCTTGTTCTCCCTCCATATTGTTGAGTGAAGCTAGATTTAAGCTGGAAAGGGTCCTTATTACTGCTTGTAATTTCATCAGCTATTTCAGAAGAGGGGACAAGGGGCATAGGATATGCACCTAGTACTTGCTGGGGGAGAGTAGGGAGCATACTGTGAGAAATGTTTTCAGAGGTACTTTTACTGACCCACCCCTAGACCACACCCCCTTTTTTGGCTTCATGCCAAATACTGTATCTCTGTATAGGGAAGCCCGATGAACTGATGCCTATGCTTTGGCACATTGATTCTTTGGTTATTAAACCAAGAAGCCCTCATCTCTGCAAGGACACACCACCTGCCTCTCAGGGTAGAGATGCCAGTTTATGGGCATTTTAGAATTTCTTTTCTTCAAAAATTAATATACTATCATGAAAAGAAATGGAAGAAAGGGACTCATTTCCCCTTCTCACAAAAGCTCCGCTCAATGTCTCTGTTTTCTTTTCTTTAAAAAATTTTTTTTAATGTTTTTTATTTATTTTTGAGAGACAGAGAGAGACAGCGCAAGCAGGGGAGGGTCAAAGAGAGAGGGAGGTACAGAATCTGAAGGAGGCTCCAGGCTCTGAGCTAGCGGTCAGCACAGAGCCTGATGCAGGGCTCGAACCCATGAACCGTGAGATCATGACCTGAGCTGAAGTCTGATGCTCAACTGACTGAGCTATCCAGGCACCCCAATGTCTCTGTTTTCTTGTCTCAATTGTCATTTTTGGCAGGCTACGATTAATGCACAGGGACCATCTACACCCCTGATTTCTACTTTTCAGGGATGGCATATGCAATTAGGGACTTAGAACTAGAACAGACCTTAAGGACTGACAGTCTGTCTGCTTATTTTATAGAGGGGAAAGTGGCCAGAGTCATACATGTGATGAGTGACAGAATCAGGACCAATACCTCGCTCTCCTGACTCAGTGAACCTTTTGCAATCACATAACTTAAGGAGAAAGCATTTTTCTACAACATTTTTTTTCCAATTTTAGGTTATTTTTAATTTTATTTAGCTGTGGTACTACTAGTAAAATCACTACAATTTCATGTTTCTTTCCTAAGAATATCTTGGAATATGGTGGAACATCCTTTAAAAGAAAATGAAATTTTATTTTATTAGAGGAGTAGCATGTTCTTTGTGATGTCATGTGATGAGATCTCAAATGCCTGATTATTAGTTTTCCAGTCTTGCCTTCCTGGGAATGTGGACCACCCTAATTAGTCATCATTATTCAATTATGGCAAATATCACAATAACATTGAGAAGCTTTCTTTTTTTTTTTTTTTTGGTAAGATTTTATTTTTAAGTAATCTCTACATCCAACCTGGGGCTTTAACTTACAACCCTGAAAGAGTGACAGGCTCCACTTATTGAGCCAGCCAGGTCTCTGGGTAGTTGTCTGAGTCATATTAATATTCTGTCTTTACACAGGCCCTATTCATAGTGACATATTTAAAACCAGTTAAGGATGTTTGGGAGCCCCTGGGTGGCTCAGTTGGTTAAGCATCTGACTCTTGATTTCAGCCCAGGTCATGATCTGATGGTCTGTGGGATCTAGCCCCACGTCTGGCTCCATGCTGACAGTACAGAATCTGGTTGGGATTCTGTGTCTTTCTCTCTCTCTGCCCCTCCCCAGGTCTCTCTCTTTCTCTTTCAAAATGAATAAATAACCTTAAAAAAGCCATTTAAGAGATATTGAAAATAAATTTTCAGCTTAACTTACTCTGTTTAGATTATTGCTAGACCTAAAAGAGATTAAAAAAAAAACTTGTTGACTGAATGATAGCATATACAGGACATTACAATGCCTGCTATGAGTGTATTCAGATTTAAAAGGTGACACAATGTTATGCTTTCCTATAATGGAATTAGACTATCCATCTGTTAATTATACAGTCTAATTTTGGTCAGGGTGAGATTCACATATTTGTTTGAATTCAGAATAAATAAGAGTAAATGTCACATGTAATTCATCTATGTTAATGCCATTTGTAAAAGCAGTAAATGCATAATTAGATTGGGTTTTGTTTAATTACATTTTTTAGAAACCTTGCCTACAATACAGAGGATCTCAGATTATATCCTTAACGGGTAGTAATCAGTTTCCACTGGTCTAGTGAGGGAATCTTTTCATTCTAGACATTATACTATAGTGATATATTGGAAGAAATTAGTTCTGGTGGCTTTGAGTGGTTTCAACAAGAATAATTGGAACACTGTTCCAATGAGCCTGCACTCTCTAACTCAGAAACAAATGGCTGCATGTGTGACATTTCTAAATGGTGACATCTTTCAGGAACCCTCTAGCTGATTTTTAAGTTTTTAAGTATTTTAAGTTTCAGGTGATGGTGGGAAAAAAGAAAACAGATATGAGAAATTGTTAGTATTTCTAATATGGAGAGACAAAGGCTTTAGTAAAAGATATTACTTATTTAAAAAAAAGATATAAGTAAGAGGAAATGCAAAAACGATGGCAGAGGAGCCTCAATACAGTGAATAGCTATTCTCCGCCTTGTAAATTTCACTCTTTAAGGTCTTGGATGCCTTTAACTGGTTCCATTTAGGCAGAAAGCACAAGCGAATATCTCTTGTTGTAAACAAAGCAACAGATTTAAGTTAATGCTAATGTGTTCACGGCCAGAGCCAAAAGCTTTTCAGGGTTATTATAACACACTGGGCTCTTAGCCCATCCATCTAAACGTCTAAAGTGGACTAAAGTTATGGATCAGCCCATTGTATACACCATCCCACATGAGAGCCAGATGCTACTGTTTACTGTGCTAGTAACTTTGCCAGCTTCAATGTGAAATCTGAGATTACTGTTTGGGGTCAATGGAAGTTATAGATTGATTTCTTTGATCATGAATATAAGCTCCTACACTCCAGTCTGTTTTGATTAATGCTGATTTTAAAGAACAATCTCTTAAACTTAATTTACACCCAACTGTCTAAACTGTTTAGATGGAGGGCTTCCTCATGAAAACTGTGTTTATTTATTATCCTTGGGGTCTTGGGTTTGATGTAGGTCTTCAGCATATTTTTTATCCTTTGTCTTGAGCATGGAAAAGAAGTCATGAAGATCTATTGCACAACACTACACTTGAAAAGAGCACTACAACACAGCTTTTGATGAGATTTGGTAGAAAAATAGTTCTATGTATAATGATTTAGGAAAAGATTATCTGCTGCCATCAGTCAAAATGAAAATTCAATGATTCAAGACCAAGTATTGGGTTTTGTTGACATTGCTAAATCTTTATTCATTAATCTTAATCTTAATTTGATTTGTACTTTTGTATCAGATTAAACTGGGTTTTGAGGCAGTATCATAAGTAGTAATAATAACAATGACAATAGCAGCTGCCATATGCTGACCACTTCCCGTTTGTAGACCCTTTACTAATCTTTCATTTATTTATGGACATTTCACAGATGGTAAGGTGAACTTGCACTAAAGGACTTGAGTTGTCAGCTCAGATTCCAACCAGCTCTTTCTAAGCCTAAAGCTCTGTCTCTTTTAACTGATGCTATTGCTTCAAGTATAGATTTCTTTAGAGTTGTGTACACAAACATGAAGGTTGTGATAAAGACTATTTGTGTGTGTGTGTATGTGTGTGTGTGTGTGTGTGTATATATATATGTGTATATATATATATATATATATATATATAACACAGATAAGGGGAGGGAGGTGTTGCCTTATAGCTGAGGAGAGAATGCCTTTATTTTGGATAAGATTCATTATGTCAATAAATTGTGATGTGATATGATTAAAAGATATGGGAAATGCTTAGGAGTAATAGTTACCTGCTTATTAGTTCTACGGTGAGTATTTTGAAGACAGTCCCCATAACAAGTTCCTGATGAAGATATCATAATTTGACAAAATTTTGTTTTATAAGACCTTATTCTTAAAAGCATAGTTCTTTCAACTTTATCCAAAATATTGTAGTCTTATAGCCAATTTAACTTGGAGTGAAATGATTATGGATCCTGTAAAGGTAATGCCCTAATGAAAATATATCACAAGGAAATAACAGATGTTGGTGAGGATGTGGAGAAAGGGGAACCCTCTTGCACTACTGGTGGGAATGCAAACTGGCGCAGCCACTCTGGAAAACAGTGTGGAGGCTCCTCAAAAAATTAAAAATAGAATTACCCTATGACCCAGCAATGGCACTACTAGGAATGCTGATTCATAGGGGCATATGTGCCCCAATATTTATAGCAGTGCTATCAACAACAACCAAATTATGGAAAGAGCTCAAATGTCCATCAACTGACAACTGGATAAAGAAGATGTGGCAGATGTATATAGATAAACACACACACAATGGAATACTACTCGACAATGAGAAAGAATGAATTCTTGCCATTTGCAACAATGTGGATGGGATTGGAGGGTATTATGCTAAGTGAAATAAGTCAGTCAGAGAAAGACAGATATCATATGTTTTCACTCATATGTGGAACTTGAGAAACTTAACAGAAGACCATGAGGGAAGGGAAGGGGAAAAAATAGTTTCAAACAGAGAGGGAAGCAAACTACAAGAGAGCTTAAATACAGAGAACAAACTGAGGGTTGACGGGGAGGTATGGGAGGGAGGGGAAAATGGGTGACTGAGGAGGACACTTGTTGGGATGAATACTGGGTGTTGTATTTAAGCGAAGAATCCTGGGAATCTACTCCTGAGGCCAAGAACATACTGTATGCACTGTCTGTTAGCTAACTTGACAGTAAGTTATATTAAACAAATTAAAAAAATATATATCACAGAACAATATTACTGGAAGCCTGAAAAAGCATGTTATCATATTTATTACATTTTCCTTTTTTTGCGAATCAGTTCATATTCCCTAACTTGAGTAGTGAATTGTCCACTTACCTTAGGCTTTTTTAAGTTCCTTGAGAGAAGGGCTGTTTGACCTTTGTCTTCCCAGAGCTGGGCACTGTGACCGGTGTAGGATGTTGTTTATTCACAAATCTGCCATCCTTCATGAGGCCCACCTCTCTAACAGTGTAGGTTTTGTAGTTGTGGTCGAAACAGGATTTCTTTGACATTTTTAAGAGAACACATTGTGGAAAAACAGAACTAAAACCAGAAAACAAAATGTAAGTAATCCGTACTGAACTGCTTATGTCTTGTTTTTTTAGCAAAACAATTTCACAAATCCTTTCATGTTAGCCATTCAGAATAACTATTGCTGGAATTCTTGTTTGTGACATCTAAAAGTATATACCCTTGGATGTGGTATTCAAGTGCTAAAGAAAAAATAGGCTCCATAAGTTTCACATGTTAGATCTTTTCTCATCTTGATGTCGGAACATCAATGCTACAATTCATAACTTTTCCTCATGTCTTAACATCATTGCATTTTATAATAAAGGGAATATTAAAGCATCCCTAATGAAGAATGAAGCTGGATTGAAAGTAGACTTTACATCATTTTACAGTACCACGGTTATTTTGTTTTGCTGAGAAAGTACTATTGTTCCTTCACATGGTATGTATTTAAGCCTACTAAAACTTTGTTGATATACGTATATAAAAACATATTCTTTCTAGTTGTAAAGTTACTTGTAGAATAATGCTGCAGAATTTTAAACATCTCATTCTGATATCATATGGTATTCAATTTCAGAATAAACTAAATTCCGTAAGAACATTTGGCTCAGATATTACTAAAAATAATTGTTGCTCTGAAATCTCACACAGGGAATAAACATTCCATGCTTTTCTACTTGTTATGCATTTTTGCTTTGTTTCCATTTGGGACTGAAAAGAGGACATTTATGAGAAATATTTTTAAAAAGACGTATTGGTGCTTTATAAACTCCCAATATGCTGCCTCATAAATTGTTGCTATAAAGAGACAACTTTATACTTGTGTTTAGGCATTAACTGTTTAAATTATTTAAAATGTAACTTAGAAAAAGACAAATATCCCCAGATATAGCTAGGCCAGTATATGTTAATCAATACTTAGCTAAACCAGGTAGGACAGAAAATGGTCTGTAGCAGCTACATTGTAAGGCAAGTCCCATTTGGACACGGGACAGTTTTGAAAGGTGGTCTTTCCGTTTGAGCCACCAGAGGAATTAACAAAAAGAGCCTTTCCTCTACTGAAGAAAGTCTTAAAATACAGAAATAAATGTCCACATATGTCATGCATTAAAACTCTTTTAAATTTTAATACTTCTTTTCCTTTTAAATAAGGTTTGGACAAGAATAAGCCAAACATGAAGTTGCAGATAAGAGGAGATGACAGTAAGCTGAAGTGGCAATCCTTAAAAAATTTTTTTTAATGTTTGTTTATTTTTGAGACAGAGAGAGGCAGTTAATGAGCGAGGGAGGGGCAGAGAGAGGGAGACACAGAACTGGAAATAGGTTCCAGGCTGTCAGCGCAGAGCGCGACGTGGGGCTCAAACTCACAAACCATGAGATCATGATCTGAGCCGAAGTCAGATGCTCAACTGACTGAACTACTCAGATGCCCTATTAAAAAAACTTTTATTAATGTTTTTATTTTGAAGTGGCAATCTTTTAGACTTACAGTAGCTCTGAAACCCAGAACACTAGAATATTGGATTGGATAGATGGCTCAAGATTTTTTATATTAGTGATATCAGCACAATTTTCCATTGTAAATTTGGTAGGATACCAAAATTAGATTAGTGTAAGCTGTGACTGATGTTTACAGTTAATGATTAGTTTTGGTGCTGTATAATGTACCCAAGTGGCTGTGCATTCTGTGTTTTCTTTTAATTTGTCAGTGATTTATGTTTTTTAAGAAATTTTAATGTTTTTATTTTTGAGAGACAGAGCACGAGACGGGGAAGGGCAATGGGAGAGGCAGACACAGAATCTGAATCAGGCTCTAGGCTCTGAGCTGTCAGCATAGAGTCCGACATGGGGCTCATACTCACAAATTGTGAGATCATGACCTGAGCCAAAGTTTGATGCTCAACTGACTGAGCCACCCAGGCTCACCTGATGTTTTTGAATATATAATATACTCTCCCCAAATCAAAAGATAAAAAAGAATAAGTAAGTTTTCTTCTTCCCTGGTGCTGCAGTTCTCCCCTCAGAGATAACTGCTATTTTTAGTTTCATGTGTATCTTATGATTATTTTCCTTGACTGTATACATATATATCTATATGTGTCTTGTTAAGTATAAGTAGTGACATACTACATGCACTATCCTGCTGTATTTTTTCACTTAAAATGTCTTTGGCATTGTTCCATAGAAGGTAACATCCAAAGTTACCTTATTCTTTTTTTTTTTTAATGCTTTTTTAAGGTCTTTATTTTATTTTGAGAGACAGAGCAGAGAGCGAGTGGGGGAGGGGCAGAGAGAGAGGGAGACACAGAATCAGAGCAGGCTCCAGGCTCTGAGCTGTCAGCACAGAGCCTGATGCGGGGCTTGAACCCACGGACTGTGAGATCATGACCTGAGCCAAAGTCAGATGCTTAACTGACTGAGCCACCCAGGTGCCCCAAAGTTACCATATTCTTGAGAAACAAATGTTTTATTATGAAAAATTTAAAACATATGTAGAATTAGATTGTCTAATGAACACCCAGGTATCTGTTACCCAGCTTCAGCAGACACATAAATATTTTTTACAATCTTACTGTATATTAGACAATATTAAGGAATTTATCATTAGCTTAGGTGTGATTGTGGTCTAGTGGTTATATTGAAAAAAATTTCCTTATCAATTACAGTTGCATGCTGATATATTTATGAGTGAAATGATATGTTGTCTCATGTTTGAGATTTACTTTAAAATATGCCAGAAGAAAAAGTGTGTGTGGGAGATGCAACTTGAACTAAGATTGGCAAAAGGTTGAAGCTGGATAAATGCAAATTTATTATTTCTTTGCTATTGTGTATGTTGGAATAATTCCGTAATAATAAATACATTTGCTAATCTAGTTTCATTTATAGCTCCCTCTTTTTCTCTGGAGTATTTATTTCTTTATTTTATTTTATTGTTACTATTATTTTATGTTTATTTATTTTGGAGAGAGAGAGAGATAGAGAGTTACTGAGGGAGAGGCAGAGAGAGAGAGGGAGACACAGAATCCAAAGTAGGATCCAGGCTCTGAGCTGTCAGCACAGAGCCTGACCTGGGGCTTGAACTCACCAAGCAGTGAGATCATGACCAGAGCTGAAGTCGGATGCTCAACTGACTGAGCTACCCAAGTGCCCCTGGAGTATTTTTTTAAATGTTTATTTTTTAGAAAGAGAGGGAGAGAGAGAAAGAGAATGAGCGGGGGAGGGGCAGAGAGCGAGGGAGACAGGATCTAACAGGCTCTGTGTTGTTAACACAGAGAACTCTGTGTGGGGCTTGAATTCATGAACTGTGAGACCATATCCTGAGCCAAAGTCAGACGCTTAACCAACTGAGCCAGACAGGCACCCCTTCTCTGGAGTATTTTAAAATAAATCTTACATATTATCATGTAATTTATCCATAAATACATTGTATGTATTTTCCCCTCTGTATATATTTCTAAGAAAGACATAAGGAGTTAAAAAAATCACCATTATATATAATACCATTGTCACATCTCAGAATATTAACAGTAATTCTTAATATAATCCAAAATACAGTCTATTTTTCAGTTTTCCTGATTTTCTCAAAATAATCTTTTTATAGTTGTTTTGTTTGAATTAGGGCCAAATTGGGCCCACGTATGACATCTATTAAAACTCTTTTAAATTTTAAATACTTCTTTTCCTTAAAAAAAGCCATTTATTTATTTAAAAAATTAGTTTTGTTTTAATCCTGTAGAAGACCATACTTCTGGATTCGACTGTTTCCTCCAGGTGCTATTCCACTTGTTCTTCTATTCCTTGTATTTGAGGCTTGGTTAAATTCACATTGAATATATTTGGCAAGAATTCTTTCTAAGTGGTTTCTGTGTTCTTGTTCAATCACCTTGGGAGGCTCATATATCTCATGTTTCACTTTGAGTGATATTAAGATTGAGGGAATATTTGAGTGGTATCATCCCGATCTGCCTGTATAAAATTTCCCATTAATGGTTCACCTAATGTTTTTGGCACCCAGTGATTATTTTTGCTGTAGTCCATTATTCCATTAGAGTTGCAAAATGATTTCATAATTCTTCCATTCAGTTTGCATTTATTACCTGGGATTGTTCAATAAAGGCATTTCCCTCATCTTTTTGATTAGCCTAAATATAGTTGGTTTATTCTTTTAAAGACCATATAGCATCCTATTGTACCATAATTGAACAGGTCCCCTATTTTTTTTGTAAGTAATCTCTACCTCCAATGGGGGACTTGAACTCACAATCCTGAGATCAAGAGTCACATGCTGTACTGACTGAGCTAGCCAGGCATCCCTTAGAATGTTTCTGTTGCTATTTCTTGATTTAAAATTTTTTTTTACTATACATTACCTCATATACTTATGTATTTATAGTGAGTAGTAAACTATGGAATTTAAGAGAATTATATTTTAATTGAAAAATTATTGGATTTTCACTTTCTTTTTTAAAAAAATTTTAATGTTTATTTATTTTTGAGAGAGACACAGAGCATGAGTGGGGAAGGGGCAGAGCAAGAGGGAGGCACAGAATCTAAAGCAATCTCCAGGTTCTGAGCTGTTAGCACAGAGCCCAACACTGGGCTTGAACCCTTGACCAATGAGATCATAACCTATGCCAAAGTTGGATGCTTCACTGACTGAGCCACCCAGGTGCCCCTGGTTTTTTGCTTTCTGCATGTTAGTTTAGTATCAATATGAGAGTTAGAGTTAGACAGATCTGTATTTTAACTGTGGGTCATTTATGCAAAACAGGACCTTGGGCAAGTTACTTTTCCTTTCTAAGCCTCATATACTGAGAATAATAATTATATCTGATTCCTTGATTGTTTTAAGGATTAAATAAAATAATCTATCAAAATGCTTAGTACAGTGCCTGCCATACAGTGAGTGTTGAATAAGATAAACTTTTGTTAATATTTGATGATTAAATGAAAGAGCACATGCAAAGTCCATTGCACAGGGCCTGGCAAATAGATGCTCAATAAATAGTGCTACTCTTTTCTCTTTCTTCACTTTCCCCCGCCATCTGAGCAGTAATAAAGATTATTCTTTTTCCTGACCATTTTCAGGAATTTAAGGGGGAAAAAAAGATGTCAGCTGCCCTGAGCTTTTTGATTTTTTTATCCTGTAACTCTGCTATTAGCCTTTCTGGAAACCCACCTGGAATTGTTGGAGTCACAGCTCCCTATCCCAGGAAGCCTTCTTGCACACCGAGAAATGCTAACTTTCATGCTCAGTCCAGAAAGGACCGGGTGAAATGTAAACCGCACCGCATTTTAACCCTGAACTGTGGAAAGAGTGTTTCTCTTCTCCGTCTTGCCCACCCTGTCTCATTCATAAATTCCAGTTCATTTTTTGGATTAAAAAGTCAGCCTCTTATAACTCTGTGTGTATTATTCCCTGTGCTTTGTTTAAACTGTGTGGGAACCAAAGCTAAATAGATTCATGACAAATTAATCTTCCCACCAAACTTTAGAATAAATGGCATTTGCCTTGAAAATTGCTACACTGATTTATTTTTTCTAGCAACTCATGAGAATTTCTATTTCTCTTGCTTTCTTGGTATTTCTCTTGTCTATGTATTCTTCATCTTTGTAACTTTATTCCTCTACTTTCCTCTATTCAGTCATGGCTGGTCTTTCCTCTTTCCTCACTGGACTTCAGGCTTCTAGCATCCCTTTTTGTTACTTTCTGACTTCATCCTATAACCATTCAATTCTTAAAAGCACCATCTGTTTCTGAAGGAAGTAGACATTTTGCCCCACTCCTTATCTATGTGATTGGGTGAAGGTGGGCTTCTTGGCATTATCTGATTTCTTTTTCCTCTGTTTTTATGTAATACCTGGCAAGCATTGTACTTTTGTTCATTGACCTCAAGTTTTTAGATACAGAGAATGCAAAAAGCTTAAGTACTTTGAAAGGATGTGTTGAAGATAATAGCATAGAGCCAGCACTGCAGACGGGAAAGAACACTTGGCTCCCTGATGCTCAGATCAGGCTGATTTTCAATGAAGTCTGCTGAAGGAGCACACACATATCTTAGTAACAGCCCAGAAAACAAGAGATACTTTTCGTCACTCTTATCTGTTTTGATAGAAGGATATGATGAACATGGGCTGAGTCTTTAAAGAGTGATGATACTACATATTTTGACAAATTTGAATACTTCCTAAGTGTTAAAAAGTGTTGTTTGGTTAAGATAAATGCTATTTGGTGTGTTAATTGAGATTTGGAGCCTCACAAACTCTCACGGAGTGAGAGTTTTTACTTTAAGTAAAAAGTTACAGTATAAAGCAGAGGAAAAAGATTAGGAATAGGGAGGCTGGTTATTTTCTCATTATCTTTTGATTAATACATGACAAGTTAGTTCAGATTTCAGTGAACAGCTTTTTTTCTTTTTCTTTTTCTTTTTCTTCTTTTGAGAGAGAGAGAAGGGAAGAGGAAAGTACCAATCAGCAGTGAACAGAGGGAGGGAGAGAGAAGTTTAAACAGGCTCCATGCTCAGCATGGAGCCTGACACGGGGCTCAATCCCACAACACTGGGATCATGACCTGAGCTGAAATCAGGAGTCAGATGCTTAAGCAGCTGAGCCACCTAGGCACCCCGCAGTGACCAGCTTCAATAATGACCCATGTCTGCTCTTCATCTTGGGTATAGAGTTTTATTTTTATTTATTTATTTTTTGATTGAAGGATAACTTTTAAAACATTATATGTAATTGTTGAAATTTTATTTAGCTCATTTTCTGTGCCTGGGACTGCTTCAGGAGGGAAACCTCCTAAAAATGCCTATTTCTGATCTTTCTCTGCCAGTTTTCCCCTCCTCTCTGTGTTGGGCAATGGATTGTTATTCCCAGTCTATGAAGGACAAGTGTTTTCCTGCCTGCTCTTACGGATTCATTCAACAATAGTTTATTGGCCAACTGTTACGTGCTAGGTCTGGTGCCTTGTGCTGCAGGTACAGAGCTGATAGACGGTCCCGATGTGACAGCTGGAACTAGGTGAAACATCTCTGCCTGGCACAGAGTTTGCAGAGTGTGGTCTGTGGTCTCTCCTGGGGGCCCTGCTTCACCTATTGAGTAAGAATCTCAGGAAAGGCTTAGGAATCTGCATTTTCATCAAATGATTCTTAGGCATTGGCCCAGAGCATGGTAGGTGGTTCACGGAGAGAGTAGCTGCTGGCGTGCAATGCATCTTTTACAGAGAGCTTTCTACTCAGCGTTAATACTCCTGGGAGGCTCCTCAGGAGGGAAGTGCCTCACCTGCCTTGAAGGAGCTTCTCCTGGAGAAGGCAGGCGGGGGGGCTAGTAGAAAGGCTTCTGCGAATGGTGTGAATTCTGTCTTTCAGAAATCATGGTCCTGGACTGAGGGCCAAAGTTCTGGGTTAGGTTGGAAGGATAAGTGCCAAGGATTTGGATCCGTAGGTGGTTCACAATTTTGTCCCTATGGTGTCCAAGGGGGAGAATATACTTAACTGCTAATGTCATGAGGATTCATTTAAGGAGAGAAAAAGACAGAGACAAAACTGTAAGAACCAGCACATATATAGAGTCTTGCTATGCCTTCCTTCTGTTCCATGCACTTTATACATGTTAATTCATTCAACCCTAGCAACAATCTTAGGAGGTGGGTGCCGGTACTACCATTTTCATTTTACAAATGAAGAAACAGAGAGGTTCTGTGGTAGTCATTTAGCGGAGCCAGGAATTCAGCACAAGTAAGTGTGGAGCAGCATAGGAGTTCCTCACCACTGCATTCCAGTGCCTCTCAGAAGCATCATCACTGGAAAAGGGAAGAGCAGAAGTATAGTGTTCTTCTTGAGCATTGACTTCTTTCAGCTTGTCACCAAATGATAGCCATCTTCCCCCGTGGGCCACGCAAAGAACACTTGTGGGAGCCCTGACGGTTGCTGTCTTAAATGCCTTCAAGTCTGGTTTCTTCTGTTCTAGAGAAGACATTACATGCTTCTTTTTATTGTTACCTTATAATCCAGATCCGTTTGAAAATCTCCTTGACAGTACATCTGATCCTTCGTTTCACTGCCTGAAGTGAAGACTGGATGCACTATTTTTAGAGACAAACCCACCACATCTTAGCTTTTAAACAACTGTCTGATATAAAAAAAGAAAATATCGCAGTGCCTATTTAAAAGCATGAACTAATTCTGAGTTTTTAAAAATTTTACTTTAATATCAGATTGGGTATCTAAAGGCTTTTGCATGTGTATTCAGTAATGTGGATGTTCTTAACAAATTTAAAAAATGGTAACAAGGAAAAATACATTTTAACTTCATCTGAACTTCTGACACGAAGAGGTATTTAACCTAAATTCTTTTTCAGGAGTGATTTAACTTCTTACATCTTGTACTAGATGACAGAGACTGGACTTGCAAACTGATCTAAAGATGTCTTGAATCAATAGGAAGTCAGTGAACTATGATATTGCTCTTTTTATTTTTATTTTTTCCTGCAGTCTGAGGAGCAAGAGGACTGCAACTTAACCTATTTCCTGTTGGAAGAGTCGCACCCACAAAACATTCTCTTCCTGGCAAAATCATTCTCAGGTATAGGTCTATTGCATAAACATTATCCTTTCACTCAATCAAGACCCTTGCCTACCTGTGTTAGCACTGCTAGATTTACTGAAGGGCATGGTTACTTCTGACAATGAAAAGATTTGTAAACCTCTCATAAGTCAGGAATTACTATAGACTCCACTGAATATTTAAACCCCGATGATTTTTATCATCTAAACCAATTATTTTCTATTAATAATAGTATGTGCTTCTTATTAAAAAATTCAATAGAAGACATGTTTGAAGGCACAGATGAATGACCCTCTCCCCAGATTATTTTCAATGTCAACAGATATCTAGTGCTTCTTTTAAAATAACATTCCCACTGATTAAAGCAATATTTCAACTTATGATGACCAGAGTTATGATTCCTAAGAGTAATTTTTTTTACTTTTAACTACTTAGACATTATATCAGTTTCCTATTGCAACTATAACAAATTTCCACAAATTTAGTGGCCAATACAAAAATAGTACTTTACAGTCTGGAGATGGGAGGTCCCTATGTGTGTTTCACTGGACTGAAGGTGTTGGCAGGCTATAGTTCCTCTGAGACTCTAGGGGAGAATTTGTTTCTTTGCCTTTTCCAGATTCTAGAGGTTACCTGCATTTCTTGTTTCCTGACCACATCCTCTGTACCAAAGAACATCACTTGATGACCTCTGGTTTTATTACCACATCACCTCCCTCTTATACGAATCAGTCTTGGATGATTTTTCCATTTCAAAATTCTTAGTTTATTCACATCAGGAAAATCCCTTTTGCTATATGTGGTAACATTCACAGATTCTAAGGATTAGGATGCAGACATCTTTGGGAAGGGAGCCCACCATAGAGATGTACAACTCTGATTGCCAAGGGATTTTGTGTGGGAGAAATTCATATTA
The DNA here is from genome assembly GCF_006229205.1 of Suricata suricatta. Taxonomy (NCBI): domain Eukaryota; kingdom Metazoa; phylum Chordata; class Mammalia; order Carnivora; family Herpestidae; genus Suricata; species Suricata suricatta. The sequence continues at coordinate 104,277,962 of NC_043700.1, read as the reverse complement.
AATTAGTACTTCTCCTTCAACTCTTCTTTCTGTTTTCATTCAAATACCAGAAGCTTCATTATGGTCTTGCATTTGATTTATCTGAGAACACCTGACCAAGGGTCCTAGAGCAACATTTCATAAACTGAAGCTCTAGTGATCCATAATATGTCAAGAGATACTGTACATCAGAAAGTGTTTTGAATCAAGTAGGTTTAAAAAACATTACATGCTTCATCCCACCTACTTTCATCTTTAGTATATGTCAGCTTATGTGACAGGGACTAAGAATTCTTCCTATTGTCTGTGATTCTGAATATGCTTTACAATGAAATGTTTTATTTCTCTTTTTTCTTTTTTAAAAGAATGTTATTAATAATCTTATGAAGGAAACCAATGTGTTATGTTTGGAAACGTTGTTAATCCAACTTTCATTCTAAAACAGCTATATTGCCCTGAAAAAATAAATTATATAAAAAGGGTATATTTATTTATTTATTTATTTATTTTTAGTGTCAAAATATAGAACTTTATTTTTATTTTTTTTTAAATAGTTTATTGTCAAATTGGTTTCCATACAACACCCAGTGCTCTTCCCCACAAGTGCCCTCCACCATCGCCACCACTTCTTTCCCCCCTCCCCCTTCCCCTTCAACCCTCAGTTCATTTTCAGCATTCAATAGTCTCTCAAGTTTTGCGTCCCTCTCTCTCCCCTACTCTCTTTCCCTCTTCCCTGCCCCTGGTCCTCCATTAGGTTTCTCCTGTTTTCCTGTTAGACCTATGAGTGCAAACATATGGTTTCTGTTCTGCTCTGCCTGACATTTCACTTAGCATGACACCCTCAAGGTCCATCCACTTTCCTACAAATGGCCATATTTCAGTCTTTCTCATTGTCAGTGGATCAAGAAGATGTGGTATATATACAAAAAGGGTATATTTAAACTGACTCTAAATATCTCCTAAATGGCATCTTGCTTATTTAATCTTCTTTCTCTGCTGCCTATCTTGAACTTAGTTTCTTTAGACTTTATTTTTTTTTAAGTTTATTTATTTTGAGAGAGGGGAGAGAATACAAGAGAGGAGGAGGCAGAGAGAGAGAGGGAAGGAAAGAGAGAATCCCAAGCAGGCTCTGCACTGTCAGCATGGAGTCCAATGTGGTGCTCAAACTCATGAACCATGAGATCATTACCTGAGCCAACATTGGACGCTTAACAGACTGAGCCACCCAGGCACTCCAACAGTTATTTTTTAAAGTAAGTCACACGTCTAACATGAGGCTTGAATTCATGATCCTAAGATCAAACGTCACATGCTCAAACCAAGAGATCATGACCTGAGCCAAAGTTGGACACTTAACCGACAACCATCCAGGCACCCCAGTATCTAGAAAATTCTTATGTCAGTTGCTTACATGAAACATAGCTATTTCTGGAACTAGGATCAGAGAGAAATTCTTCCCATGGGATATCAGAAGAAATTTACTGTGTAATACGAAGAATAATATATTCAACTCATCTTTACACTAGATACAGCAACGCATTTTAGAGAGAATTTCTTATATCACCCTTGGTTTACTGATAGCATCCCCACCACATCACAGCATAACCCACTAATGACTACCACCGTAGAAAGGGATAAACAGTGGCTCATGAAATCCTGTTATGCTACCGAAATCACAGAACAGCTATCAAACATTTTTTTCCCAAAATCTCCAATTAGCAATTCATATGGGTATAAAATTCCACTAGCAGGGAAAAGAAACTAGTATGGAATAATGCAGCATCTATTACCTAATTGTTAGAGTAAATAAACTGTAATCAGTCTTTATAATCTATTATCTCAAGGTGGTGCTCAAATATTGGTGACCATCATTTATTTAAGGTGTTTTTTGCCACGATTTTCTCTGTATAAAATGTTACAGAATGCAGCAGATAGGACTGGTTGTTAAACAACAGGGAAAAAGTCAGCTAAACATAGAATATATTTCTTCCTTAAGCTGCAATTTATTTCTTTTCAGTAGAAGGAAACCGACTCTAGTGAGAATTTACAGATACCAATTATCTCAGAAAATGATGACTTAAAAGGAAGGTGTGAGAATAGAAACCAATTAAAGAAGGGCAGGCACCTGGAGCCCTCTCTGGGGAAAGGGAAAGTTGGATGGAAGTGTTCTAACTGCAGGGATGTGATGGATGGAAATAGCATGTCTTCTGGGAAATTAACTGCCACTCACTTCCTTTCTTATGTGCCTGTGTGGATCTGATGCTGCCAACGTGTACTAGAGGCACTGCCATTGTCAGTCTGGAAATACCTGTCAACATCCGTCAATTTACTGAAAAGAATTTATAAGAATGTGGGATTCCCAACAGTTATGTGTAGATTTTGGGAATTTTCTTGGAATGTTGTCTTAACATTGGAGCTTCTGAGGTTAGGATGAAAACTTGCTCTGACCTTCTTCCTTACATCTGACTTCTGGTGTTGGGGCTGATTGGGGTGTCCAGCCAGATTGAGGATGGCAAAGAAGCCTTCTTATTTGGTTTCTAATTCCTTTGTGTCATTGTGACTTTACGTTGATTCACATTTAAGAGGTTTGTTAAGTGTAGGGGTGCCCGGGTGGCTCAGTCCGTTAAGCATCGACTTTGTTTCAGGTCATGGTCTTGAGGTTTGAGCCCCACATCAGGTTCTCTGCTGTCAGTGCAGAAACTGCTTCTGATCCTCTGTCCTCCTCTCTCTGCTCCTCCCCTGCTTGTATGTGCTCTCTTTCTCTCTCTCAAAAATAAATAAACATTAAAAAAATTAAAAAAAGTTTTGTTAAGTTTATGGGAGAAATTGTAATCCTGACCTGCAAAATACTTTTTTTCCCATCTCCTTCCCTTCTTGAAACAGTAGTCTTCCTCAATTGTATCTGCTTCCTTCCTTCCTAATAACCTCTAGAAGGCCATCCAACCCTATGCTTCACTGACTGTTTTCTCAAGTCATCAACTCCACTAGCTTCTTTTTAATCTCCCTTCCAGTTTTCCCCTCCTTGTTTTGCATTTCTAAAGCAGCCTTATTGTCTGAAGCATCTTCTCTCTTGATCTCCTCCCACCTCCCTGGCTATTTCTTTTCATTCTCATCAATGGGCCTTTCCTCACTTTGTAGAGCTTGTTTATTATTGTGCTCCTCTCAGTTTTCTTTCCTTCTTTTCCTGGCTGATCACATTCATCCTGAGGTTTCAACTCTGTGCAGATACCTCCTGCATTAGTCTGAGTGAGGCTGAGCTGCTGGAACACAAAGGTAGCGAGGTGATTCTGCTCCATAGGTGACCCAGGAATGCGCTTTTCTTCTTTTTTGTTGCTCTGTGACCCCCTTACGTGTAGTCTTTATCTGCACAAAGCAGAGTAGCTCAGCAGCATCATATCTGTGTTCCAACAGTTCCAGGAATTGAAGGTAACAATTTCCTTTTATTTATTTATTAAATTAATTATTAAATTTTTTTTAACATTTATTATTGAGAAACAGATTGAGATAGAGCGTGAGCAAGGGCAGGGGCAGAGAGAAGGGGAGACATAGAACCCGAAACAGGCTCCAGGCTCTGAGCTGTCAGCAGAGAGCCCAAAGCAGGGCTCGAACCCACAAACTGTGAGATCATGACCTAAGTTGAAGTTGGATGCTTAACCAACTGAGTCACCCAGGCACCTCAACAATTTCCTTTTAAGTAAGTGATAAAGAAGTTGTATGTGAAATTTCTGCTCAAATTACATTGATGAGGAGGCCTGACCACATGTAGCTTCAAGGCTGGGAAATGAGTGGCTTTGTATATTGTAAAAATTGTGACTTGATGACTTTGAGGAAGAATGAGAGAAGGGACATGGGGGCAAAGTTAATGACTTCTGCTGAAATACCTTCAGAACAACTATTTGATGTTCCAGGTTCATAAATCTGTCTACTTCGTGAGGTCTTCTGCTTTTTTAAATGGTTCATTAGGTTTAAAAAAAATGTAAGCTTTGGGGTATCTAGCTGGCTTAGTTGATAGAACACGTGACTCAGTCTCAGGGTTGTGAGTTTAAGCCCCACATTGGATCTAGGGTTTACTTAAAAAAATACCAGCTTTACTGAGGCATACTTGCTGTATAAAATTGTAAGATATTTAAAGTGTATATCATGGTGATTTGTTAAACATACATATGGTGATAGGAGTGCCTTCATCTAGTTAATTAACCCATGTGATGTCTTCTGTGTATCCTGCAGACACTCAAACTTAACATGTAAAGCAAAACAAGTCTGAACTAATTGTTTTGTCTAAGCCTATTCCTTCTACCACTTTCCCAACACAGTTAATGGTCTTTACTCAGTTGTTTGAACTAGAAATTTCAATTATCCTTGATTCCTCTTTATGTCTTATTCATCACAATAAACTTGTCACTAAGTTCTGTGTATTTTGATTACTGAATACATCCTTCTACTACTGTCTGTGTCTATCGAGATCTTAAAAGCTCTATTTTGTGTGTGTGTGTGTGTATTTTTTACTTTCCTTTAAAGTAATCTCTATGCCCAATGTGGGGCTCAACCTCACCATCCTGAGATCGAGTTGCATGCTCTATTGCCTGAGCTAGCCAGGTGCCCAAATATTGTATATATTTTTGATAATAATTTTGTACACTCTTTGAAGCCTCCTGACTGGGCGCCATCTTAAGAGTTGTTTCCTTAGGTAGCCATCCCTCCCACACAGCCACTGTATTTATCTTACTAAATCACATATGGGATGATTTCATTTTCATCCTTTTTTTTTTTTTGAGAGATAGAAGGTGCAAGTGAGAGAGTGGGGGAGAGAGAGAGACAGAGAGAAAAGCAGAGCTCTCCTGAAACAAGGCTTAAGCTCACCCAAAGCAGAGCGTGAGCTCACCCAATGTGGGATTTGAACTCATGAACCATGAGATCTTGACCTGACCCAAAGTCAGATGCTTAACAGAATGAGCCCCATAGTTGCCCTCATTTTCATTCTTCAAAGTCTGTCCTGAACTTCCATTTGCTACGTAGGTCTTTAAATGTGATTTTTAGAAATGGAACCCTGTTTCTTTTTTCTTTTCTTTTTTCTCTTCTTTTCTAGAAATAAGTCCTTCAACAAATTGCCCAACATAAAATATATGGAGAGCTTCTTGGGTGGGTATTGTCCTCAGCGTATAGTGTGGAATTGCTGGCCTACAGAATTTTAATTCAGATTACTTGATAGCAATTAAAAAGGGCCTTCACAAACCATTACCAGCTGACCTTCCCAAATTTGTTTTTAGCCAGTATTCCCATCATCTTCCCTGCTCTAGTCACATGACATTAATCACTTCTCTCACTTGTGGCTGGAATTCGTGGGTCTGTGTTCACTCTTGTTCCTTCAGTCATAAGTGGTGTCTCTCCATTGTCCACTGGGCACGCCATTACTCATCTGAAGGAGCAGGAGCTTTGGAGCTAGGCAGACTTGCATTAAGAGCTCAGTTGAGTCCCAGTTTTCTCGTTGGAAAAAAATGGATTTAATAAGAGAATCGACATAAAGTACCTAAGCCGCAGGGGAGCCTCAAGATATCAGTTCTTTCTGTCTTCTTCTCAGATGTCACTTCTGTATTTTTTTGTGACCACCACAGGAGGAAGTAGTTTTCTTCAATCTGTGTTTTCATATTATTTGATAAAGCTTGTATTAGAGAACTTTTATGATAATATTTATGTATGTATGTGCTTGTCACACAGCTGGACTTTGAACTCTTTGAAGGTAGGAGTCCTGACTCATTCACCTTTGATCCTTAGTGCCTGGCGAAAATCGACATGAAGTAAATGTTAAATTGATTTGCATTGAATTGAATAAAAATGGATTTGCAGTAGAAAAATAAAGGTTATCCAGTTTCCTTGGCTCTGACTCACCTTACCCATAAGGAATGGAGCAAGAGCTTGATGGATGTGCATATGTTGTTCCGTAATAAAAAGGAGCAGTCTTCTGATCCTGAACATGAAGTAGCCACTGCTGGGCTACGAAACAATCTGCAAAGTTGCGTTGATCCTGGAGTGTTTTGTTTTGGCATCCACAGGGTAGAATGTTGTTTCATAGTCCATGTTTATTGAACCATGTAAGGGATTTACATGAGCATCTGTATGGAGGCCAAAGTTAAAGTGGGGCACAGTCCCAAAAAAGTGACATGTAAGACAAATTAATGTATTCAGGCATTCTGAGTTGACAACATAATCTGCTATTTTTACAGAGGACATTTTGGCACTAGTTGCAGAGTGTGTGTATATATGGAACAAATCAAGCCCGATATCACCTCCCCACCCCAAACATATAAGCAAATTTTTCTTTTCTTCTCTGTTTCTTTTTATAAATGTGGTTTACAAAAACCATATAACATTAAATGTATCATTATAACCATTTTTAAGGATATAGGTTGCTCGTGTTAAGTATGGTCACATTATTGTGCAACAGATCTCTAGAACTTTTTCATCTTGTAACACTGAAATTCTATACCCACTAAACCCTGATATTCCCTTGTCTCTTCCCCCTACCCTTGGCAACCACCTTCTAACTTTCCATTTCTGATTTTGACTACTTGAGATACTTCATATATGTGGAATTGTACTGTATTTGTCCTTTTATGATTGGCTTATTTTGCTTGGCATGATGTCCTTGAGGTTTCTCCATGTTGTCGCATGTTATAGAATTTCCTTCTTTTTTAAAACTACATAATATTTCATGGTATGCATATATCACATTTTCCTTTTCTATTCATCAGTAAACAGACAGTTGGGTTACTTCCATCTCTTAGCTATTGTGATTAATTCTGTGATGAACATGGGTATACAAGTATTCCTCCAAGATACTACTTTGAATCTTTTAGATAAATATCCAAAGTGGAAGAGGTGCGTAATATGGCAATTCTATTTTTCACTTTTTTTGAGGGTCCTCCGTACTAGTTTCAGTAATGGCTGTACCATTTTACATTCCCACCAGCAGTGCACACTTGTTCTAATGTCTCATTTCATCAACGCCTGTTATTTTCTGCTCTTTTGATGGTGATTATCTTGATAAGTGTGAAGCGATAACTCATGTGGTTTTGACTTGCATTTCCCTAATGACTAGTGATGTTAAGCATCTTTTCATGAGCTATTGGCTACTTGTATATCTTTCCTTGAAGAAATGTCTGTTCAAGTCCTTTGCTCATTTTGCAGTTGAATTAATTTGGGTTTTTGGTTGATGCTGTTGTTGAATTATAGAGGTTTTTTTTTTTAATATGTTCTAAATAATAACCCCTTATCAGTTATATCATTTACACTTACTTTGTCATATTCTGTAGGTAGTTTTTCACTCTGCTGATTGTTTCCTTTGGTGGCAGAAGTTTTTAAGTTTGATGTAGTGCCATTTGTCTATTTTTGATTTTGTTGCCTGTGCTTTTGGTGTCATTTCCAACCATTCTATTTCATTTAATAGTGTTTAATGACTCATCTTTGTGTTATATAGTTTTAAAATCTTACAATTATTTCTCTTTCATGTCCTGTAATTAAAAAGTTACCTAAGACCACTCAGGTCTATAGTAGTCATGTTTTATTCATTCTCTCTTTCACTCCCATTCCATTGCACATGCCTGGTTTATCACCTCACTCTGAATTACTCTTTCTTCTCCTTATTTGATACTTCTTATATTTCTAAGCTAGTAAATATGCTGTCTCTAGTTTATACTTCTTCTTTAAGAATACTTATTTATTTTTGAGGGGGTGGGCAGAGAGAGAAGGAGACAGAGGATCTAAAGTGGGCTTTGTGCTGACAGCAGTGAGCCTGATGCAGGTCTTGAACTCACATACTGTGAGATCATGACCTGAGCCAAAATTGGATGCTCAAAATTGGATGGCCACCCAGGTGCTCCTCTACTTTATACTTCTTAAGAAAGAGTCTAAGTTATTCAGAATGCTTAAACTTTCCTCATTGTTGTCCAGAAATGTCTGACGTTCTCTAAAATTCGGCTCTAATTTACCTTTCCTGCTTTAACCTTTTTCCCTTTAAAAAAAAATAATTTTATTGTCAAGTTGGTTTCCATATAACACTCAGTGCTCATACCAACAAGTGCCCTTTTCATGCCCATCATCCATTTTCCCTTCTTCCCCACCCGCATCAACTCTTGGTTTGTTCTCAGTATTTAAGAGTCTCTTATGGTTTGCCTCCCTCCCACTCCTTAAGTATTTTTTCCCCTTTCCCTCCCACATGGTCCTCTGTTAAGTTTCTCCTGTTCCACATATGAGTGAAAACATATGGTATCTGTCCTTCTCTGCCTGACTTATTTCACTTAGCATAACACCCTTGAGTTCCATCCATGTTGCTACAAATGGCCAGATTTCATTCTTTCTCATTGCCATGTAGTATTCCATTGTATATATAAACCACATCTTGATCCATTCATCAGTTGATGGACATTTAGGCTCTTTCCATGATTTGGCTATTGACAGTGCTGCTATGAACATTGGGGTATATGTGTCCCTATGCATCAGCATTCCTGTATCCCTTGGGCAAATTCCTAGCAGTGCTATTGCTAGGTCATAGAGGAGTTCTAAGTGACTGCACCAGTTTACATTCTCATCAACAGTGTATATGTCTCCTGATTTGTTCATTTTAGCCACTCTGACTGGCGTGAGTTGGTCTCTCAGTATGGTTTTGATTTGTATTTCCCTGATGATGAGTAACATTGAGCATTGTTTCATGTGTTTGTTGGCCATCTGGATGTCCTCTTTGGAGAAGTGTCTGTTCATGTCTTCTGCCCATTTCTTCATGGATTATTTGTTTTTTGAGTGTGGAGTTTGGTGAGTTGCTTATAGATTTTTGATACTAGCCCTTTATCCAATATGTCATTTGCAACTATCTTTTCCCATTTTATCAGTTGCCTATTAGTGTTCTTGATTGTTTCCTTTGCAGTGCAGAAGCTTTTTATCTTGATGAGGCCCCAATAGTTCATTTTTACTCTTGATTCCCTTGTCTTTGAAGATGTGTTGAGTAACAAATTGCTGCGGTTGAGGTCAAGAAAGTTGTTTCCTGCTTTCTCCTCGAGGGTTTTGATGGTTTCCTGTCTCA
>NC_043700.1:104195437-104268810 GCF_006229205.1 Suricata suricatta | reverse complement strand
GACATACACTCCAGCACCTTAGGAAAGATGATGTTTTTGGAACAAGCCGTGCTCATTCCTATTGCATCTTTGCCCAAGTGGACACCTGTGCCTGAGAACAGCTTTTTGACCTTCCATATCCTCAAATTTCCCAATTCAACTTCCATATCTCCCAGATGCTATGTACTCTAGTCCACATCCCTGTTAGTGTACTTAAGTGCTTTGTGGAATCAAAATGATTTCATAATTCTAAAATTGTTTATATTTTGGTTTTTATATTTCTTTCCAACTAATATGTATAGAAGTATATTTTCCTATACTTCTAATATCTGTCTACCCTTCCCCTGCATGTCTAGTATAAACACATAGTAAATTATTAATAAAGTTGATCAGTATAGAAAGTTAGAATAACATATTATTTCATATGTTTGAGGTTAAGTTTCTAGGCTAAGATGTGAGGCTTTTAAGAAGAAAAAGAAGACAAAATTTCTTCCAATGTTTCCTATTTAGAAGTTTCTATAAATGAGTAGAATTTATATGTACCCAATTTAAACTTCTTCTGATGCATTTTTTGTTGGACGGACCTTTTCTTTGGTGAATCCCAAGTAAGAGTATTGGAATGGAATACTGACAAGAAAAAAAAAAAAAAGACTCCCAAGATAACATATGGCCTCAGTCAACATACCGTTGAAAGAAATTAAGCAGGCATTTGGGGAAAAGACATATTGTCATCCAGACTTACTGCTTCTAAAAGAAAAAACATGGGGTGCCTGGGTGGCTCAGTCAGTTAAGCCTCTGGCTTTGGCTCAGGTCAGATCTCACGGTTCGTGGGTTCAAGCCCCGCATCAGGCTCTGTGCTGACAGCTCGGAGCCTGGAGCCTGCTTCAGATTCTGTGTCTCCCTCTCTCTCTGACCCTCCCCTGCTCGAGCTGTCTCTGTCTCTCAAAAATAAATAAAAAATAAAAACATTTTTTAAATAAAAAAAGAAAAAACATTTGGATGTGTATATATTTAAATATTTCATATATTTAAATCCATTTTGTGGACCCCTCCTCATGTAAAATAAAATAAGTTATTTTTTATAATGACTCCAGTTTGTCTCTGATGTCTATAATTGTAAATTTGAATTTATTTTGTACAACAGCATAAAACATATAGTGGAAAGACCAAGAGGCATTCTAGAAATATCTACTAGAATTTAGTTTCCTAAAGAAACTATTAAAAGAAGAAACTTTTATCTTACTTAGATCCACGTAATTGTTTCCTTTAATAAATACAGAACAACTTGAGAGAGGTTGAGTCCTTGAGCTTTTATTTTTCTTGACTTTCAATTATTTAAAATGTTATCCTTTTAATAGAGAAAGCCTATTAAAAATTAGCTAATCAATTGAGTCTTCCACCTTCATAAGTATTTTGGACAGTTGGGAACAGAGGGATATCTAGGAAAAACAGGGAATGTTTCTTAATTCACTGGATTTCAGTATTTCGGAGAAGGTGCCATTTCTAGGAATGGCCACAAGATGGTGTAGAAATAAAAACCTAACCTTCATAAATGTCATTCATTCATTCATTCATTCATTCAGTAAACAAGCATTTACTAATCCTCAACTACATGCCCAGAATTATGTGAGGCATAAGAGATACTGAAATGATTTATATATACCAGTTGCTCCTCAAGGAGTTGAGAGTCTAATGGGGGAAGGTGTATTTGTAAGAAAATAAGGACAGTAGTGGTATAGGGGCGGTGATGAGCTATATATGGCAAAGAATGGGGACCGAGATGAAGGAATGGACACTTCTATAGATTTTAGGGAGGTTGTAAAGGTATTGTAGAGACAGTGATTCTAAGACAGTCTTATTAACCTGGAGAGGAGGTTACTAGGAATTAGATTATATAGATTGCAGAACTAGGAGTAGAAGGAGATATAAGAGTGAAGGACCAAAAATTTAAGAACAAGTCTGGCATATTTAAGGAACTTGAAGTAGTTTAATATGATTAAGACATACAGTAGAAGACTGTAGATATTGCAGGCTAGATAACCAATGGCCTGGCATGCCTTCCATGGTGAGGTTATTTGGGTTTTAGGGAAGTCACTTTTATGTAGATTTTACATAGTTTACATAAATGGTGGCCATGAGATAGGGACAGAAGTTGGGAGACTATTGTAGCCTGTAGGGGAGAGATGATAAAGGCCAATACTGTGGGAATGAGTGGTTAAATGTACAATGGCTGTCGGGCCGAGGTGGTATTCTAGGAAGGCATCAAACGAGTTCTCCTTTAAGAGACTGTGATAGTCAATTGCCTATGGTTGGAATGATAGGAGGGAGAATGGTTTCAGGAGTAAAACTTTGAGTTCATATTGGACTTGTGTCTTGAGGGCTCAGTTTGGGACTAATGGTCTAGAGACGGGGGCTGAGGTGGTGAAAGGGAACGGTGGGGAGGAGCAGTGTGCTGCCATGGGACTCAGCGTGGGGGGAGTGGGGTAGAATGAGAGGTGAGGTGTTGTGATTGATTTTATTATTTACATTTCAGTATTATTTGTGTTTCTGATTGGTTGTTAGAGAGTTGAGTACCTATTGCCAAACCACAAAAAAGATTTTAATTTGTTTCTAAATATCAACCCCCTAAGGATACAAATATTTACTCTGTTGTTTCTAATCCTACAAATACATTGTTTAAGACAGGCTGTGTACTCTCTGGGCATGGATTATGAACTTGGTTTTGCATGGCTAGACGGCATGGGACAAGTTATTCTTTCCTCAGTTTCCTCTTTTTAAGGTGGAAAACTTCATTTACTCAGGAGCTCATGTGTGATACTTTTCTTTTCCCCAATGAGTAATAAATTGAGAATGACCAGGACTCAGGCAACTGGACACCAAAGTACTAACTTTAGTACTGAAAACATGCTCTCCGAAAGGAGGTGGCTTAGATGTGTGGGAACAGGAAGCTTACTAATATTTGCTTTCGCTCATAGAGGCCTTGGAATAGACAAATGGCACTGGTGGCAGGAGCATTTTTGGCTGTATTTTGTGAAAATTAAAAACAAGTCCCTGGACCTGGGTCCATCTCCCAGGCCTTGTGCAGATCCCTGGTGGGTGGCCCAGAGCTCCACATGCCCGGCCTTCTCTCAACACCCAGCAGCCTGCTCTGACTGTGGTGCTACCAGTGTTTCTATTCTGTTGTCACTGTGCACTTTCCACATCTGCTGGGACAGCTTTCACTATGTCATGTGGCCTGCCTGGGCAGTTTAAGCTATTTAAGCTATTCTGGTATAGTTTTTGGTAGTGTCCTGATGACAGGTTACATAGTTTTAGAGAGGTACCTCTATTCCTGTATTTTCATAACACAGTTTTGTAGAAGACAGAGAATTTTTTTTCCAGAATGTATATATCAAGCTATAGCAGAAATACCTATAAAGATAACTAATACTTACTGTGTGCCAGGCGTTACCCTCAGGGAATTACACCTATTTTCTTGAAAATAATGATAGACACGGTAGTATACTCAGGGGAGAAAGCTAGAGGCACGAGAGTCAAGTGACTTATGCAAGATCCTACGCCTGGAGAGAGACAGAGCCCATTTCTGAGTCCTTCTCCAGAGTCCATGACCTTAACGACTATGTTACTTATCTCTTCAATGAAATAGCAACTGGTGAATAATAATGGGTACATTTATCACCTGTATTACCCTTCCCATTCTTTGCTTTCTTCTGTCCTCCTCCCGTTTTTTCCAGTACCCTCAGTGATTGTGTTTCAGCATCCTGAGGAAATGGGAGTTGTCTGTGAACTGCCGTGGGCAGCCTGGGCTCTGGCGGCCCTGCCGGCTGCAGGTGGCTCCTGTCGGCCCCATGGGCGGCTCAGATGCCTCTCATTTTCTGTGGGTGGTCCGAGCAAGGCTCTTCTGCTTTCTGACTGCAAAGGCTTTTCTGGCTGGACAACTGAACTTTACCTCTGTGCTCTCTCCCCTTAAAGGAAAAGGAGATTTCCCCATTATCCTAATTTTTACGAGATGAGAAGATGGTGATGGTAGTGGTAGTGGTGGTGGTGGTGGTGTGCATGGAGGGGGCTGTGAATGCCATACCTTAATTCTTTCCTTTATAAGCTTCACTGATAAAATACCCTTCCCTCCTCATGTCCTCCTTTTCTTTTCCAAAGAAGATGAAGCCCTCACTATAAAGTTCAGCTAGTTTCCTCAAGTAATTCACAATGTGAGATTTAAAAAAGGGCTCCAGGGGTGCTTGGCTGGCTCAGAGGAGCTTGTGACTCTTCATCTGGGGTCATGAGATTGAGCCCCATGCTGGCTCTGAAGATTACTTAAACAAACAAATAAACACCCTTAAAAAATGAAGTGTTCTGTGACAATCGTCTTTGGAAAAACCCTAGATTAAACAAAATTATTAAGACTCCATTCTTTTTGGAGCCATTAAATGCCAATGCGATTTAGAATTTTTTATATGCAAATGAACACACCTTTAAGCTGGGGAGGACTGAGTGTGCATTCTTTTCCAAGTTTATTTGATCAAGGAACCACTTTTTTGGAGAGCATCTCACTGGCTAGTGTTCTGCAGACTGTGGCCTTGGAAAACATACATATAGATAAAGAAGCACAAAGCAAGGATATCCCATGAAAGTGTCCTGAAATTGTCTTATCGTCTGTCCACATTTCAATGACGGCATCTATTTTGACCTCTTTTGTTACTTTTCAGACTTAAGAGTATTCAGAGGTCTATTAAAAATGTCTCCGGGAGCAGGCAGTGTTACTTAGAGTACCTAGCTCTTTGGAATTGGATTGCAAATCTTCGGTTTTTATGTCTCTGCTGCCATTCTGATGGCCTTTAGAGGCATGTGAGATGTCTCACATAATTGCTTTTCTGGAACATAATTTGAGTTTCTGGGACTTAAAATGAGCAGTGTGAGTGAAACTTAGACATGGATGCTTGACCAAGGTGTGAGTTAATGCAGGATCACTGTACCTCTATTGAGCTTGCTCATTTCTGTCCATACGCCAAACAAAAATGGATCATGAATATTTTGGGACTGCCCATTTTTGGAGTGGCATTTAGATGTTTGATTTTCTTTTGATGATCCCTCTCTGGCATTTCAGATGAAATTGCAGCCTTGCGTCACTTACCTTGCATTTGGTAAGCTAAATAGTCCCAAGTATAATTTTAAATTTCTTAAAATGTTATTTATTTATTTATTTTTGAGAGACAGAGAGAGACAGCGTGAGCAGGGGAGGGTCAGAGAGAGAGGGAGATACAGAATCCGAAGCAGGTTCCAGGCTCTGGGCTAGCTGTCAGCACAGAGCCCGATGCGGGGCTCAAACCCACGAACTGTGAGATCATGATCTGAGTCGAAGTCTGCTGCTCAACCAACTGAGCCACTCAGGCATCCCCCAAGTATAATTTTAATAAAATGCATTTTATTCAAACAAACTGTTCCCAACATTTTGTAGCTCCCTGTGGGTAGCTATACTCTCACCACCATTTGTCTGTGCTCTGGCTACCTCTTAATAAGAATTTTTAAGGAAGTATATAATTAAAGAAAAAAATATTCTGAGACTTGCTAAAATGGCAAGGAATCTCTTCAGGACTATTGTGAGTGGTGTCAAGACTATTGTAACAGGAGAGAGAGAGAGAGATTGTAGTAGGGAAGAGATGTGCAGCTAAACTCCAAATACAGTAAAGCAGCTAGAAATATACAGCCAAGAAACAGAGTGAGGGGGTCAGTGGGTGGGAAATTATTAAGGGAAGACATCAAGGTAGGGGGATTCTTTCCAAACTGACTTAACATAATTCTTGTTGAACAGAAGTCAGTGACCAGAAATAAAGGGTGGGAGATAAGGAATTTGATCAGATACTGGAGAATGGAAGCTTCTTTATAAACTGTCTTATGAAGATTCTTGCTCCAATTTGGCTACCCAGGCCCATCAAGGATGGTGTCCAAGATGGAGGCTTAGTTGAGGAAAGGGCTCACAGAAACTTGACTAAAGCTGGCTTAAGGAGGGCCTTAGTCAAGATGAAAAAAAAAAAAAAGGACTTTGAATAAGAGACATGTGGATGAAATTGGTTTTTAGTATATGTAAACTAGTCTGCCTTCTGAGTTCATCATTACATATTATTGAAGATGTATTCTCTTCTATAATGGCCATAGCTCCAGAGGCAGAGGCTCATGGCTCGGTTTAGGCACATTGAAGAAAACATTAGGCAACATTCTCTAGTATCCTCTTGTGTGTCATGTTTGAGTTTATAAGAATATATTTGCCTAGAGTTTAGCACCATGGATATTTCAAGTCTCTTACATGTTATACAAAGCTCTAAATGGTTATTTGTTTGTTTAAATAAATAAATTATTATTTTTAATTAAAATTTTTTTATTTTTGAGAGAGAGGGATATAAAACATGAGTGGGGGAGAGACAGAGAAAGAGATAGAATCCAAAACAGGCTTTAGGCTCTGAGCTGTGAGCACAGAGCCCAATGTGGGGCTTCAGTCCACACACCATGAGATCATGACCTGAGCCAAATCGGGCACTTAACCAACTGAGCCATCCACACACCCCGAGTTCTTTAAATTTATTAATAATTTTATTTATTTTTTAATTTTTTGAGAGAAAGGGAGAGGCCTGATCTTAAGCAGGCTCCATATGCAGCATGGAACCCTTTGCAGGTTTCGATCACATGAGCCTGGGGTCATGACCTGAGCTGAAATCAAGAGTTGGACGCTTAACCGACCAAGGCACTCAGGGTCCCCTAAGTGCTTTTTTTTTAAAGAAATAATATATTACTGATTTTGCATTTTTACCGGGTTCCCAGATGATGCTGATTTCTCACTCAGGTGAATAGCAAAGATCTAACTCAAATGGAAAACCACTAAGTGCTCTTTTGAGATATTTATTTACTTTTTTCTCTTGCAATTAAGAGAGGTAGTTCTTAGTCTCAAAACACATGTATATATTTATAGAGGAGGGAGACAAAAATTTGCCCACTACTTACTGTCTTACGTTTTTTTACTAGGATGTGCAGATTGGATGGCCAAAACATCGTTCACAGAATAGACATATGTATTTTATTTGATGTTAATATTTTGATTTTGGTGCACAGAAGCCTTTATAAGTGAAATGAAAATTTGAAGAAGCAGTTTGGCTTGAGAGCCTGTATAGATTTTAATAAAGGGTGATAGATTATGGAGAGGTGATTAGACAAAAGAAAAGATGTTTGGGCATCTAGGGGCAGTAAATTGTGGGAAGGTAAATATACGGAGAAAATTGATGGAAGATAAAGGTTATTTTACTAAGCATTATTTGTGCAGACCCATATCAGGGTCGTCTTTCTGTCTCCCGTGATAATGACTGTTTTCTTCCTCCTGATAGAGACAAGGGAAGAAGGAATACCGTCACAAAGGGAAATTTGTGTCCCATTTTTAGGCAGATGAGGGAAAGCAGAGGGACCTCTTTCTACATCTGCTGCTTTTAAATTGCCTTCAGTTCAAAACAATCCTTATGCCAAAGCGGCATATTTGGGGTGGCATATTTTGATCCCCATCATATTCTTGTCACATTGTGAAGAAAATCAGAATTGTAAATTATTTATTACTTCCAAGCAATGAAGATGACTGTCATTTCATGAAAAGATTATGCATTATTTATAGATATCATTGCTTCCCTCAGTTCTAGAATCCCTTATTAGGAAGAAAAAATCCTATTTTTTGATTATAAATTCCCAATGAGTGACAATATTATTATTCATAAAAATAACATCAACAACAAAAATAACAAAACTGTTGTGTATTGAGTCCAGACGATGTGCTAGGCATTTTCTAGGTGCTCTTTATATATTATCTTTATAAGTCCTTACAACAAACTTGCATAGTAGCTATTATTAAATATGTTTTGATTGATGGATGAAGAAACTATAGTTGAGAGAAATGAAGGTATCTGCAGTGCTAGAAGGGAAGTTTGAACTCATATCTGCTTGATGCCAAAATTGTGTATAGTCTATAAGAGCAAATCTAATAGCAGTAATAGGAATAGTATCAAGGTCCCTTATTCTACTCAGACAATTCTATTCCTCACTATCCATCTTAGTTCATGTATTGACTGAAACAAAGAGAAAATTCGAAAAGAAGACTAGCTTGGCAAATGATCCTGTCTTGGACTATGGTTGTAACATCTTCGAGGTCAAAGATGATTAGGGAATACTTACTTTTCCATTCTCTCCCTTGAAAATGTCTCTTCTTGACCTTCTCTTTACCAGGTAGGTGGTCCTTTTTCCTTTTGGACTGAGAGATGTACACAGTCCAGAGCAATTTGGCTATTCAACAATTATCAGGTTCTTTTGGAAGGTACCTCAGTAGCTTCTGTTGGTGAATGTCGTGGGGACCACAGACCCCCTCCATAAAATCTTTCTGTTAAAGTGAAAGCAAATCTCAGATCAAATTCTGTTGTACCTATAAGTGCCTATACTAGTAGGAAGACCATAAGGGTTATAGAACTTGTTACTGGAGTTTGCCCAATCTCTGTTCTCAGGTACTCTGCACTCTTTTTCAGAACTTCCCATGAGAACCTCACTCTAAGGAAAACACAAGAAATTCTCATGATAGGTCCAGCTAAGTTTGTGGGAGATGAGGTGACCAAGTGCTTCTTGAAGTACACGGAACTGGAGCCAGTGGGATTCCAGATGTTGAGTGCCGTTCATATAGGGCTGTGGGGCCCAAGCAAGTCTCCACTCATTTTACAAGGAAAAATTATTTCAAACCTTGTTTGTGTTAAGTGGCAAACCTGGGTTAGATTGTAAGAAGGGTGTTTGAAGTTCTTAAGAAACCTCCTCTGGAGTATCGATTCACAGTTACGTACTACAGATGTTAACCAAGCACTTCCAAAGAACAGACATAAATTAACACATACAAGCATTTTCAACAAATTACCATCCTGGCAGCATACTATTCAGAATAATTTTATTTTTCTTCAAAGAAGTGGGTTCTTGTCAAAAGAAGCAGCAGAAGTTTGGTGTACAAGCTGACAAGGCCTGAGAACAAAACCAAAAGCCGGGGACCTGAAGGATTTATTTACAGAAAATTGCATGTGGGTCACAGCTTAGCCTTCAGAGGCTGTGTGTCCCGTTCCCCTGAGACCCCACAGAGCTCCACTTGTCAGCGGTCAGTGGGATTGATCCGTGCACAGCTACCAACCTCACCCTATATCACCCATTCCTTCCTACTTAGTCATTTTGCTAATGAACTTGGGGGCTAGAGAAGTAAATGTGACATTGGCAACTTAAAAACAATTTTAAAAAATCTTTATTTCTGTGAGAAAGAGACAGAGTGTGAGCGGGGGAGGAACAGAGAGAGAGAGGGAGACACAGAATCCGAAGCAGGCTCCAGGCTCTGAGCTGTCAGTACAGAGCCCGATGCGGGGCTCCAGCTCACTAACTATGAGATCATGACCTGAGCCATCCAGGTGCCCCAACAGTGACAACTTTTATAGTACTTTATTCTAGACAGGGACATAATGTGGGTAATTTCCCATCAATTTCCTATCTGTGCAAAACGAGCACAAATAGATGGGGACAGTGATTGGGTCCAATGGCACATCTCTCTTGAGAGTTCAGTTATTTACAGTTCTCAGCTTCTAGTTTTTTAATTAAAAAAATTTTTTTAAGAGGGAGAGTAAGAGAGACAGCGAAAGTCAGGGGAAAGGGCAAAGGGGGAGAGAGAGAATCTTAAGCAGGCTCCATGCTCAGCACAGAGCCTGACGCAGGGCTTGACCCAGCCCCTCTGGGATCATGACCTGAGCCAAAATCAAGATTCGGACACTCAATAGACTGAGCCACTCTCTTGCCCCTCTCAAGTTCTTTTTGGTGCACATTGTAGCCTCTAGGAGTGTTGGAGGTGATTGTAAACTGTCTTCTGTCCAACTCACAACCTCAGTACCAGGTAATTTGATACAACAACGACGTGTGTTAAACCAAATTGTGTCCCATGAGATTACATTTGGTGGTGAACAAGCATGAGAGTACTCAGACAATCTGGAAGGCAACTTCGGGTCTCCTCTGCTTTTTCTGCACTTCTGCCATCACCAGCATATGGGAGGTTCATCTGAGGCAAATGCCAAGATGTTCTTCCTGACAGTAGGGTTCCTAACCTTGTGGTTGGGTCAGGTGCCAGAAACCTCTGTGATGTGACAGACACAGGAACAAAGTGAGTTCTCATTTACAAAAGCTACCTTGAAGTCGTTATGCAGCTAGGCTAGACAGGTGCTTATTCTCCACGCAGGAGACCAAAGGCAGTTCCTGGGCAAAGCAAAAGAGAGAACTTAGTGTTGTTTTTTTCTTCGTTGTACTCTCTCAAAGAATTCTCACATAAGATAATTATGATCATCTGTTTCAATATTTACATTAAAATTCCTGACTTTTAAACTCCTGACACTTTTATTGTATGCTTTCTGGGTTTGGGAAAGGATAAAGAGAGGTAGACCCAGTTAGATGTCTGTCCTTCCAAATTATCCGACCTCAGCAGGATCCTTCTTGTGTCCAGGAAGGCTGCAGCCCTCAGGGGAGGAGAGCGATCTTGGCTTAAGCTCTTGCCCTTTTATTGCCTCTTATTTGCTGCCAGCTTATATGGCTGAAAGCCAGAGAATTTTGTTCCTCTGCCTGAAGTCTCTTGAATAAAGTCTCTGCTGAGGAGCAAGTATGTGTAGAAAATGGCATTGTTACTTATCTGTGACCATCATGCCTGGACCCTTTCTGGGACTCTCTCTCACCTGGCTGATTCCACGTTAAATCGTGGAGAGGGCTAGCATACTGGGCTTGGTCTTCCTGAACTGAGGACGTTTATTACTTAAAATAATAATAAAAAGATGACATTTTAGTTGCTTACTAAATTTGTCCTGGTTTCCGTGATGTTTGTTTGCTAACAGATGTGAATACACTGGCCGATTGCTGCTCTGCCAATAATAGAGCGACCATTCTCTGCAAAATAAGGGGGTGTTGTTCCAGCAGTTGGGTGGTACCTACCAGCCAGTCTGATCCATCCTATGGGGGAACATTGCTCTAGTGAAAGGAGGATTCGTCTCCATTTTTTATTTTTACAATATTCTATCACCCAGACAATGAAACATCTATTTGATTACGTGCCATTTACTGTACTGCCCTTCCCGGTCACCTTTTCATCCACACAATTTCTTGGAGCCAGATTTACCATTTAGTGTGACCCAAATTTTTGAACAGAGGATTCTTTCTTTCTTTCTTCCTTCCTTCCTTCCTTCCTTCCTTCCTTCCTTTCTTGTTGTTTTTTAAATGGTGGTTGGAATTTTTTTTAAGTGTACGTACTTATTTTAAGTAATCTCTACATCCAACGTGTGGCTTGAACTCATGACCCTGAGATCAAGAGTCGCATGCTCTTCCAACTGAGCCAGTCAAATGCCCATTTTATTTTTTCCTAAAATTTTTATTTGAACACCAAAAAGTAATTGAAAAGCTCTGGGTTCTGGATTCCTCCTGCTACTAACTGGAAAAGACACTTGATCCCTCTGGGCCTTAGATCAAGTATGTGGAAAAGTGAAGTGGCTGGAAAAAATGATTTCTTTAGATCTAAAATTCTATTGCCATATATTTACAAAACAAGGCAATGCTTGCTAAAATAGGGGCTTGCTTTATTACATGAGTTTCATAAATACCAGTATTTATGTAAGAAGTCAACGTTTTAAAGTGGGAAGATTTTATAATGACTATTTTTTGGATGTTAAGTCTTGCTTTCCTAAGGTTGGGTGACTGGGCTATTGTGATTTGGGGTCCCTAGCCCTAGGGGCTGCCAAAGGGTACAAAAGAATCGCTTCATTGTTAATTCTGCTGGACTTTTCTAACAGTAAACAAACTTCCTTTGACATGCACAAGTTTCCAAAGCCTTGCTTAGGGAAGGTAGTTGAAGCTAAAAGAAGCAAAGCCTTTCGATTTAATTCAGTGGGTGAACATGAAAGCCACATATAAATCTTACAGCTGGGTTCTGGTAGGAGGCAAAGCATTCCCCGCCGACACTCTGATGTGGGGATATACTGGAGGGGCCCAGGAGGTCTCTGTGAGGGTGCAAACCAACTAAGTAGAAGTCTTGAGCTGAAATAGCTTTTTATCATCTGGGTGAGAAGTCACAGATTTAAAGAAAAGGACTATTGTTTGACAAAGACCCAATTAGCTGGGCTACACTCAAGCTCTTGGATTTATATCTTACTCAGGAAAGGAAAGGTTGATATTGTATGTGGGGTAGTCATGAGGTTGCAATTCCTTGAAATGTGGAACTTCCATCCATTTCTGAGGAATACAGGATTCTCCCACAGACTGTGTGTGTTCGACTAGTGAGGTTTTAGACTGAGACCCAAACTAAATATGTGATTGTGCTGATTGACTGAGGGTTGTCTTAAATATCTTCTTTACTGCAGGCGTGGTAGGTAGCATACCTGTGTTAGCCTATTAAAGAACATAAACTCCAGAGTAGATAATAGGTGGGTTTCCAGTGCAGCTGTACAAAATTTTAGCTGTCCACTAAATAGCTATTCACTTTCAGGGTAGTTATTTGAATTACTTGAGTTTATGTCTAAAATGGGATATGTACAGGGTTATTGAGAGGATTAAATAAAATTTAATGGCATTGTTAGTGTCCCAAGAAACTTCTCATTCTTACTTGGTATACTGTTATTTATTTTTTAATAATTTTTTAAAATAGATTTCTTTTTTTTTTAAAGTTTATTTATTCTGAGAGACAGAGAGAGAGAGAGAATGAGCTGGGGAGGGGCAGGGACAGAGGGGGACAGAGGAGACAAGCAGACTCCTCACTGACAGCACAGAGCATGATGCAGGGCTCGAACCCACAAAGCATGAGATCATGACCTGAGCCAAAGTCGGCCTCGTTACCGATGGAGCCACCCAGGCACCCTTGTTGTTTATTTTTTAAGGTTCATTTATTTATTTTTTTGAGACAGAGAGAGAAAGAGGAGGAGGGGCAGAGAGAGCGGGAAAGAGAGAATCCCAAGCAGGCTGTGCACTTTCAGCACAGAGCTGGATGTGAGGCTTGAACTCACAAACTGTGAGGTCATGATGGAAACCAAAATCAAGAGTCAGATGCTTAATCTACTGAGCCGCCCAGGCACCTCTACTTGGTATAATCTTTAAAATGTGGCTCTTTCAGGGTAACAATATCTTATTGTAAACATGAACTGAGATAATTCTTTTTTCTTAAAAATAAATAAGCAAACAAAACAATGGTGAGTAAGAAAGAGGAAAGAATGGGAGCGGGACTCACAGCCAGGTGGAGAATGTAACTAAGAAAAGTTTTCCTTATTTTTTAAGAGCAGGAAAGACTTGACACTAAGTTCAAACTTGAGGTCCTTGGTTGAAATCTAGAATGGGCCTCTAGCTGCGTGGAGCAAATTATTTAATTTCTTTGCCTCCATGTCCTCATCTAAAAATGATGAAGATAATAGTACCTCTGTGGTGTTGTGAAAACGAAGGGAAATAAAAGATGCAAAGACTCTACCTGGCACACACTCACCACCCAGGTAAAGCCCCGTCATTACCTCCACCACTGGCACGAAACTGCCGAGCCCTCACGTACAAAACTAGGAGCAGAGAGTTTTCATACACTGGTGTTTGACAGATTTAAGGAAGAATGCTTTCCCTTAAAGTATATTCATTTTATTATTTTTTAGCATCCAATTATTACCTTTTGATTTCATAAAGAGATATAGATGGGCTTGTCCAAGGAAAACAGTTCTGAGCAATATTTTTAAACAGGCTAATCTTCCATGTGGAAGCTGGGCTTCATTATTTCTGGAGTGTTCCTGGCCAACGCAGATCAGAGTTTTAATTTTTGGAATGCGAACAAGGGCAGCTGTATTCCAGAGTCCCAGTTGTTTTTATGGGATTTTTTTTTTTAAAGCCCAGAAACAAAACTAGTGGGAAAAATGTTTATGGACTCTGGTTGGAGTCTCAATTCCTTGCAAAGGGTGATTTCTCTTAAAATTAGATGGCAATAAAATTAGTCAATCAAATACTCAAATGTGAGGTCTTATGGCTTACAACTAACTGTATTGTTAGATTAGTTGTTTCTTTGCAATCATTTTATATATTTGGTTTTGAAAGCATTTTTTAAGACATGAGATTCATGTTTTACTTATGAATGAAAAATTGAATGAGAACCATTTACTCTAGAGGATTCAGGGAATTCCAGGGTTTGGATTTTCCTGTAAACACAGTTTTTATACATAAAACATTACATGTACCTTTGTTGATAAAGTAAGGTTTTTTGAATTTATCAAATCTTTTGCTATTTCATAATTTATTCTAATCTTTGTGTTTTTTCTCGAACAAAAGGTTAGAAAGTTATCTTATTTTTTCCCTCAAAACGTGCTATATTTCAATTCTAAAAAAATGGTTCTGAGATACTAATTTCTATATAGTCAGTGTGACTATAACCATGAAAACCCAAATGGTCTTTCAGAAGAGAGCAGTGCTAGGACAGACAGTGGCAATATGTGAGTGATGGAAATGGTAGTGATTTAAAGTTTTTTTATCTTTTAAATATTTTTATTTAAAAAATTTTAATGGTCATGTATTACTCTTAAATTAAAAGGTCATAATTTCCAACTTTATGATATAATAAATTCAATACCCTGAGATTTCAGCATTATCTTAAAAATTACAAAATCTTGTCTTTTTTAAACTCAGGGGAAATATATGACTTTAAAGTATCTTTATATTATTTTGATGTGGTGATGGCTATAAATGGTCAGCTCCATTTTATGTGCTATGAGGCAACGAATGAAATGTTTATAAACAAAACGTTGAAAACCAAATGATAAAATACTGTTATTGAAAGAATTAATAAAAAAATACAAAAGGCAGTACAGTCAGGATGGCCAAGAGCCTTCCATATATGTGGGATGAACCACAACTGGAAAAGCTGTGGCAACGTAGAGGTCATGGAAGAAGCAGCGAGGATTAGACAAAGTATTACGGAGAAGAGCCAAAAATTACTTGTAGAGGGAAAAAAACAGATTTGAAATAATAAGAAAGGACTAAAATAAGGGTTCTGGTTAATCTATGACCATATTTCATTTATTTAGTATTAACAAAGATTTTGTTCCAGATGAGATCAAAATATCCCCTACCCAGACATCACTATTGCTATGATACGACATTTGGGAAACACCAGTAAAATTGTCCCTAAATAGTAAGGATAAAAAAATAGGCTTTATTGAGGTATAATTGATATATAGCATTGTAAGATATTTACATTGCACATTTTGGTGATTTGATATATGTATACATTGTAAAGGAATTACCCCATCTGGTTAATTAACATATCAGTAAGGATTAAAAAAAATTTTTTTAAGAAAGGCATTTGCCAGCATCTGCATCTATGACCTTTCCTTTTGTGTTCCTCCACAACTGATAAATTCCAATTTGAAATAGCACATCTTTACTTTAAATGTGTTTATGTTGTCAATGAGGCCTCAAAGTGTTAATGATCTTACAGACTGTCACTCACTCACTCAATAGATATTTATGTTAAGATCCCATTAGGTACTAGGCACTGATTAGGCAGGAGGAATAGGGTAGTGAACAGCACAGACAAATGTCCCTGGGGTCACAGGACTTGTATTCCATCTCTATATTTTAACTTCTGCTACTTTACCTCTTTAAGATGATTTTGCACTGTGGGCTGCTTTTATAGGTTAATAGTTTGAGGCAATTAGATTTCTCATTTGTGACTGTTGCCATTACATACTGACTATAAATGCAAAAAAAACCAAAACCAAAAACAAACAGGCAGTAGTTTCTCTTAGGGTTTTGAAAAAGGGACCAAGGCACGGGAGTTCAACAGGTGATTACAGTGCTGGGTCTACACCTCCAAGAATTTTTTTTTTATGTTCATTCACTTGGTGAAAAGTGAGTCATTAACTCATACTATGTTTGGATATCATATAAAAGCAACCAAATGCTATGCTGATGGTACTTTGATTTGAGTGGCTATTAGGAGTAGCAACTAGGGATTTGTTAGCCTTAGAAATGGCCCTGGTGAAGACCAGTGCATCATAATGACTGTAATCCACCCAATGCTGTGGGCATTCTGTTTGCTGGAGAACTCTGGCTCAGCATTGTAAGTCATTAATTCCCAAAAGCAATTTAGCTAGTCATGAAGTTTAATGCAGACAGACTTTAAAAATGGCAGTAAAGAAAATAACCTTCCCAACTCTTTGTGAACTGTTACTGCAATTACAATGAACTTTGGTTTGGTTTATACCAAACTCAAACAACTGTAAAATGTCTCAAAGAAGATGTTTGTATATGGTTTTTAATTCAGGTTTCTGAGTATGTAAAAAGCAATCCTCTGCCGCATAAAAATATTTACTGCCAGTGTCACCTATGAAAAATAGATAAATAAACTACTTATGAAATGGTTAGGGCAAAACAAAATGTGGTGTGGGGATGTGGAGATGGGGAACATGATGGATCACATGAAAGAAGTTTTGAGGCAACTAGAACTTATAAACCATGTGATAATAGGAAATACTACAAGATATCTAATCCTATGCCATGACCTTAAAAATGTAAATATCGCCATTTACCTAAGATTTATTTTCGGACATACATACCTGAAATGCTGAAGCTGGATGAATTTCACAAATTTACTTGCAGCTTTCTGAAGGTCTGTTACTGATAGGGATGGTCTAGTAGGTTTCTTATGCATTCACCCCAAAATAATCATTGTTTCAAGTTTTAAGAAATTGAGTATCTTGCTGTTTTTCATAGCAATGGATGTTTCAATTGTCTAATAATGTTTGGTAGGAAATTAAGATTAATTACACACTTGGACACACAAACATGCACATATGTGGCCTTACTCAAGCTCCTTGATGGATCATTTTGCTACATTTATGAAGCATTCCTTTTTAATAAGAGTCAACACTGCAGGTTTCTTAAGTACCAGCCATGACCATTTTTTAATTTGGGTGCAGCCTGTCGGGCAGCAAGGGAAAATATTTTTTGGAGAATTAAAGACTCTTTTATTTTGTTTGTTTGTTTTTGTTTTGTGAGTGAGAGAGAGAGAGCGTGAGCAAAGGGAGAGCGGCAGAAGGAGAGAGAGAACCTTAAGCAGGTTCCATGCAGGCTCAGCGTGGAGCCTGAGGTGCAGCTTGATCACACAACCCTGGGACCATCACCTGAGCTGAGACTAGGAGTCTGGGCACCTGGGTGGCTCAGTAGGTTAAGCCTCCAACTTCAGCTCAGGTCGTGCTCTCTGAGGTTGGTTAATTCAGCCCTGCATCGGGCTCTGTGCTGACAGCTCAGAGCCTGGAGCCTGCTTCGGATTCTGTGTCTCCCTCTCTCTCTGCCCCTCCCCTGTTCTTACTCTGTCTCTTGTCTCTCTCTCAAAAATAAATATTTTTTTAAGAAAGTAAAAAAAAAAAAAGGTTGGATGCTTAACTAACTGAGCCACCCAAGTGCCCCAAGAATTAAGTACTCTTAACTATCAGTTATTGGGTATCCACTTTGTGTCTATAGTTTATGTTCTTCCCACCTGCTATAAACCTAGATAAGAAAAATCTTTAAAGCAGCATAATAGAATGGGTGCTTCTTATCCAGCTGCTAGGTAAGGACATCAAAATATGGATCATAGTAGAGACCCAGTTAAGGTTTTAGTCCACATACCTGAAGGAACCGTTTATGTGAGATTATATAAAGACAATAAAAAGATTGAGCGGCTAAACCCAAACTCTAAGAATGATATGAAGTTGAATATTCTTAAGGTAAATTAAGCACAGATATATGTACATAACAAACTAAGGTTAATGTACAGTATTGTTCTTTTTTATTGTTTTGTAATGACTTGGTTATTCCAGAGAAGAGATAAAATTAACAAATACAAATAAGCAAAATGAGAAAATAAAGTCCACTTATCATTTAGCCATCCAGAAATTAACAGTTAATATTTAAAGGTTTTTTTAAAATATTTATTAATTTTGAGAGAGAGAGAGAGACAGAGCGTAAGAGGGAAGGGGCAGAGAGAGAGGGAGACACAGAATCCAAAACAGGCTCCAGGGTCTGAGCTGTCAACACAGAGCCTGACGTTGGGCTCAAACTCACAAATTGCGAGATCATGACCTGAGCTGAAGTCAGATGCTTAACCGACTGAGCCACCCAGATACCCAACAGTTAATTTTTTATGTTAACCCTGGTGTAAATTTTTGTATTTTTTCCTTGTGTTTATTATCTTTAAAAAGATGGTAACATTATGCTGTGGTCCTGAAGTTAAACTCTAACCTTTTCTTAAAAGTGAATTATGGGAGCACCTGGGTGGCTCAGTTGATTAAGTGTCTGACTTCAGCTCACGTCATGATCTGATGGTTCTTGGGCTCAAGTCCCGCATTGGGCTCTGTGCTGGCATCTTAGAGCCTGGAGCCTGCTTCGGATTCTGTGTCTGCCTCCCTCTCTGCCCCTCCGCTGATCATGTCTGTCTCTCTCTCAAGAAAAATAAACAAACATTAAAACATTTTTAAAAAAAATGTTGGGGTTGCTTGGGTGGCTCAGTTGGTTAAGCAGGCAACTTTGGCTCAGGTCATGATCTCTCAACTTAAAGTCTTGTGAGTTCGAGCCCTGCACTGGGCTCTGTGCTGACGGCTCAGAGCCTGCAGCCTGCTTTGGATTCTACGTCTCCCTTTCTCTCTCTGCCCCTCCCCTGCTCATTCTCTGTCTCTCAAAAATAAATAAACATTAAAAAAAAGAAGAAAAATTTAAAAAGTGAATTAAGAAATCTGTATGTCATGTTCTTTTTCCCTTTTTCCTCGCAATTCTATATGTAGCTCAACAAATATATGTTGGATGATATTTGGAAGTATGGATTGAAAAACCGAGGGACCACAGTCAGGAAAACTAGTTTGTTTTTGGGATTTTCAGTAAGAGACACTTAGATGAATGAAGACGATTCAGAGAAATTATGTTTAAGCTCTCTAATTACTTTTAATTTCTGCTTTTATCAATAAAGCAAATGTGAAATAGTCCTTGGGTATTTGGGAATTTTTTCTCTTCTGGAAATTCAATATCTTTCCTCATGAGGATAATCAGTCCTTTGCCAATGTTATTTTTCAAATAAGTTTGTAGTTTGAATAAATAGAAAGCCAGTCAATAAACTGAGCAAAAAGCAGCTTAAAGGGACTTACCACTGTGATAATCACAGTATCTCTTTTGTAAAATAGGGAATCCTGTTTGGAGTTTCTGTGTGTGAAGCAAGTTAATTTAAATCAGTATAATTTTGCATATATTGTGGGGGCATTTTGAGAGGTTACACAGCATTATCAATCAGGATTCTGACAGAAGGCAGCTGGCAAGCTTAAAATAGGATACATTAAGGAGGTTTTATTTATGTTGAAACTATTTACAGAGGTAACTAAAGAGTAGGAGGTAACCAGGGGAATGGAAGATATTTTAAAAACAAGAAAGAAACGTGGAGGATGGAGGGCACAGGTGTAGGCTTTAACGTTGAAGTGAGATGTAGCACTTCCTCCGACCCCGCAGGAAAGGACGAAACAAACAGATGGAGAAATGGATATATGGAGTCAAAAGGTGATAGGGAGGTGCATGTTGCATGCCTGAGACGAGGCCTGAGCTCTTGCCCTGGACTCTCAGTGATTGCACAAGGCCTTTTTGCTGCTAAGACGGAGAAGGTGTCTTCATCTTCTAGCCAAACAGAATAATTTTCTCATTGAGGAGACATATTGCACATAAGTAGGTCTACAGAGGGTTAGAGTTGATCTTCCCATGAACCCACATATCAGATACCGCACAGTGCAGTGGCCCAGATCACTCTTGTTCCCCTGTCCCCACCAGCAGAGACCATCTGTTGCTCTGGGCAGGAGAGATTTAGTGGGGTTGTACTGACAACTGCAAACGACGCAGAAGCCATTTACTCAATCCATCAGTATTTGCTAGCTTTATTGAGTTAATGTGCATTATATTTAATAGGTAGAATTTGGTACGTTTCGACATAGGTGAATCACCCCGACACCATTAGCACAGAGCGGGTGGTCAACATACCCATCATCCTGGGAGTTTCCCCAGGCCCCTTCTCCGGCTCTGCACCCCCCCTCCCCAGGCTTGTCACTGCATATTGATTTGCATTTGGTTATATAAGTGGAATGATACAGTATTTGCTTTTTCATTGGCTTTTTTAAATCAACGTAATCACCTCCTTTTGGTGAACATTCTTTTCAGTTCCTTCTGATGTTAAACATTCTTTTTCTTATCAAGTACTCTAGCCAACAGTCTTTTCCTCTTTTCCACCTTTCTCTAAGTGGATGGTTTTTTTTTTCATTGAAATGAATACGGCCATCAGAGAATTTTTCCCCCTCTAGTCTCAGGGAAGAGGTATCCACCTGTGCTCTGTTCTCATTCCTTTCTTTCTCAATGCTATTTTACTCTGTCACCAGTGTCCTCTTACTTCGGTACCTTCAGTGGTACCTTCTGTGCCACTGCTGCCTTTCCCTACGCCTGTAAGCCTTTCTCATTGTGAAATAAAAACAACAACAACCCAAAGAGCCACAATAATAGACGAGTTCTCTGTTGTCTGCATGTCAGCCTGATTGCTTATTGCCTCATCTCTCTTTCCTTGTTTAGTCAAGCTTTTTGAAAATATGCTCTATCCAGTTCTGGCTACGGAATTTGCAGAGTTTATTGCAAAATGAAAATGCAAGGCTGTTTATTCAAAATTGTTAAGAATTTCTAGATGGCAACAGCAGAGTAATAAGCCAGGCATGGGCTCTGGGGCCCATGTGACTGCTTAGGTCGCACATCATGAAGCTGACTCTGGGTCTTACATGCCTCATTTCTACTCACTGAATTCCCATTTACCTCTCAACATTCTGCAAACTATCTTTGACCCCTTTCTTAATGCTGTGTAAGGTCATCACATAGCTAAAATCAGTAGATATTTTTCAGTTCTTATTTTGAACTTTTTGCACCAACATAATCTTTCTATATATTCCCATCTTCCTTCCATTCATTATGGTTGTTGGAAAATTATTTATTGAATGAATGAATGACCATTCTTGGACTTCTGCTCATTGGATTTCAGGGTCCTCTCTTCTCACTCACTCCATACCTTCACCCTAGTTAATCCCTCCAGGTTTATGTGTAAACTAGTGACCTCAAAATCTGTATCTAGGTCTTCCCCTAACTTTACACACACATGTACACACACGTGTATGCATATTTGCTGTCTCTGCGATATCTTTACCTGGATGATCAATTGGTATTTTAAATTCAACATATCCCAAACCAAACTTATTACCACTTCTTACTGCAAACTTTGTTTCTCTGTGGTTCTTATTTTTAATGGCACAAAATACTAGGGAGGACTCATTGAGGGAAAGAAATTATATATAGTTTTTTTGAGGGAGGGATTATATTCTGACCAATGTAAGGAGCTGAGGAAAGATATCAAGTCTGAAATAAGACTTGAAAGGTGAGTAAATGTGGGAAGATAAAAGTAAGACAGAAGTTACATAAAAGATAAAATGTTACTGTTTTTCTTTATTTTTACAATTTTTTTATGTCTTTATTTTATTTTGAGAGAGAAAGAGCATGAGCAGGAAAGGGGCAGAGAGAGAGGGAGACACAGAATTTGAAGCAGGTTCCAGGTTCTGAGCTGTCAGCACAGAGCCCGATGAGGGGCTAGAACCCACAGGCTAGCTGTGGGGTCATGACCTGAGCTGAAGTCGGCCGCTTAGCCAACTGAGCCACCCAGGCACCCCTGTTTTTTTTCTTTTGGAAAAAAATGGAGGTGACTGTGGTAGCCAACTTCTAATATGGCCTTCAATGATACCCACCTTCTGGTATTTACACCTTGTATAATATCTTCTCATGCTAACAGAGCTGACTTGTAGAACATACAGGACTTTGCTAAAATAATGAGGTTTGACTTGTGAGGCTGGGTTATGAAAGATATGGTGGCTTTGGTCTTATTCTCTTGGATCACTAGTTTTAGAAGAAGCCACGTGCCCTGGTGTGAAGCCCCGTGGAGAGGTCCATTGTTTCAGGAACTGAGGTCTCTGGGCAAGAGCCACGTGAGTGTCTCCTCTTGGGTGCAGACCCTCTACCCCAAGCAAACCTTCAGATGCTTATAGTCCTAGCCCTACATGTTGATGCAAGTTTGGGGTAATTTGTTACATAGCAATAGATACTAATGAAGAGGGCTTTTCCTTATGTACATTTTTATAGGTGTTGCACTTTTGAACCACGGACATAAATGTATTATCTATATAAACAAACACAGCAACAGAATTACAAAGAGAGCTAAGAAAATAAAATCTCTGTCTAAATTCCCCAGGAGTTTCCCGTTACATTTAGACTTCCTTACCCAGTCTACATGATCTGGCCCCTGCTGCCCTCTTCAGCATCTCCGAAGCCAGGAGGCACGTAGGGCTGGTTCCCCTGGACTTCTATGAATGTTCTGACATTTCTGACTTCCAGGATCAACAAAGATCAGGTTTTCGAATTGAAACTCCAGCTGTATACCCTGAGGCACTTATTAACAAAAATGACACCCCTGTATGTTTCTAGCACAGTTGGGCACATACTCACATACACACACAAGCTCAAGTGTATAGAGGTATAATTATATTACAATACATGGTACATATTTAAAGAGTACATTTTGAGAAATTTACAATAAATTTTGAGTCACCAACAGTCAAGATAGTGAACATGATGCTTAAAAGTTTCCTCCAGGCCCCTTTGTAGGCTTTCCTCCCTTCCACCTTGTTCCCTCTGCTCTAAACTACTTATCAGGCCAGAATATAGAACATTTCCATCGTTCTGAAAGTTTTATTGGAAAATGCTTGTGTAAGTCTTGTAAAGAATACCCGATTTTGCTTTGTTTTTGTTAATATACTAGTTGTCTACCAAGCCCATGAGAGTTGGAAGTGAGCAGTGCAGGAAAGCAATTCTATTGACAATTGTTGATGAGCTAGTTCTGGCTTTTACAGATCCGCCTGCCAGATCGGCTGAGGTATATCAAGTTCACACCATTGTGCAGGGCGAAACGCCAACGGCAAAACATATTCTTCTAGGAAACTAGCTCCTGACTGTAATTAGAAAAGGTAGCTTTATAGGTTGAAAGAAAAATTTGTCTTCTTTGATTGAGGTAGGTGAAAAACAGAGTCTGTTTCTTCCATTTAATTATCAGATACAAATTTGACCAGAGTGTCCCCTATCTGTATCTTCTAATCCTGCTTCCTTTTTCTTTTTTCTTTGCTTACCATGGGTTGGTAACTTCCCTAAAAATCCCTCAAAGAGGTTGATGGAATTAGAAAGGCCATATTTGGGTCCTTACTTCTTTATATAGAGCCTTATACTAAGGGGAAAATGTGAGAATACAGTGTTTTCATAGAGAATAGTTCCAGTTGTTTCCTGTTACAAATATATATATATGTGTGTATATGTATGTATATATATGTATGTATATAAATATATTTTCTTTATTTTCAGGAAAGAGAGAGAAAGACAGAGGATGAGTAGGAGAGGGGCAGAGAGAGAGGGAGACACGGAATCTGAAGCAGGCTCCAGGCTCTGAGCTGTCAGCACAGAGCCTGATGTGGGGCTCAAGCCTATGAACCATGAGATCATGACCTGAGCCGAAGTCAGAGGCTTAACTGACTGAGCCACCCAACTCATACAAAAGCCTATTGATAAAATTAGATGTACTCTCTCTCTCTTGCTCTCTGAATAAATGAATAACCTTTTTTTTTAAGGAGGTATCTGAGCGGCTCAGTTGGTTGAGCATCCAACTCTTGATTTTAGCTCAGGTCATTATCTCATGGTTCATGAGTTTCAGCCCCATGTGAGGCTTTGTGCTGGCAGCGTGGAACCTGCTTGAAATTCTCACTTTGTGATCTCTCTCTGCCCCTCCACCTGTCCGTGCATATACTCTTTCTCTCAGAATAAGTAAAGAAACTTAAAAAATTAAATGTACAAATAAGTTAAAAGAAGACCGTAAAAATCATGACCATGCTGAATCACACAGAAATAACTACTTAATATTTTAGTATGAACAAAATTCTAATTCTCCTTTATAAAAATGAAAATTACAACATAAATATATTTTACATCTTATGTTACTTATGTTACTTATGTTACTTAGGAGTGTATAATGTTATCGAATATGTTCTGTAGCACAATTTTAAATAACTGATGGAATTGTATACTGTTGTTTAATGAATATTTGAATGTATCACCTGCTGCGAATAAAGGCTTTTATTTTCCTTTAAACCTTGAATTGCTTTTACAGTCCCATATATATGGAAAAATACACAGAAACAATTCCCAGCAATATTAGAGTCAAGTCAGTTTATAAAAGCAGAAAAAAACTAAAATCATTTTTAGTTGCTGAAGTAGTCATTAGTAGTTTAAAATGTTTTCCATCTCAAATTCTGAGTAATGTTTACTAATTTTCAATGGTTGGAAACCTGATCTTAGGACTGGAATGTGGCAGCTGTTCAGTGGTTCAGAACAATAAGAATGTTGGTTTAGAATCAGAATCAGAGGATGACATATCTAATTGAAATTTTCCGTAGAAAAATTTATGTAGACAGGATGAAATTTTCCAAATCAGAAGTATATAGGAATACCTGGTCTAATGCATCAATAGATAAGAGATTACAAAACAAAACAGAACAAAAAAACCTAGATTCTGTTGATTTCATCCCTTAATATAGTTAACTACATTAATATTTAATGTAGTTTTAGGAAGCCTGAGAATATGAAAAATATTTTTAGGTAAATTCCATGAAAGTGACAATGTCTCTTACAAAGGATCCAAACCTGTATTAGCCTGTAACAATATATAGTGGACGTGTTTGCAAAGCCTTCGGGCTGGGTCAGCCTCTTCTTCTTTCCCCTGGAGACCTCATTGAATGGGCCATGATGTGCTGAGTGTATGCAGCTAGTGCATCTGTGATTTGCCTGGGAGTTGGGTGTCTATTCATGGTCACTTGTGTTTCTTCTCACTTGTATTTGTTATTATAATTATGTAATTCAATTATATATTACATAGGCAGATTAAACATGTTTGAAAAAATTATTTCTATGAAAAATGAATGCTTTGCCAAGACCTGATAAAGGTGAATGAGATGGGGGCTAGAAAGCTAAAAGTTTAGGGAGAAATTTATCAAAAATCTTGAAAGATCAGAATCCAAGTCTTTTCTTATTTGGCTTGCTAGTTATTTATATACCTTCCTTGTGATTCTTGATGCTACCTTTTTCAGTTTATAATCAACATGTGGACCTGATTGCTCTAGAATAGAGTATAGGAGAGTGAGCGTTTTTCAATATTTAAAAAACATGCAGTAAAGGTTCAATCAATTGTAGTCTCATTTCATAAATTCCCCTGAGTATAAAAATATTACTTAGACCTAGTAATATGTTTCTTAGTTATAGTAAAGCTTGAAATTCTGATAAAACGTTTTCAAAAAAGTGATAAACAATATAAATTCATAGCCTTTAAACTTCTTTCAGGTAGTCTTATCACAAAAATTAAACAAACTGGCCTATTTTGTCTTAGTATTAAACTTATTGGACTATGGGCAATAGAATAGATCATGAATTTGATTATTTAGATGCAGGATCACAATTTTTTTAAGGGCTAGATAGTAAATAATTTTGACTTTGTGGATCATATGGTTAGTAATCAACTCTGCTCTTGTACTAAAAGCAGCCATAGGCAAGGTGTAAAAGAGTCAGTAGGGTTGCATCCCTCCAAAAATGTATTTATGGGCACTGACGTGAATGTCATATAATTTTACATGTCATGAAATACTATTCTTGTTTAGAATTTTTTCAACCACTTAAAAATTTAAAATCTCTTTTTAGCTCACAGGCTATAAAAACCATGTGGCAGGCCAGATTTGGCCTTCAGGCCCTCATTTACCAGCCCCTGATCTAGACCTCATTCTAGTCATCCGACATGACGTTTCTCATGACCTTCGAGTCAGGTTGTATTAGTTTTGCAGGAACACATTGTGTTCATATTTGCTTACACGCTATTTTGCTCATATTTCTTCTTGTATAGAATATCTTCTATTCTTTTAATCCGAAATCAGCTGACTTCTCTGTCCTCCCTTATTCTTTCCTGTGAGCTCTCAGGTGTCTCTCTCGCCACCAAATTCTTTTATGTATCTTCAGTCTCTTCTACACAATTAGTGTGAATTAGT
Organism: Suricata suricatta; assembly: GCF_006229205.1. Classification (NCBI taxonomy): domain Eukaryota; kingdom Metazoa; phylum Chordata; class Mammalia; order Carnivora; family Herpestidae; genus Suricata; species Suricata suricatta. Next base: position 104,242,582 of record NC_043700.1, on the reverse strand, counting down.
TTATCATTTCAGAGATGTGAGGTGAGTTTTGATTTTTTTTCGATTGTAACATTTTAGAGCAAAGACCATGTATTATCCCCCCCTCTAATTTTCTTCAGCATAATATTGGGCACATAGATTCATAAATAATTACTAGAATGGCATGTTTGCTGTCAAAATACAGTATTTATTCTTCTGTATTTTGTATGGTATTTGTATTCTGTATTTTGTATTGTATTTGTATTCTTCTGTATTTTGCTATCAAAATACAGTATTTATAAGGCTTATTAACTAAAATCTATATTTTAACAAAAAAAGATAAGTAGTCTTTTTCTTGTTAGCTACATTCAAGATGATTTTAGCTGTACATTTTATTGCTCTTTGTACATATAATACTGACAGTATTTTTGTGTTCCCTTTGTTAACAGCTCAGAAGTTAACAAAATTAAGTTGGTGGTCAATCGTCTGGCTATATAGAGAGTGGAAGTGGTTAGTTCATTGTTTAACGTCACCATATTTTAAAGCTGAAATGTACACTAGAGATAATTTAATCACTAGAGATGTTGAAAATGAGTTCCAAGAAATTTTGGAGAATGGTTTACAGCGTCAGAATAAGTCTCTATTTTGTATAATTAATAAAACTTTTCTCAAACAGAAATATATATACATATATAACACACACACATGTCATTCTGAAAATACACAGAACTTTGCATTTTAAAATGTAACTAAGATAAATACCCAATATCAAAATATACTTTATGGGGAAAGTTTTAGCAATGTAAACTCTCAAGTTTAACAATGTTAGCTCTAAGTTCTTTTAATTTTGATACGTTCTTTCAACTCTACAAAAAGTGAGCCCTATCTGTTTTCTAACCTCTCACCTTCCCACCCCCTAAAAGGAAACAAACCAGCAATGCTCAAAGGGATAAATCCAGCCTTTGTTCTACCAGATTCTTTCACTCTGGCACTGGCACGGCTCCTGGCTTGGTTTGATCATAGTTAATCTGCTGCCTACAACATGACAAATGTTTGTGGTCCAAGTTGAAGGGTAAAGTCTTTACAAATGAGAAAAGCAGTTGTCAGCTGTCGCTGTTGTGGCACCAACATGTATCATGTCAGGACAGCCAGACAAAGAGGAGGATGATCCAGAATGCTGACCCGGGTACACTGAACCTCATTAACTCCGGTGGTTTCCTGGAAGGCTTGTTAATTGTGGTGGAAAAAAAGAAACCAGGGCATAAACCCTACTTTATATTGGTCCATTTGATGGATATACATTTCTCAACCAGCTAACATCAAGGGGTGTGGCCAAATTGTGCATTGCAATTTCTAAGTCCCCTATAAATGACGTGTTTCTCTTAAAATTCTCTATTTATGAAGGTTTCCTTAAAATAATTTTTCCCAGTGTGTTAAGCTCATTTATTGGAAACTATTTCACTTACGGTTCTCGAGTTCTATGAGTGCTGTTTCTCTTGAAGTACTCGTTCAAAAAGATAACCTTGAAATTCCCTTGAATATTGTGCCTACTATTAATGATTGCTTTTATGGGACATATTGCCTTCTTTTCTCTTTGGGGTGAGGATGCATGATGTTTCTAGAATGGAATTCTACAGACTATGATACACATTTAGGGACGTATGCTTGCTCTTGACCTTTCTAGGTACAGCAGAGCCCATGATTCTTCAGAGCTATACTGAGCAGATAGAATAAACACTTATCTCAGCTTTATGTTAGAAGTCCTACTTTAGATTTTTTGGCTGTCATATTATATTTTTTAGAACTTTCTTTTTAGTTTTTCCTTCTGTTTTTTTTTTTGTGGGTTCCTGATTGTTTTCTTTTTTTTAAATCACTGATTTCTAGTTTACAAAATTAATATGAGAAACGGAGGTACACCATGATTTTTTATTTACTAGTAAAGCATGTCATGATTCAATAGGTTTATGTTTTAATTTATCTTTGGAAGGAACTGAGCTATGGTCTTTATTTCACCTCCCAGCTGTTAGGGAATTACTAAACCCATAGGGAGTTGCATGAGTTAGTTAATTGGCATGAATTATTTGAGTTTAAAGAAGCACAATCACCCTGCAATGTAATGTTAGCCAGTGTTGGATGAATCCACATGCTTTAAGGATTCAGGGTTGCAAAGGTCTGTGGAACGGTGATGTTTTCTTAGTTGAGTGCTGTTTTAAATTTATTTCCTCTTTTACAGCTTGTTAAGTGAAAACACATCATTCTTAAGCATCGTGCCTTATTCCTACCTAAAAAAGCTGTGCTATGAAGAGAGACTACTTGAAAGATGAAATAAACAATTAAATAGGCTCTGGAAATATTAAACTAATAATATTGAGTAGTTTGTACTATATTCAGTCCATCCCCCTTTTCTCACCTCTTTGTCTTCCTTTATAAACAGAGGATGAGGGAGTACACATGGTGCTCCTTGCCAAATAGTTTTGTTCTTTCACAGTGGGAGAAGAGGAAAGTACTTCATCCTACCTTGCTGCTCTGGGATTTCCTTTCCTCTTTCCTCAAAACGAGTCTTAAAATTTGGCTCCTCAGTCTTTGAAGTCTTAGATTCTAGAATAAAAATAAGTATCCTAAGCATGGTGTAATTTTGCTGCTTCAGCCTACATGGTAAGACCACCTACAATGACTAGATACTTGGGCCGTAGAATATTACGTGGCCTTCAAGGAATGCATTGTGAGATGGATTCATTTTCATACATAATTCCCAGTGCTATCACTCTGAAGAATAAAGATTGTAGCAAGAATTAATGCTATAAATTTCTATTGGCCCTGTAATGTTAGGCGCCTATCCAAAGGCTGTTTAATCCCTGTAAGAGCTCATTTCCATTTGCAGTGGAAAAAATCATGTATAGTAGAAGAGAAACTGTGTTCCAAAGAATAACTTAACAACTTTTTTTTTTTTTGAGACCTTACTATGTGCCAGGTGTAAGGTTACTGTTCCAGGTACTTTTCCTATGTAATCCTATTTGCTTTTCACCACAGCTCTGGGAGTTGGTGTTTTTAACTTTATTTTATAGATAAGATTAATTGAGATGCAGAGAGGTTATGTGACCTGCCTGATGACACACAAATAACCATTAGCAGAGCCTGGTCTTGAATCAGTTTTTTTTGACTACTAGTTTTTTATTTTTCCTTCCTTTTCATACTCCCTTTGTGTCTCAGTGAATATGTTGTAGGTTTAGTTTATCTGGTTATAGTAAAATCTACTAAATTAATAATCTTTTATATTTTCTATCCCAGCCACGTCCAGTTAACAGTTACTCTTTCAGGGTGGCTCAGTTGGTTAAGCGTCTGACTCTTGATCTCAGCTCAGGTTTTGATCTCGGGGTTGTGACTTCAATCTCCATGTTGGGCTCTGCATTGGGCATGGAGCCTACTTCAACAACAACAGCAGCAAAAACAATTACTCTTTTATTGGAAACAGGATGACAATATAAATTATTCTTCAAGGAGGGGTGCCTGGGTGGCTCAGTCAGTTGAGCGTCCGGCTTTCAGCTCGGGTCATGATCTCACAGTTCGTGGGTTTGAGCCCTGCGTCAGGCTCTGTGCTGACAGCTAGCTCAGAGCCTGGAGCCTGCTTCAGATTCTGTATCTCTCTCTCTCTCTCTCTCTCAAACCCTCCCCTGCTCGCGCTGTCTCTCAAAAAAAAAACCATAAAAAAATAAATTATTCTTCAAGGAAACACAGTTTGATAGGGAAAGGGTGCTTGCTATTAATTATTCTGGAAAAACAGCCTCATACCAGAATTATCCCAGGCAAATTAGGATGTGTACATGCCTTGATTACAAAACAAAAATAACAGAAACAAAACTTGAGGTAGTACAGCTTACTAGCACAGCAGCTTTTGTGACAGAGCAAAATTCAAACTCTGATTCCAGTATTTAAGAGCCAAGTGATTTTTGTCAGTGCCTCCCCACTGTTTTAGTTTCTTCATATATAAAACAGGAGCATATTACTCATACCTATTTAATAGGGCCATATGTTTTAAATGAGGTAATACATGAATAGCATTAAAACAGAGTAAATACTGATGTTATCTATTGTTATACATAAGAGGGAAAAATGACTTCTGTAACTATACTTTCTTTGAGTGCTATCCAGTGACTTGTCAAAGATAAATACAGTGTCATTGTTTCTAGAATTAAAATGTTAGTTTTTTAGTTCCAGTACTACGTAAGTTCTCAGAAAGTTTTTATTAAAAAAATGAATATGCACCAGCATATTACAAAGCATGTTACAAAGATAATTTGTATTTCAAAGAGACATCAACGAATGGAGATGAATTAGGACTGCTTTGGTGATGGCAGGTGGGGAGACGGGAGTTTGCACAGGAGAAATATTGAATAAAATTCCTGGGAGAGCATCTCAGATGGGATGTGGGACGTTGTAGACAGCTCTGGGCCAGGGAAACTTCTCTGGATTCCGGGTGGAAGGAAGAGGTGGAAATGGAAGGGGCCCTTCATACATGTTATTTGCACAAAGATTTTTATTGGCCTTATATGCTAGGAAAGGAAAAATGGGTTTGGCATGGTGAGAGAATTTGGCCCTTGAAGTTAGACTATCTTTATTAATCTTGGGGGAGTCCCTTGGACAAGTAGCCTCAGCTTCATAATGGGATGCTAGGGATAATAATATTGACTTTATGGAGCTGTTATAAGGATTTGAATGAAGCCTGTGTGTGCATGAGTGTGGGTGTGCACGTATATAGTGTTTGTTCTTGTGAAAACTCAGCAAATGAGGGCTTTTATAATTTTTCAGGATCATAACAATACTTGACCCAGCATTTTGAAGTAAGGTATTCAATGGCTGTTTGTGAATGAAAAGTGCTTTGCAGAGGTAGGGACTCGCCGTGAGTGCTGACAGGGTCCCAGTTACCAGCCCCGGCCCTTAGGGGAGCTGCTATCAGGAAATCGTGGAGTTCCCTGTTCACGTGATCAGAGCAGTGAGGATTTAGTAAAGGCTGTGACTCCTGTATATGCTAAGAGTGCACTGAGGTTAAAATTTTAAAGCATATTTGCTCTTTTTATTCCCCTTTTTCGACTCCCTTTTGAATCCTGAGGTTACAGGCTATGGGGCGTTAGTATTTTTGAGCTTAATAATAATTTTTGAAAAAAGCAATTTGACTCTACATACTTAATGCTGCTGTGACAGTGGCCGTTAAGGTGAGGGAGGGGTAAATCTTCATGCATTTTCTTATGCTTTCAAGTAATCTTACATATTTTTACAAGTTATTCATTAAAACAGATAACATGTCCCGAAGATTTCCATTTCAACTACACTTTGGTTAAATGTCTAAGTTTTCTTTCATTAATTTTTTAAATGTTTCCTTAAGAGCTCATTCTGCTTTTTCTAACTTGAATCTTGTAGATATGCCTAGAAATGTGAACTTCAATTTTCTCAGGTATAAAATGGAGGTAACACCACTTCACAAGGTTGTTGATGGGCTAATATGATAATCTTTATATGGTGTTTAGAAAAGTACATAATAATCACCAGTGTGAGATATTATTATTACTCTTGTGAATATAAATAATAATGCACCTTTAAGACTTAACTTGCTAGAAAGAACCTCAGGACATATTATCATAATAATTACCATTTATTATTCTGCATTTTGCATATATTATTCTCTTCTATAATGATTCTTCCCTTTTTAGAGATGGAGAAAATCTGCAGGGATATTGGATTTTTTATTCAACATCACACAGCTAGGAAATGGCAAAATCAAGATGCAAACACAAGCCTGTCTGACCCCAAATTTGTGTGGGTTTTATTGTGTCATAAGCATAGTCATTTTTTAACCTAATTATTTCATTTCTTAAGTACTTGCTCTTTGCTAGGTATATCATAGGCTCAGTAACATAGAAGTGAATACAAACAACACTGACTCTTTTTTTTTAATTTTTAAATGCTTTTTAAAAATTTATTTTTGAGAGACAGAGCAAGAAGGGGAAGGTCAGAGAGAGAGGGAGGTACAGAATCTGAAGCAGGCTCCAGGCTCTGAGCTGTCAGCACAGAACCCGACACGGGGCTCAATCCCACAAACCGTGAGATCATGACCTGAGCTGAAGTCAGACGCTCAACCAACTGAGCCACCCAGGCGCCCCAACACTGGCTCTATCTTTGAGAAATTCCTTCTAGTGGGGAAAGAGGACTTCATGCATTTATATAGATAGAAGACATCTGCTAGTCTTTTTAAGGAGATTGAAATTATTGACTAACATCAAATCTGTTTGGATTATTTTCTCTGAGTGTGCTATAGAATGTTCCATAATTGCCTAAGAGTCAGGTATAGAAAACACAGTGAAATATACACACTCGGAGATCCATATTATTCTTTTTAAAAAAATTTATGCTTATTTATTTTTGAGAGACAGACAGACAGACAGACAGACTGGAGCAAGGGAGGAGTAGAGAGAGAGGGAGACACAGAATCCGAAGCAGGCTCCAGGCTCTGAGCTGTCAGCACAGAGCCCAACATGGGGCTCAACCATACAGACTGTGAGATTATGACCTGAGCCAAAGTTGGACACTCAACCAATGAAGCCACCCAGGCGCCCCATATCATTCTTGACTGTAAGCATGATATTCTCTTGGATTAAGTCACTGTCCCAGTTTTTTCACCATCTCTTAGCTATTCCAGCATGACTTTACAGGAATGAAAACAAGAGGGAAGTTTGTTATACTCATGTTTTAGCTGTAGTTTCTCTGAGTCATATCAATGAAACAGGCTTAAGAACAGCAGAACTCATTGGTATGATAAGGTTGCATCATCCAAATGCCAGGTTTGATGTATAATATTTCTTTTTTTCTTTGATATTTATGACTAACAAGTGATAAAATTTCAAGTAATTCGCTAAATGCTTGGCAGGGTTAATGAGCAAATTATACTACGGGTGACATCAAGATGCTGGTGCATTAGAAACATTTGTTGCAATAGCTTTATAAGGCCACTCCCAAAGGAGACGCTTAGAAGTGAAACATCAGTGTGCTGGCAAATGACCTAATGGCAATTTAGTTATCCTGAATACTCTGAAGCATGTTCTCCTAATGGTAATTTTTATTGTGATAAGCACTGAACCACTTAGTATCATTGCTATCATATTTCATTTATCTGAGTAAAAATACAGGTGGTACCAAAAACACGCATATTAGCCTAATGCCACAGTGGATGACATCAATACAGAGAGACATCAATATACCGATCATAAAGCCTTTGAATCTTCTTTTTCACACACATGAGTAGGCAAGCCTGTTTTCAAATGAAAAGAAAAAAGGAATCATCCAAAGCAGAATTTGCAAAAGGAATTTTCATTTTGTTATTTATTAATGAAGACTGGGATTACTTTCTCTATCAATTTTTATCCTTTAGGTGAACAGTATCATTGGTTTCTCTCCAGAGTGGCAGAAAGTTATCATTCTCTCTTCTTTGGGAAATTAAATAGGTTTTTAGCAGCTCTATTCTGCTCATAGAGCACAGGGCTTGCAGATGCTGGCACTTAAGTGTTTTCCAGACAAGTGATACGATCACAGGAACCAAAGGAGCACTTTTAATTCATAAGAAACTACATTACATAGTTCAGTTACTTTGAAATTCTGCCCATGACCCCCAAAGTATGTTCCCAAACTAGAGAGTAATATGACTCCTATGTTTAAAAAAATGCCAACAACAGCAACAACAAACCAGGCAAGGCAGCAAGTCAAGTCCATTTTCCTAAGTATTTATGAATTTCAAAGTCAAAATATGAACAAAGACAATTTAGAAATAGTTTTCTTGGTTTGCAGGAATTTCAGAAACCAGCTATAAAACTGTTCAACTCGGCATAAGTGGCAAAGTGAAAGCATTCAGCCGTGTGTTTCCATGTTGGCACATTGTGGTCTGTGCTTTGCCCCTAATTGGGTCGTGTCTGTGAGCTTGAGCCCGACTCTCATTTTGTCTCCACGGCTGCACAATGGAAGCATTTGTTCTCATTCTCTTGTCCCCTTCCTGCTTCAGCTCCAGGCCACTGTGCCCAGACTCCAGCAGAGCACAAGGATCTCACGTTAGAATGCTTTGAAGGGTCAGCAGGATTGCTGGACTTGGAGCAAAGCTCTGACTTATGTCCACTCACTATTTAGAGAGCTCAGCTGTTTGCAAACTGCATTTCAGCTTCAAGGGGGAAGGAGCTACAATGCACTTTCAAATACTTTTTTTTGGTCACATGTGATATAGACCATGATCTGAAAAAGTTGTTTGGAGCCCAAGTTGTTTACTCACTGGGGATGTATTCTCAAATGCAAATATGAATTTCTCCGATATGCAGTCTTTTGCCAAGCCTTTTGGTTTGCCTAAGCAGGTAACAATTCTGAGAGGTAAAATGTGTGCATTGGAAAGAAAGTACAAATCACTTCACCAGAAGAAAATACAGAGGAGGGGGGAAAAGGGTTGAGGAACACAGCATACAACTTCTCAGCTTACCACGATCTCTCTTCCCTTGCAGAAGGATAGATGAATGCGTAGGTGCTGGTAAGTCTTTTCCCCAGGTGGAGAAAGACGGCCTTTGAGTTCTCATTTAGGTCATCTCAGACACCACAACAGGGCTTAAAGAGGTTTTGGCCAATTTGTTATTGCTGCTAGGGGGCTGGTTGGGATAAACACTGTAAATGCTGGACTCATACAGCTTGTCTGTTGTTTATTTCTGTGTCACCAACCTGAGACCTTATTCATTAGGGTTTTCTCTCTGTCTTCAAACTTGGAAACATGGCCGTGGCCACTTACCTAACAGCTCCTTTCACTGAGTCATCATCGACTTCATAGTAAAAATGTTCTTTAGAGGAGAACAGACCACTTACCTCCAAGCCTAAGGAGGCTCTCAACTTATTAACTGTTTGCAGACATGCTAATTAAAATGCAGCTTCCTGGATTTTAGGGGAAGATCCTTGGTCAATCGTGAACTCCTTTTTTCAGGTTCCCTTCCCTAGTCCACTAGTTCTCTTCCAGCTGCTCTGACACATCATTTGTCTACTAGCCAGGACCTCTCCCTGAGCTTCTCTGATAACTGGTCCTTGAAGAACTGGCCAGTTTTAGACGTCTACTTATTCAGGTTTTCACTGAGGCAAAACAAACACCGTATCAGCTTCAAAAAACCTTGTATGGCTATAGCTTCAGGTCCTCCATGACTGATGACTCTTCCCTCTCATGGGTTTCCCATGAGCCTTGTGTTTATTGACCTAGTCTCCCAGTCCTCTTTTTTGCTCAATGCTTCTTACTTGAGTCTTTGTCCTTGCTACTGTTTTCATTGGCCCCTTCTCCATAATACGAGTTCAAATGGAAAATATCACTTGTGTCAAGCAAAAATGATCTGTGTACATGATTATAAAGAAATAGGCTGATTTTCTTCCTTTCTTTTTTGAAAGTAATATCTGCACTCAACATGGGGCTCAAACTCACAACTCTGAGATCGAGAGTCTCATGCTCCACTGACTGAGCCAGACAGGTGCCCCTAACCTGATTTTCTCTAACTCTTGGAATCAGCATCTTTATTTTTCAAAAAAGCATCAGGAGGATTGCTTATCAGAAATTAGTTGGCTGTTGAAATGTCCTTCTCTGTGCAAATGAAGGGATTAGAGCTGATGATGTCTTCAGGGTCTCTCTAGCCCTAAACATTTTCCTGCATTGGTGATGATCTGTCTTCTTGTGGAAGAAGACAGATGGGTGCTCAGCTCTCCATGCTGTGGATCTTTTTGATCAATGAGTTGAACATCTGTTTGGGACATCTTACACCAACACACCGCAATTCCCGTTGCTCAGTGTTTCAGCCAGCGGCAGCAGAATGCCTCTCCAGAAGGTGTCAGGCCTCCTGTCTCTGGAAGAGCTTTTTATTCTCATCATTTCCAAGAATAATAAAAGAGCTCGCTCCTTCTATATTTACTCTTTGAAACTGGTTAATCTATTTTGGAGTAATGCAGAAAATATGTGTATGCCTCTGAAGATTCTCAAAAGAACAGAGATTCAAAATTAATTTATAAACCATAACATAAAAGTAAAAAAGGTAAGACTATATTTTGACTTATTTTATCAAGGAAGAAGCCAATCTTTTCTTAAAAAATTACAGACTTTATATTTAAAACAATTTTATATCTATAGAAAGGTGGAGCATGGGTGCCGGGCTAGCTCAGTCAGTAGAACATGTGACTCTTGCTCTCTGTGTCATGAGTTCGAGCTCCATGTTGTACGTACAGATTACTTAAATAAAAAGTTGAGCAGATAGTAGAAAATTCCCATATCATCCCCTCAGTCCCCCATTTTGCCTATTATTATGACTTTCTAAAGTATGGTACATTTCTTTAAAATATTTTTTTTTAATGTTTACTTTTGAAGGAGAGACAAACAGAGGGAGAGTGAGGGAGGGGCAGAGAGAGAGAGAGATGGAAACACAAAATCCAAAGCAGGCTGCAAGCCCTGAGCTGTCAGCACAGAGCTCAATTTGGGGCTTGAACTCAGAAGCCGTGAGATCATGGCCTGAGCCGAAGTCAGATGCCCAACTGACTGAGCCACTCAGGAGCCCCAAGTATAGTACATTTCTTAATAGTTAATAAATTTTTATTAATTATGGTTATTGGTTATAGTACTCTCCTTCGTTTTTAACCTAATGCTCCTTTTCTTTTCCGAGATCCTGTCCGGGACACTGCATTAAGTGTACTCATGTCTTCTTAGTCTCTTCTTGGCTATGGCAGCTTCTTCAGGCTTTCCTTGTTTTTGATGACCTTGAGAGTTTTGGGAGTACTGATTAGGTGTATTGTAGATACATCTCTATTAGAATTTGTCTGATGTTCTTTTCACGATTTAATTGGATTAGATGTTTTTGAGAGGAAGATCAGAGAATAAAATGCCGTTCTCATCACAACATATCGACATAACTTATTACTGTTGACGTGGACCTTCATCATCTGCCAGAAATAGTGTTTGTCCGGTTTCTCTACTGAAGCCACATATTTTTAAACTAGTGTTGACTCTTATTTCAAATAAAAGTTTTGGATTCTGGATTTGGAAAATAATTTAGAAATTATCATGAAGAAATGGTCTTTAGTGTCATGAAAACAAAGGATATAATACATTTGTTTTTCTTCTCCTGTCTAGAGAACACAGAGCTAGAGATCGCTGACTTACTCAAACCTTTCGCCAAGGGAGATACATTTTGTGTGTGTGTGGTTGACACACCAAGAGATAAAAAGTGACGAAAGAGAGCATGATTTTTCCCCCCTCTGGGATGTGTCAGCTACATGAAAGAATTTCTGCCCTGCTGATCATGACTGTTGGCTCATGTATTTCTCTTCTGAGAGATATTTAGGGAAGTGACCATCCAGGGGTACTTTTAGCATTTTAGAACACCTTGTTTGGAGAGCCTTTCCTAACCTTGTCTGAATCTTTCTAGTTTTACTTACTGAGGTTGAAGGAATTGTGAAGCCTTTCATATAGGTTCAGGCTCATTATTTTTATTTAAAATTGAAAGAAATATAAGGTGCCTGCATGGCTTAGTTGGTTGAGCATCCCAACTTTGGCTCAGGTCATGATCTTATGTTTTGTGGGTTCAAGCTCACGTCAGGCTCTCTGCTGACAGCTCAGAGACTGGAGCCCGCTTCAGATTCTGTTTTCTTCTCTCTCTGTCCCTCACCCACTCATGCTCTGTCTTTCTCTCTCTCTTAAAAATAAATAAAATAAATATTACAAAGAATAACTCGGGTATGTAGTTATTTGAATATCCTGTCACCTCTTTTAATATTAGTAAAAATTAGGAAAGTAACTTCTTTAACAAAATACAGATGTGACCTTAGCAGTTAGATATTCTTTAATTTGTATTCTTCTAGAGTTTAGATTCTAAATGCCACGTATTTGAGTTCAGCAAAAAGAGTCACTTTTATTTTTTAATTTTATTTATTTTTTTTTAAGTTTAATGATTTTTATTTACTTTTTGAGAGACAGAGACAGCGTGAGCAGGGGAGGGTCAGAGAGAGAGAGAGAGAGGGAGATACAGAATCTGAAGCAGGCTCTAGGCTCTGAGCTAGCTGTCAGCACAGAGCCCGACGCGGGGCTCGACCCCACGAACCGTGAGATCATGACCTGAGCGGAAGCCAGATGCTTAACTGACTGAGCTACCCAGGTGCCCCAAGAGTCACTTTTAAATAAAACCCATTGCATAGATTAATGTGTATTTACATATTTTCTTAGTGATGTCCATAATTATTTTTGTACTATTTATTTCCATATTTCTCCACATTTTTCTCATTTCATTAATTAGCATTTTTGAGAGAGAGAGAGAGCACGCTAGCGAGTGAGCATGAGCAGAGCAGGCACAGAGGGAGAGAATACCAAGCAGGCTCCATGCCCAGTGCAGAGCCTGACATGGGGCTTGATCTCACAACCATGAAATCATGACCTGAGCCAATATCAAGAGTCTGGAATGCCAAACCAACTGAGCTACCTAGGTGCACCTCATTTTATTAATTATTGCTATAGTATGCATGCATATACAACTTCCTCTATTTTCTCCTTTGGCTCACATATAAAAACACAATTTTCTTAGGCATTTGGTGTAGATGACAGGATCAAAAACATGGTTTTCTTTTAGTTATTTTATTATTAAAGATAGTTATTACATTATTAAAAGTAAATTCTAAGTGGTATGAGAATTATATAGTTTCCTTAAAATTTCTTATATTTATCCCCTTTGCTTTAGTTCCAGTGCTACTAGTTCAGTTTCCTTTCTGCTTTTTCTCAATCCATTAGCCACCCTACTGCCAGACTGAGTTTTCTAAATATTAAATTTAATTATATCTCTTATGTCTCCACTGTAACTTGTCCATATCTGTACATCATGTGTGATGACTCTGGATTGCAGTCACTGGTCCTCTGTCCTGCTTCCTCCACATGATTATGAGGTCTCTGAGGGTAGGGGCAGTATCCCATTCACCTTGAACTGTCAGCACACTGTAGGCTCAATAGCCATGGGCTAAATAAGTGAACGAGTATGACCATATTTGGAGGTTATCTGGTGGACATCTCCATGACTAAAATTTTGATGTTTGTTTTTGTTTTACAGCCCACATTTTATAAGACTCTTAAAAATCTTTTATGGACATTTTCAAACACAGACCAAAGGAAGGAGAAAAGTATAATGAATTCCCATGTAACCAATCAGCTTCAAAAATCTTCATCATTTGCTGATTTTGTTTCATCTGCCTCCCACCCCACATTTTTTTGGTTTGAATTTGGTGGAGTCTTTGAAAGCAAATGCCAGGCATCATGCCATTTACTTGTAAATATTTTAATATGACTTTAACTGGTAAAGCTTTTTTTTTTCATCATGCCACTATCACACTTCTTAATATAATTTAATACCAAATATGTATTGTCCATATTTCCTCAAACCTGTATTTCTGCAGTTGATTTGTTCAAATCAGGACCTGAACAAGACCTGTACATTGCATTTGATTATGTTGAAATGCTGTTTAGTATTCACATATAGAGGAGTATTTTGATTTCTGTCAAAAATAGGTAAGTGTTGGCCTGCATATAAAAGGTATTTGTGCTTTGTTTTCTAATCTATGTAAACACTTAATAACATTAGGTCTGGAATTAGGCATTTACATGACTGAACATTTTGGTTCATTCATACATTCATTCATTCAGTAAATATTTATTGAGTGCCTACTCAATGTTAGGCACTATTCTAGGCAGAGAGAATCAACAGTTAACAGGATAGAGCTTATGTTCCAGTGGCTGGAGCCTCTGCAGGTGTTAGCTTTAGACTTAAGCTAGGGTAAAGGGAGGGACGTTCACCAATAAATACAGAGGGTTTAATTGATGTAGACTTAATATATGGAGCTAGGAATTAATTCTTAAGGCTTAAGATATTTTGCAATTGACAGGTCCTTGTTAGAACATTATTTCCACTGTAGTTATCTCTTTCTAACCCCTCTACGCAGCCAGGCTGCCCACTTGCTGGGTGAATCTCTGTAAAACTCCATTTTGATTTTGTCATTCCCTTACTAAAACAGCTAAAGCATAACTTGTCATATTTTATCAATAAAGGTTAAATCACAATACATATAAAAGCTAACCCTAACTTATACTTTCAATTTTATCTTTTTGTAATGTTAACTTTACTGTAACCAGACTTGTCTCTTGAACTTGCCTTGAGTAAATTCTGCTTTGTAACTTCCTTAGGCCAGTATTAACTAATTACCTTCTCCTCTTTCTCTTTCCTTCCTTCTTCTTTCCTCCAATTTTCTTTTCTATTTTCTCCTCTTAACTTTCTCAAGGCTCAGCTTAATTTTTATGACCTCTGTAAAGATTACACACCACCAAGCCATTTAATGCCTAATCCATACTATGACACTTACTTTACATTATCTCGATGTATAAAACCATCTGTGGCTGAGACCTAGGCTTTATAAGTCATGGGGCCCTGGATTTCATTTTCAGTCCAACCACTTATTAGCAATATGGCCTTGGGCAAGTCCCTTTACTTCTTTGAGTCTCTCTCTCTCTCTCTCTCTCTCTCTCTCTCTATTTTGTCTATAGAATATAAGTATAGGATGCTTTTCTGTAGGGAGCTATCTGAACTCACCAGTTGAGTGAAAATTCCTGGTGAGGGTACGGCAAGTTTGCATGGTCTCTTGCCCCCAGACAGGAACCAAAATCTACCCTCTTATAAGTATCATTTCTGCTTTGGCAAATCTCAGAGTGCCTTGCTGATTAATGTCAGGAGCAGCCTGTACCCCTGCCCTGTCCCTGAGACATGATTGCACCTGGTCAGCAAAAAGATGAGTAAACTAGATACATCCTAATGCAACTAAGGCAAACAACATACAATTTTCCTCCTAGCTGAGCAATTAACTGAAAACTTACTACTTTCTAGGCCTGGATGTAGATACAAAAGTCACTACTGTGATAAAATGTATCAATTGTCTTTGGGACTGTGAGAGCAGGCATTATGTCTCCTGGGGATCCTGTTTTTCTGGGAACTTCCTCTTAGAGTTATAAATAACCTAATGACCCTAACTCATAAAAAACTGATCTTTACTAAACAATGCTATTTGCCTCTTGGTTAAAGGTCGCTTCCTTAGTTAGGGCTATACCCGAGGTTTGTATATCTTGGTTTTAAAAAATACCTGCCCTTTCCACATAATAGCATCAGTGCCTGTAGCTAAGTTTGTTTGTTGTTTTTTTTATGACAATCATTACTACTAGAATTGTAACTTCTGCAGAACCCATGTCCTGGAAAATTGCAAAACTTATCTATGAGAAATCATTTACTGCTCTTTCTGCTCCTTGTACCTTTCACCATAAATAAAGCTAGCGAATCAGACGGAGCAGAGATGCCTGCCTGGTGATCAGAAAGAAACTTGAGGCTCTCTTACTCTCTCTCGCTGACACAGTCCATCCTTCAGGGAACCCTGGACCTGCTGGAGCTGGGCTTTGGCAATTTTCATGGTGTTGTCTTGAATAATAATTAAGATAATGTTTGTAAAGCAGTCAATATAATTTTTGATACTTGGAAACACTCTATAAGTGATAGGTTATTATTGTTTTTCATTATAGTCTAACTATGTCATCTCCAACTAGATGAAAGGCACTTAAATAATGCCTTATTCACTGTTGATATTGCATATTGTTTTGTGGGGGGTCATTTTTCAGATCTCCTGCTTTTGGTTCCAGGGGTTCCCACATAGTCATTTAAATATTTCTTTTAAATTAAAAAAAATTATTTATTATTGAGAGACAGGGCATAAGCATAAGCATGGAAGGGGCAGAGAGAGGGGGAGACACAGAATCTGAAACAGGCTCTAGGCTCTGAGCTGTCAGCACAGAGCCCGATGTGGGGCTTGAACTCATAAAGCGGAGATCATGACCTGAGCCGAAGTTTGGCACTTAACTGACTGAGCCACCCAGGTGCCCCAGTCATTGAGATATTCTACCAGTTGTTCGGATGTGGTTTTTAGTAGTCATTTGAGAGCAGACAACTCTAAGGTAGGAATGGAAATATATATCCCAGAAAATGGCCTCGAACATGTGGGAAAGCAACTGTACCTATTATACTAGGCAGGTAGTTGTTAAAATTAGGCCAAAAAAGTAATGGAAATCAGTGAGTCTTTATTTTCATATGAGCTTCTTTATTAAGTTTAAAGGAAAAAAAGACGTTGTGAATCTGATGCTGAGAGCATCTGTCTAGTTAATATTTTATTTGTGCAAATGGTTCTCAGTGTTGTTTCTTTGCCAACCTCAAAGCAAAATACTGTGCCTTGAATGAAGAAAATTAAGAAGCATGATATGTTTCACTACAGAAAGCTAGTGAGAGGCCGGGAGAATCAAATTGAATTGTGGGTCTGAGGGGAGCCAAGAAAGTGCATTTTAAACCTATCTAAGAATAAGACAGTGCATCATTCAGGGTGGGGGAGAGTTACAGGCTCATAGTGAAGAAGAGAACACTTAAATTGCTCGCGATTCTTTTGGAGAGGAATAGACATGGATGCAAAGGCCCAAGAACCGGTTTTCAGTTTCAAAAGGAAAAACAATGTGTATTCTGTCCATGGAGCTCCAGTTATTCAAAGACTCAACCGACCAGCTCTACAGGACCTGGAAGCAAGGACTTCATAAAATAGCTCAGTGTCTTTGGCAGTCTCTTGAAATTGGGACTAAAATTAAAAGCAGTTGAGTGCAACCAGTTCTAAATGTCAGACGGAACGCTTTACCCAGCAGGCAGTGCACAATGCTGATTTTCCTGTTATGTTCTGCATTGTTATGTGAGAGGTTGAATCAGGTCCTTGTTAGTGCCTTTGCTCATACAAGAGCTGGAAAGTGACTCCACAATTAATATTCTGTGATGATTATTGCCTATTTGCCTTGGGCTCTTTTTAATGTTTATTTTGGGAGAGAGAGAGAGCAAGGAGGTGGGACACTGAGAGAGAGGGAGACACAGAATCTGAAGCAGGCTCCAGGCTCTGAGCTGTCAGCACAGAGCCAGAAGCAGGGCTCGAACTCATAGACAATGAGATCATGACCTAACCTGAGGTTGGACGCATAACTGACTGAGCCACCTAGGCAGCCCATGAACTTTTTTTTTTTTTTTACTTTTGACACCTGGAAACAATATTCATCTTTCAATTTGATTGGTCTTATCTATGAACACTTCTTATGAATGCTTAAAAGCTGTACTTTCTAAATTGCTACTAAGGGATATAGAAGGTTGTTTACCACATAGAAAGTGAAATATGGGAAGACTTTTTTCAAAAGACTATTATGTTAATCATCTGAACTTTATGGTTACCTATGCTCTTCTAAGGGAATTTTAAATGATGGGTCTGATTTAAGTTTCTGAATACCTGTGTATGATTTTGGTAGCTCCTAGTAAGGCTACGTGAAGGTGGACACTGCAACTAACATTTTAATCTAGACATAGGGTAGTTCAAATAAGATGAGGGCAGAAAAGGAGAAATAGTGGGCTTTGAACCGTGTTTGTGCCAGAAGCCTGTTATTGAGAGTTCAGAGAGCCTCCGGGAAGGCTGAAAAGTGACAATGCACGGCTCTGTAATGGCTGTAGAATATTCATTAGTGAGAGAATGCAAGTAGTACAAAAGATCTAGAAAATTGCTTCACATAGGGCCATGCTCCTCAAACTTTGGCTTACATCAGAATCACCCGGAAGTCTTCCTAAAACACAAATTATTGGGTCTCATGCTCAGAATTTCTAAATCAGAAGGTCTGGGGTGGGGCTTAAAAATGTACATCTTTAGGGCACCTGGCTGTCAGCTGAGCCTTGGACTTCAGCTTAGGTCATAATCTCACAGTTCCTGAGTTCAAGCCCCGGGTCAGTCTGTGCTGTCAGCTCAGAGCCTGGAGCCTGCTTCAGATTCTGTGTCTCCTTCTCTCTCTGCCCCTCCCCCACTCACATTCTGTCTCTCTTTCTCTCAAAAATAAACAAACATTAAAAAATAATTTACATCCCTGACAAGTTCCTAAGTGATGCTGATATACTGCTGGTCCGGGGCCCACTGAAAAAGGCAGTGATTCTGGCCATATTTCTCAAACTTTAATATGCAGAAGGGTCACCTTGGAGAAGCTGTGAAGTGTGTAGTCTTTAAAAATTATACTCATGAGGCTCAAGACTCTGATTTTATTGAAAGCACCATTAGTGATTCTGCTGTAATTGGTCCAGGGCACTGGTCTAGGGACTCAAAGCCATTGGAACATCTCTAACCATTTAGTATTTGAGTTCTTCATGTTGTCATTAACCATTCATGGCTTGAATGTCAGTTAATGACGGTGAAGTTCTAAATCTCTTTGAAGAGCAAGAGAAATGGAAATATTACAGCATTTTAAAAGCTTAATGATAACATAGGCCAAGTCACATCTCATGAAAATATGATACTGTGATATAATATGATAAGCATGTAGCCATACTTAATACAACATGACTTTAGCATGAAGAGGTTATATAATCTTCTGTTATTAAGTAAAATGTAAGTAAACCAAATCTTTTAAAGGACGTAGCAGGATATAATGAAAGAGAAGGCTTTGGAGATAGATTCTGACTCTAACACTTATAAAGCCTGGGCAAGTTACTTAACCTTTATGATGATTAGTTTTCTCATCTGTAATTTTTCTCTTTTCTTTTTTTTAACTTTTTTATTTTTTCTTAGTTGGCTCCATGTCCAGTGTGGAGCCCAATGTGGGGCTTGTACTCACTCCCCTGAGATCAAGAGATCTCAATCAACTGAGCCATCCAGACTCCCCAGTACTTTTGGTCTTACATGTCATAACAGTAAATAGATAATATATAGAGAGAGGGCTAATGTAGCTTCTGATATATTGCAGATGTTTACTAAATGGTATTTAGAGAAGAAATGATAGACCACAGGTATCTCTCATTTCATAGGTTTTTTTTTTTTTTTCCCATTTCAGTTTAACTGTGATGCTTATTCAACTTAACATTCCTTGGTCAGCAATTTCAGCCAATGCTTTTATATGGATTTTAGACGGACTCTGAAAGTAAATTTCATCCCTCAAGTTTTTTTCATATAAGAATTAGTGAGGGGTGCCTGAGTGGCTCAGTGGGTTAACCATCTGACCTTGGCTCAGGTCATGATCTCACAGTTTGTGGGTTTGAGCCCCTCTTCAGGCTCTGTGCTGTCAGCTCAGAGCCTGGAGCCTGCTTCCGATTCTGTGTTTCCTTCTCTCTCTGCTCCTCCCTGACTCATGTTCTGTCTCTCAAAAATAAATAAATGTTAAAAATTAAAAAAAAGAATTAGTGAGGCATCTGGATGGCTCAGTCAGTAGAGCATGTGACTTTTAATCTCAGGGTCGTGAGTTCAAGCCTCACATTGGGTGTGGAGTTCCCTTAAAAATTAAAAAAATAAATAAGAAAACTAAAAATAATTATGAATATAGCCTTTGGAGGTATAAATCAAAACTAAGAAACTTTAAAACTAATTTTGAATACTGTGTGATGAAAAGAATGCCTTTTCTTTGATTAAATAGATATATGGTGCATGCATCTTTTCTGTAAGGCTAAGAAAGTACTTTTTAAAAGATCTGGTGAGGTGGCTGGTTAGCTCAGGTGGCTAAAAGATCTGGTGAATTTTTTCAAAAAGATCTGGCATGTTCCGAAAAGAGCAAGTTCCAAAAGAGTATTATATAATTTTTTAAAATGTTTATTTATTTTCAGGAGAGAGAGACTGAGTGTGAGAAGAGGAAGGGCAGAGAGAGAGGGAGACAGAGAATCTGAAGCAGGCTCAAGGCTCTGAGCTGTCAGCACAGAGCCGTATGCAGGGCTTGAACTCAGGAACCACGAAATCATGACCTGAGCTAAAGTCGCTGCCTGACTGGCTGAGCCACCCAGGTGCCCCAACTCACTGAATGTTTAATGTAAATTTGAAAAGACTCTTTTCCAATTATTAGAAATTGAAGGGAGATCTTGAGAATATTATGGAAAGCTGGATCTTGGTAGAGAAAAGGAAAAAACATAGCACTGATCATTTGTGAACTTGTTCAATATAGAGTGCATAATATTTCACATGGCTATGGTGAGACTAAATGAATAAATGTATGTTAAACATTTAGAATGAAGTCAAACATGGCCTTCTGTCAGCAAAGTGTAAACCTTCCACCTTTGGTGTGCCAGTTTTATGCCGGTGCGTCTCTAATCCTCCAACTAACCTCATTTCATGAGAAGAACCAAGGCTCAGAGTTTAAGCCATTTTTGCGGGGTCTATAGTTAGCAAGTGGCAGAGTTAGGCCTTGAAGCCTGGCCAATATGATTCCAAAGCCAGGCTCTTTCTATTAAACTGCAGTTCACATCCTTTGACCTTTTCTCCCATAAGGCCCAAATACACTTAAAATAGCTTTTTGAGAAAAGCAAAAGGATATGATTGTGTAGTAAGTTCTCTCTGCAAATCTGCCTAAGAAAACTATTTAGGTTGATTCATACAGGCTCCTAAGACAAAGGTAAAAAATACTTGAATATTATGTGTGATCAAAGCCTGCTTTTGAAATGTGGCTCAGGAAGTCATCTTAATTGTCCTCCTTGTCATCAATTTCAGATTGTTCTGCATATCATTGTCAGTATGCCTAATCTTATTAACTTCTGTAATGGGAATACATTATAAAATTGGTGCATTTTCTTTATAGTTTTAACAATTGTTATGTAATCAGAGAAATGCCAAAACCTTTAAAGAGCCTATAAACTCTAAAGAGAATAAATACAAAATAAAAGAGGAGGGATTATTAACATTAATATATATCAGAGAGAATATGCAAGAAAGAAGATCCTATTGACAATTGAAAACAACATATTAAATATTTAGAAATGAGCTTAGAAAAGAGTGTGCATGGACTACACAAAGAAAATGGAAATGCTTTTTTGGGAGATTAAAGGAAAGATTGAATAAGGGATGGATAAGATGACAAATGATTGTTGTGGTTGTCAATTCATATCATCTATTTATAGACTGAACGCCTTCCTAATAGGTCTTATTGGACCTTAAGGAATTACACTCAAGAAATTGATACTAAGCTTTAATTGGAAAACACATAGGCATGGATCTAAAAGTATGTTCTGGAAGAAAAAGAAATAAAGAGCAACAAAGATGGATATATCCTACTAGATATAGTGACACACATAAATCAGCAAAAATTAAGACTAAAGATGAATGGAGCTGACGAGATAACAAGAATACACACACACACACACACACACACACACACACACACACACACTCACCATACCCATACTTAAATGATTTTTATAGAAATTTGGCAATAGTTTAAATGTCATTAAAAAGATAATGGCTAACTAAATTTGCAGACACTGAAATGACATGCATGAACACTAGGCAGTGACATGGAAAATAATTATAAATAATAAGTAAAAAGAAGAATGTAAACAATAATTTGTACTTACAGTGTATTAGATAAGGTAGGTTTAAATAAGTACATATTTACCTTCATGCTAGGATTATATTTACCTGTTTAACTGAGTATATATTCATAGGTTTGAAGAAGAAAGGACATGGATAAATAAGAACAGTGTTGAGTTCAGATAGTGGAATAAGAATGATTTTTGTTGTTCCTAAAATTCTTTTACTATTTTTTATATTGTTTTAATAATAAAAGTTTTAATATTGGTTATATAATCTTTTATGTAGTATATGACCAAAGCTTCAATCAAAGTATTGTTTGGCATATTAAACTTGCACCAATGAAGACAGGTCTCTAGTATGGACACAAGAGTTTTATCTTATTCACACGTATCATGACCATGTCAAATCTACTAATGTTGCTTAAAGTTCTTTATGATTAGATGGATATTTTCATAATTTCTTAAATCTGTTCCTCTTGTAATTATATGCTATTTTTTCACTGTTTCACTTTGTTTTGCCTACTTTTCTGAGCTCTTAAAATATTTACATATTTTTGTTTTGCTCTTTTGCGTTTATAATAAAGCGAATTTTCTTAAAAAGTAATTTATAAGTGCTACTATAAACCTATTTTTATTGGAAATAGAAAAACTCTTCTTAATGATAAATTAAAATGAGTTCAAACTTATGTTTTCTTTTTTTGTTCTTTTAGGTAAGTAACTGAACAGGGACATGAAGAACTGATATTTCAAATGACAGCCATGTTGCAAAAGGTACCTTTGGTATTTTAATATTACTGTAAAAGTAATCATATGAAAAGATATAGAGGTTGGAAAGTAACTAAGTACAATTTTGACAAAATATTTTATTTCTATAAACAGATTTAAAGATGCTTTCAGTTTAGTAATATTTTAATTATGAAAAATGTAATATGTGATATGACATTATTTCTGTAGTCTAGGAAATTATTGTCAGTATTATCTGGGAGTGGAAAGACAAAGAGTTTGATCATTGTTTCAACATATTGACTGGTGAAAGATGGAGGTGGGGGACAAAGTTTGTTGTAATAGACAAAGTGAACACATTGGGATTTGTGCATCAGAGTCCTCTATTTTATCTAAGGGCTTATGGTTTCTTTTCTGTGATCAAAAAATCATTTCCAGAATTGCTCATATAATTGATTGCTCTAAGCCTGTCAATAAAACAATTTGATTCTGGATAATTTAAAGAGATTGAATCACTGTGGAGAATTCTCCAGATTCTACATATGTAAAAAAATTGCTTTTAAATAGAAGGGAGGGAAGAAGGGAAGAAGAAAATATTACACTTAGAGAGAAATAAGGAATATAAAAATTATTAATTCTAGATATCTGTCACATACATGGTTTGTGGAAATCTAATTTTTTTTAAATCTCAAATTTCATCTACAAGAATCTCTTTCTTCTCTAGAAGAAATCTTTAAAATATTGTAGAAACTATCATGATTGGTCACCGGGGAAATAATCACATTATGAACTGTTAGATGAGCTGTGTCATGCCATTAACATTGTCAATCACACAAAAAACAAGATATTTCAGATGCACTGAAGCATGTATTGCCCCTTTGTACTAAATTAACAATACATTTCAATAAGCAGAAGATATATGAGAATATCAAGAGAAGAGAAATCAATTCAATTTACATATAAAATCACAATAAAAAAGCTTCTCATTTTGCTTAGAAAGTTTCTGAAGGGTCTTACAAATCTCAGGACAGGTGCCACTGAAGAGGCCTAATTCAAAGAGAAGTTTGAAAAAAAGTTTGGGAAATAACTTTATGCCAGAAAGTCTATAGTTGTTTAATGATGATCTAATTAGCATACATTTTCTCTACCTTGTGGCTGTTCTTTTAGAAAATGAGATTTAGGGGATTTTATTAACACTGATAATGAGAGAGCACTAATCAGCTTGGGCTATTTTTAGAAAGGGTAGATATTAACCCTTTCTACAATTTACTTCACTTGAGGTACCATGAGACTTCCAAGTGTGAATGCTAAGTCAGCAGTTGGATTGATGAGTCTTAGAAACTCAGGAAGAGATCTGTAGTGGATTGGGGAATTGTTGTCTTATAGTTGGTAACTAAGACTGTGGGAATAAATGAGGCCAAAAAGTAGAGAATACAGTGTGATCAAGATTTGAGGACTAATTCCAATACTTGAATGAAAGGTGAGACTAATGCGTTGACAGGTCAAGAAAGGTGAAGACTTCAATAAACCCATTAGATATTTCCACGTGAATGTCCTTAGTAACATTGGCAAGGGAAGTTTTGGTGAAATGGTAGGGGCAAAAGCCAGACTGGAGGTGGAATGAGGAATAAATGGGAGGGAAGGTCATGGAGTTAGCAAAAAATTATAGCTCTTTGAAAAATTTGTCTCTGAATAAAAGTGGAGAGAATCCAGGACAGGGATGTTGGGATGAGAGTCTTGAACATGTTTAAATGTTAATGGGATGCTGCAGAGGACGGGGAGAAATGAAGGTATGGGATTCTTGAGAAGGAAGGAAGGGATGAAATAGGCAGTGCAGGAAAAGGGATAACCCATACCTGGCAGGAGGATACCTCCTTCACAAAACTAAGGCAATGACTGCAGGGTGTGTACAGATACAGATTAGCTCAGAGACTTGGTAGGGGGCATATAAGAAGCATCAACAATGGCTTCTCTTTTCTCTGTGAAGAAGGTATGGCCAGTGTAGTTAGAACGGATTTGAGGAAAGGGAAAAGTTTGAAATAGTGTTTGTAGAGAGTAGAAGGGGAGAGGGAAAGTTGCATTGGAGACTACGTTATTAGACTAGGCTGGTATCAGTGACCAGGAATTATAGTTTATCAGATTCTCTGAATTTTGCAGTGGTCTTAAGCTTCCAATTTGTAAACTTTCCAGCCTTTAGTCAACCTTTGTAGATTGTGACAAGCCGGCTTAGGTGGCATAAGAATTTATTTAAACCAAATAAATGATTATCTTCTTCCCTAGAATTAAGATGGAGTCATATTTGAGGACATTCATCTGTGATCTTTTCCCTTAATTTTCACAAATATATGTTATATATATTTGTAAATGTACTATATATGTATCAATATTATTTTCAAAAAATCAGAAATCAGAGATATTCTACTTCAAGGAAAGGGATAAAACAGATAGTGACTATTCTTTTTCTGGTCCTCAGTTTTGGTGTGTATTTCTGAATGACAGTATTTTCATGGCAAAATTTAGGATCACTATTTGACTTTGAAGAAAATCCAAAGTTTATGTCATATTTGCCATGACAGAAGAGAGTCTGTTGTCCCTACTTAGGCATCAATAGCTTGGCTTGGCACATTCTTCTTCTGGCGAGTATCCTTTAGATAGTCAAGTTAGACTGCAAAAATATGAAACAGGTCCACAAGAAGAAAAACTTCAGTTTGTTGACTTTGAATTGTAAGACCATTATGTTAATATGCACATTTAACTAGAAACTCTAAATTTCCATTTCCCATTTTGATTTTTAAGTGTTTACTTGAGCGCATAAAGCTCTTTATTAGACTGAAGACATCTTCTAGTTCAGGAACTTTCAAATTTTTTTTTTAGCTGCAAAACCAGTTTGGAAAATTAAAATTTGGTATAAACAAAGAGAAAAAGAGAAGTATTCTGGTTCCATTAGGCATGGGGGATCTTGGATCCACCTATACGTACCACCTTCTCATCTCACTTTTGGGTAGGTCTTCTGAGACATGACCACTGCATCTTGGAATATTGAAAAGTAAAATTCTAGATGATCACAACTATACCGAATTTCATTAAAATATAAAATTTTTAAGGTGAATTGTGGTTTGCAGATAATTTTGTTCTCTGTATTAAAATAAGCAGGTACTGCCTACTTTGACCCAAATTGTATAATAACTTTATATTGCTAGTTTTAGTGATAATAGATACTAATTTTGGCCAAAGAAATTCCATAAAAAACATTTCTAAGTATGTTGCAAATTTGTAGTTTAAAATGCCAGGCACTCTATTTAATTAAGTTTGTTGGTCAGGATAACCAAAGTTTGTAAATGGGGAGCCTTTTACTAAGCTCGTGAATAGAACTGTTCTTTACTGCTCTTGAATGATGGACATATGGTAGGGAGGATTTAACTGCCTTGATCTTGAACCACCATGAAAGTGTGTAAGTTACCAAGATGGTACTCTTTCATTAGGGTATGACTTTGCCTAGGGCTGACCCTATTTATAGACATGGAATTGAATGTTTTCAAGAAAATAACAGTACTCTGTCTAGTTGGAAATGAGCATGGATTAGATAGATACAGGAAATGGTCAAGAGAAAGCTAAATTGGAGTATATGAACTTGCTAACAGAATTATACAGACAGACTAATAAAACTAAACATATGATGTGTGACATATATAATATCAAATAGTTTATTTGCATTATTTTTAATAGTTGTAGCAACCCAGTAAAGTTGATATTATGGCTTGTTTTTATATTTGATGAAACAGAGGCTCATGGAAATTAAGTAGCTTGTCCACTTCGCACAGTAAATTACCAGCAAATGTGGTAGAGTCAAAATTTAGCTGGGTCATTTTATTTCAAGACCAACGTGGCCTCGTGAAGTCAGACCCAACAGCCTGCTGGGATTAGAAGTAGCTAATCTAACAGTTCAAAACTGTTAGAGACATGGCAAGAAGAGGCCTGGTCCTCCATGCCAAAGAGTGCTGCCCAAGAAGTTAAATACTTCCGATGGTTCACTGAGTAAGAAGTGGCTCTTAGAGTCCGATGAGGGTTTGTGTCCTTAGAACCTAGTGCCTTTTTAATTGCCTCACACTGTCCTCTCTCTAAATAACTGTGGTGATTAGAGGACTGTCTCTGCAAGGCTTAGGCCACTTGGGGCTTATGCCAAAGAGAGCTTTGAATATAGAGATCAGTGGGATGAGCTCTGGCTGGCTGACTCCCTGTGGTGTCCCTGACTTCAGAAGCCTGGCCCATCGTCCTTTCTTTCATTCCAGGATTCACTTCCTGGGGACGAGAAGGAGCTCAGTTCTGGATTATATCCCTGACATCTTCTATTCAAGTGTATATCCCTTGATGTGTGAATGAATCATACATTTGAATCTATATCTACTGGTATTTTGTTCTAGTTCTAGAGAAGCAAGTAACAAAAGGAAATAGGAATAATTAAGAGGGTTAAATAGGACATCATGTGAGCCAAATATAAAATTTACAGTCTTGAGTACTTTTTCCAAGCCTTGTTTAAATATGTAGGGCTTAAATAATAATAAGAAGAAGAATAAAATAAATAATAATAATAACAACAACAATTAAACTTTAAAAAGGGGCACTTGGCTGGCCCAGTGGGAAGAGTATGCAACTCTTTATCTCCAGGTCATGAGTTTAAGCCCTACATTGGGTGTAGAGATTATTTAAATAAATCAAAAACAAAAACAAAGAATCTTTAAATATGTAGAGCTACTGGGAGAAAATAGCAGAAACTAATCTTCTCAGATATTAGGAAATAGAATAACCTACAAAGACATGATTCTTGATAATATGGTGTTTTTGTTTGCCTGTGATGTCAACATTTTTTTATACTTCAAATTGTGCCAATGTATTTGTTCATGTAAACCGTATGTAATATTTGAGACATTTTTTCTGGTAATGGAATATTGGCCCTTTTGTTCTGATCAATAATTATAACATAATTTGCTTAAATTAACTTTAACCAAACTCTCAAGCTCTGTATTTTTGGGGTCATTTTTACCTAAAGAACATATATAATTGAGAGAATGATAGAATTACATTAGCTTATCTTAATCCATTTCAGTGTTACTATGGGAGCTTTCTAGTCTCTCCCTCTCAGCTTAATTTAATAGATACAATATCCTTACATTACTGTGGTTGTATTTGGCTTACAGTTCTTGTGCCTGAAGAAGAGAATATTTTTGTCTTTCATTCTGTTTCTTCTTTTGTTATGTCTTGGTTTCGGTTAAAGCTGTTTACAGCTGGCATTCTCCCCCTTTTTCTATTCTCGTTGGGAAAAAGGGGGGAAATGAAGACTCAGTCAACCAAAGTATGACTAATGTTTTTAAATACTAGTAATATACTAAGAAAAGAACATAATTTGGGGAGGAAAGTGTTCACTCTATGACAAATTTTCCTGTACCCAAGAACTACTCCTTCACTCTGTGGTCGGTCTGTGTACAACAGAGACTATGAAGAAAGGATTGGTATCAGATATAGTGAATAAAGCTCTAATGAAATCCTTGATTACTTACTTTTTCAAAGCAAAATTTACCTCCTGCTCCCATAATTCCTCCATTTAACCTGTACAAATTGTAATTCTAGCAACGCTAGTGACTCTTTATTACACTTACTAAATTGGTCACGCAATTAACCAGAGACAAACAGTAAAATTTATGTTAACTTTTGTTGTCAACCGTATCTTTAGTGTTTAAGATTTTGCAACAAATAAACAATAGAGTGAGCAGGTTTGTCTTGGGTTTTTCCTCCCAAAACTTAACATAAATCACATCCAGTTTCAATATCTGAGGCCGCATGCTTAGAGGCAAAGCATATGAGGGAAGCAGGACCTTACCCTGGTCAGTGAACTAAAGCTGAAAAAACGGATCTCACAGAAAAGAGCATGCCCTTCTTAGCATGCATCTGGCCCCTTTCATTTTGCTTTCATCAGCTGGGGCTGTTCAGTGGTGCAAAGAAAACATTGTAAAATGCTTACAGCTTTTAGAAGTGCTTCTGAACTCTTCAAATAATGGTAAGAGTTGCAAATCTTATAGGAAGAGCCTATCACAGAAAAACTTTATTCGGCTCCACAGGGGATGGGGAACTTCAGTTACTGAGAGCTGCTCTAAAGTAATATACTTACAATAAGGAGGTACTGAAGTATTCATTGTGGTGAAGCTTAACGGGAACAAATGCGTGTTTCATTGCATGTCTAAACCTAGTATCTGTAAAGGGTGTCTGTGGCTGCCAGCAGACAAGGAAAGAGTGAAATTTTGCAGATGGATAAAAAGGAACTTTGAATAACCAAGCTTAGGTTTTTGGCAAAAATCCAATGCACTGGGAATTCTCCAGCAAAATGGGTTGAACTTGGCAGATCTGCAAATATGCATATTTCTGCTCAGAACAATCAAACATAGAGACTTCCAGAGGAACTAATTATCATTGTCTTTTTTACCTTAGAAAGAGGGTAATATTTGGAAGACAATTAATTGCTAAGAGATTTTAGAAGCAACATTTAAAAAATGTTGAAAGAAAAACCTATACTTAGCCTTTTTCAATAGTATTTTTAATACCCCTTTGTGCTCTCAAAATAATTTATCATAATTGACAGAAGCCCAAGCCATATGGGTTTATAATTTGAAGACTTGTGTATTTTGCCATTTGCCTTTTAAGTAAAAGGAAAATTCTATTTCAATATCTTTTGTTTTTCTTGCTACTTATTGCTGTAGTTTTTTCATTATGAAATGAATCAATGCAGTTGATTTTCTAAGTATTTATCTGTATGAGACAAACCCTGTTTACTGAATCAGATTATTTACATTATAGAAAAACAAGCTGCAGAGGAATACTCTAAGAAGTATTTTCTGGAAAATATTACCATATATGAAAATGTACTATATATATAGTTATTAATATACAGTATATGTTTTATATTTGATTATAGGCATATAAATAATTGGGTGATAACATGGTTTTTCAGTACAAAATAGTATAGCAATTACAAGTAATTTGACCCTGTGTTCTAAATTCAAATATAGATATTTTAAGTATTTTATTTCAAAAATTAAATCATACAAAATAGTAGAAAGAAATGACTTACTTAAAGTGTAAATCTCTAAATTTCACATTTTGTAAAATTGTCAGTTACACCTTGGATATTATAAAATATTTGAGCTTAAAATCGACAAATTAAAAGAGAACACTTATTTTTCAGGGTGACTGGTAGATAGAGAGCTTTTTAAATAGAACAAATTAATTTCTATTTTCTGAGTAGAAAGATGGTCCAGGTAAGGAAAAGAAAAAGGAAAAAAGAAAAGAGATAGAACATAGAACACTGTATGTGAATCTATTTCCATCAGGAATATCTATGCATAGCTTTAGAAAACATCTGAAGGACACCACAGAGCTAATTGTGGTTACCTTTGGTAAACGGAACTCTGTGAGGGGACATAGGACACTTTCACTTTTATAAATGCATTTTATATTGTTTAGATCTTTTTTTCAATGAGTATGTTTTCACACATGCAGACACACACATATTTTTATTTAAGGGAATATGTATATGTATTTAAAGGAACTAACACAGTAAAATACTGGTCCTGACTTTGCAATTTACTCACCATCAACAATAAATTGATCTGCTTATTTTACATGATTATCATGAGAATTATTTGAAAATATGAGTGAGGAAGGGAAGGTTAGTTCTTTGTTGTTGTTGTTGTTAAATATGAACACTAACAGCCAGAAAATGTAGCAAGTCTACTGAGACAATTAGACTAAGAAAAAATAGACTTGGTTGACTTTGTAGGCGGTATAGAGTGAAGGTAGTGTTGGTATGAGATTAGCACTGACAACATTGTTTCTATCTGTAATTTTACCCTGAAAGGACTGAAATTCGGGAGTCACAAAAACATCCATGTGATGTGATGATTACAGAATATGTCATTAGCCTTTGTTAGTGAGTGAAATGAAAATAGTAGTTAGGTTTTCCCTCCCCTCCCATCCCCATAATATATGTAGAGTTATGGTTTGGGTCCACCAGTTTCACCTACTAAAAATCTACATTAAAATTCCATATGGCCTACATCATTTAGGAATACAGCTCATTAAAATATTTTGTCATAGTACAGACATGCATAACTCTTACACTACTGGTACAAGCTTCCTAGATTATGTGTGTGTATATCTATCTATGTATCTGCGTATCCCTTTAGCTGACTAGTATTTCACATTTGATTATTATTATTTTCTGCTTAAAGAAATCTATGAGATAAAAAAATTAGTAGAATTATCAACTGTGTGAAAAGCTTAATGAATAAAAAAACTTGATTAACAAGAGACAAAAATGAAGAGCAATAATGGCAAAGTAGTAGCAAACGTATTATAGAAGCACTGTATTACAATATTTATTTTATCTTATTATTTATTTATTTTTGCACCAAGAACTTCATGAGAACTTTTATTTTTATGTTGGTGAATTTTAGGTAACAGCAAAATGAGAAAATTATCAATATCCACTTCCCAGGTGGAAGGAAACTGAGGAACAGAGCATTTAGAAAATTTTCTCAAAGTCCAGTAATCATTTAAGAAGAGTGTGGGAGTGACACAACTTTGTCTCCTCCTATGTCAGTAGTGTGAGTAACTGTTGAGTTTCTACATCCACTGCAAGGCACTGGCCCAGCCCTGGTGAATTATACCTCCGCCTTGTCAGTGTTGCATTTCTCTATTTGTATGGGCTCTCATCTTTTCTTCTTATGTATATTGTTTGACTTGAATTTTCCTTGTGGAGAACAAAAGGATTAAAGTTATTCCGACCAAGATAACTACAACAAAGATGAGGGTTAAGCAGCTGATGTTGATGTTATTTTTTTTTTCCAGCAGAATAAATCATGTTGCTCAGCCTCTTGTGTATTATGGACATTGAATAAATGTTGCATAACTGGAGGAGTAAATACATTAGGATGTCTATTACAAACCTCATCAGTATTCTTCATTCTTCTTTTACTATAGTGAAACCAGAAAATCCAACTCTAGGATTTATCATTTAAGTCTTGTCTATAATTAAAAAAAATGCTGAAACACAGAACAATTCTGTAGTTCAGGTGGGTCACACGGATTAGCAATCAAAAATAAAGCAGCCAAACCCAAATTTCTATAAAATTTTTTAAAATTTAGATTCATATGTTTGAGGGAAACTGGAAGTGTATATATCAGATAAGTAAGTAACCAGAGGTAGAGATTCTCATTTTGAATTAACCATTTAGTAATATGTCATAATTAATCATCTATAGATTAAGATTACTTGGATGACATGGGCTCATATACTGATGGCCTCTTAGGTATATTAAATTTTGTGTGGTTGTATTACCTTTTCTCAGTGGATGTTTCTGTAGTTGATTGGAAATGTGCGCTTGGCTAAGCCTGAGTGTATTTGAGGCCAGGTCAACTGAGTGATTTGACTGATCCTATCAACTATATGATTTTTATATTTGCTTTCAGAATTTAGACACAAATGGTTGGTGTTTTGTCAACAACTCAGAAATGAACATCTTTCCAGCATTAGATCTATTTTAGTTAGTGCGATTTACAAAATGTCCCATACTAGGGGCTGTGTCTCAGCATCCCTTAAGAAAAACCACTAGTTTGTTCATATATTCTGTGAATCGTGGGTAGAAATGCAGTATTTTTTTATTCTGGCAAAAAACACATAGCATTACCAGTATAATTTTAAACAAAGTCTAACGCTACCCTTGTACTTACTATATTGTCAATGACACCAAAAAGAAGCTAAAGTTGTCTCTATACAATTTGTTTTGCCAAGTTATTCATATAAGAAAAGGAAAAGTGATAAGTATGTAAAATATGCCAATAATTATTTGAGTCATAAAAATAGTTCACATTTCTGGAGAAAAATAGCTAAAACCATATTTATGTAATTATTTATTGTACTAGTTAATTTGTTTTTGCTAATAAATTTGGGTGTGGCATTTTATGGATATGTGGGCATAATATTTATGGCTCAGAGAAAAAAAAGCCCTTTTTAATGAATATTTTTTCAGTAGCATATATTTGGGAAAAAGGATAAATCATTATTAGGTCCAAGGATTTCCAAACAGGGCTGCCTCAACTGGCTCAGTTGGTAGAGCATGTGACTCTTAATCTTGAGGCTGTGAGTTCAGGCTCCAGGATGGCTCTAGAGCTTACTTAAAACAAAATTCCAAACATACTTCCTCTTAAGAGATGAACAAAAACTTTGATACTTGATATAAAGGCATTGCTTTATAAGCCACTCATTCCTACTTCAGTTTCCAAGCAAAATTCCACTGATACAATATTAAATGTAAGAAAAACCCTTTGGCTGCCGATTTGTTTTCTTTTTTCTGCCCCTCTCATTTTCTTCCATCGAGAGCAATTTGTCTTTTCGGTGGGAATTCCCAAAGGACAAAAATGTGTATTCTTAGAAGAATAACATGGAAAATATCCCACAATTCAGGGAGTTAGATAGTGGGTGGCCTATAGTACAGTTTCTAGAAGACTGAATTTATAAGCGGCCTAATTTATTTTAACATTATGAAGAGCAAGTCAACCATGTGACCATACGTGGAGCAGAGATAATGTGTTTATAAATTAAATATTTTCCATTTTCTAGAAATAACTACAGCTAGGAAAACATGATTTAAAAACGATATTGGACTGAAACTCCAGTGAAGTCTCCAAGGTTTCTTCCAGATCTATACTTTTATGATATGTTGTGTCAATCAATGATTGGACCAAGACATACTACATAGGCCTAGGTTGCCTAATATAACAACAAAAAAAACTATTATTAGCTTGCATGTTAGAGTATTTTACATAGATGTTCACATCTATTGTTGCTGTGTTCTTCACATTGTAACTATTCAAATTATTTGTAACACTGGAATAATGCTGTATTAAATATTGCTTGAATACTAACTATGCAATATTAAGTATTCATATAAATAGCCAGTAATAGGCACTTCAATATCCTTCTGCAATATGAAGTTTTATGGCAAAATGAAACTTATTGTAAAGACTTTTGAGCCATATACTTCCTTTCCTGTTGAAGAAGTCATTATTATTCCCACTTTCTAGCAAGTTAATGAGAACACTGGGAGGATAAGAGGTTTGTTCAATATAATGCATCCTTAATAAAAGCTTTTAAAAATAAATACAATCCCTACCATTCTGATAACAAAAAAGTAGAAAGGAAGGAAAAGAGAAACTGAGGGAGAGAAAGAATGAGAAAATGAGACGTCAGTATGTCATATGAGCACCTTATCAAGTCAGTGTTAGTCCTTATAATACAAATGTATAGTATGTTTGGAACATTGATTTTCATTTTGTGTTTTTTACCTATTTTCCTAAAACTGTGTTTTTTATTCAATTGTTTTTTGAATAATACATTTTGAAATATATATATCCTTGAATATTCTCCTTTTAGATTATGGATTCTTTATGAGGAGATGATTCTATATGAATTCTCTAATTGCTTTAAAAATTGCTTCAGGGTCACCTGAGTGGCCCAATCGGTCAAACGTCCAACTCTTGATCTCAGCTCAGGTCATGATCTCACAGTTTGTTGGGTTAGTCCTGTATTGGGCTCTGTGTAGATGAATCCCAAACATAGAGCCTGCTTGGGATTCTGTCTGTCTCCCTCTCTCTCTCTCTGCTCCTCCTCTGCTTGCTTTTCTCTCTCTCAAAATAAAAAAATAAACTTTAAAAAAATAAAAATCTCTTCATATCCTCTATCCTCTTCATCTGTAAATTTGTTAGATATGTATCATCAAGTTGTCCAGATACACTATTTTTGCCCAGTAATCTGAAAGGAAATTGTAATAAAGTACCTATTGTGGAGTTTGAAAAGAAATCTAAGCTTATAAAAATGGGACCGTTTGCTGTGAAATTTAGTTATCTACATTTAACATCTTCAAAATATTTCTTAGATATAATTGCATCTTCAAGGTATTTTTCTATATTTATGCTTTATGTTAGGGATCATTTCACCGATGTTCACACTCTGCTCCTTTCAGTGGAAATGTTTGATTTACTGACTGATATCGTTAGTGTTTACTTTCTGCTAAGGATCTCAGGTACATTGTTCTTGGAGGTAGATTTTTATTATTGCCATTTTGTAGAAGTGGAAGTTGAGGTAAGCATGGTTATATAACTTGTCACACGAATTGTGGCCTAACTAAGCTTCAAATCTAAACCTGTGTGATTTCAAAACTCATGATTTTACTCATAAAATCAAACTGTCTCAATATATAGAAAACTCTTACATGTATGCATAATGATGAAATGTTCATTTGCATTAACTTCATTGTATCCAGTTATTTATAGAGTTAGCATATGGTAAAATTAAATGTGGTTGCATAAGCTATCTAATGTGGACGACAGTAGGATTCTTTCCCCCATACCTGCTTACTTTCCTTCCTGTGAGCTGAGGGAGAAAAGGTCTGAACACATGTGTATTGAGACTGGGAAGGAATGGTACCTGCTATTTCCTAAAATTTAGAGACGGGGGGATTTAGAGAATGAGTTCAACTCTTATTTAGTTGTGTATTTATTTTTTATTCTTAAGTTAGTTGACATACAGTGTTGCCTTGGCTTCAGGAGTAGAACCCAGTGATTCATCACTTACATGTATCATCCAGTGCTCATCCAAACAAGTGCCCTCCTTAATACCCATTGCCCTTTTACCCCCACCTTCTTCCCCATCAACCCTCAGTTCATTCTCTGTATTTAAGTCTCTTATGGTTTGCCTCCCTCTATGCTTTTTGTCTTATTTTTCCTTCCCTTCCCCTAGGCCCATCCGTTTTTCAAATTCCACATCTGAATGAAATCATATGATACCTATCTTTTTCTGACCGACATTTCATTTAGCATAATACCCTCCAGTTCCATCCACATTGTTGCAAATGGCAAGATTTCATTCTTTTCATCAGTGAGTAGTATTCTGTTGTATAGTAATACCACATCTTCTTCATTCATTCATTTCAACTCCTGATTTTAAATTTGAATTCTCGTCTCACGATTGAAATGATAGTCTAGGTAAGAACAAAATGCTTCCTTCATTGGAGGAAAAATTTGTTGAGACTACATGAACATGTGAATTTG
Organism: Suricata suricatta; assembly: GCF_006229205.1. Classification (NCBI taxonomy): domain Eukaryota; kingdom Metazoa; phylum Chordata; class Mammalia; order Carnivora; family Herpestidae; genus Suricata; species Suricata suricatta. Next base: position 104,207,297 of record NC_043700.1, on the reverse strand, counting down.
AAGATGAGTCCTACTTTTGGAAAGCTTAAGGCAACACAGTCAAATATTAATGGTAATGACTGGTGCTTCTGAGCTCCAATGACCTCTGCTTTCTTCTAAATAGTTACTGGAAAATATATCTAGAGTAAAGTTTGTAGCTAAATTTAGGGTCCATATTTTCTGATTTTCCCAAGATAGTAAGTCTCTAACTTCTACTGAATTGAATGGAGTTATAGAAATTAGATGTTGATTTCTTTTCTAGTTATTATTGTTCTTTCCAGTTCCTTTTGTGTTTTCTAGAAAGAGCTCCTCTGGAGCAAGGGCCTTCTCTGCTTTCTTAGCCTCAGAGTCCTCAGTAAATTGGAGCCTGAAACACTGGGAGAGTTCAATAAACATACTGGATACACATATAAGTGACAAATGTAGAATCTGATCTAATGAAATCCTTACTGAGAACATAAGACCTGATAGGGCAATAAGACTCCAAAGAGATTTTTTTAAGGGTAAGTTAAAATTCTCAAAGGAAAATGTAGGATGGAGTGTGTCATGCATAATATTTTGGGGTTTTAGAAACTTGTAACAAGAAGGGTGCCTAAGTGGCTCAGTCGGTTAAGTGTACGACTTTGGCTCAGGTCATGATCTCACAGTTTGTGGGTTTGAGCCCTGTGTGGGGCTCTGTGCTGACAGCTCAGAGCCTGGAGCCTGTCTTCGGATTCTGTGTCTCCCTCTCTCTCTAACCCTCTCCTGCTCATATTGTCTCTCTCTCTCTCTCTCAAAAATAAATAAAAACATTAAAAAATTTATATAAAAAAGAAACTAGTAACAAGATAATATGAGTTCTTTTTCAATTTGTGTAGGATTTCAATTTTGGGTTCACTTTTGCTATTTAGGCTTTGCAATTTGCCTTGTAGGTATATACTTTGCTCAGTGTAATTATTAAATATAACTATACTTAGTATCACAGTGGTCTATGATCACAAAATTTTATATCTAGAATATCAACGATTAATATATGCAAAAATTTTCTTTCCTCCTACTTATTTTGTTTTTAATTGAATTTAGATGTTCCATTGCAAAAACTGCTGTATGTGATTCATTAAGACAAGAAAGTTATTCTTAAATTATCTAGTAAATATGTTTGTTTTAGAGATCAAACAATACTTTTAGCTCATAGATTCTAAATATTATAATTTCTGAGTTAATAAGCCAGTCACGGGAATCCCTAGTACTTTTGTGTTCTGATATAGTGTTTCAAAGAAATTGGGCTAACATTAAACCTAATAGTTTATGAAAATACATAATAAAAATTTGCCTTTGATTTGGTTATTGTAGGTTAATGCACTAAGTGGACAATTTGCATCTTAATCATTAAGCAGGTCTATGAGCCTTAGTAATGGAAAATTAGGGGAATGTGGGATTATTTATCAAAGTAATCTTTGATACACATTATAATTATATACCTATGCTATAGTTATGAAGCAGAGGAAATTGATCTATAAAGATTTTATGAATAACTAATGCATAAATTAGAATTCCCACATTTAATCTATTAGATATTTAAGTACTTCGATGAAATATTTGTAATCTATGCATATTTTGTGGCATATTTGGCTAGCAATGTGACTGAGAGTGAAACTGTCACCTTTCCACTAAGACTATAATCTCTTTAATGGCCAAGATTGAGTCACTTTCACTTTTCCATTCCTAGCACAAAGCCTGACACATTAAAAAGTAGAAAGCAAAAATCTTGATTACACATTCTTCAGGTGAGCAAATAAATGATTATTAATGAGAAGATCTTCAACCATTATAATAGCATCAGGACTTCCATTCAATGTATTTTAATGAGTAATTCAATAATCCAATTTCCTATCTTCTTATTATATACAAAGTACTATAAAAAAAAAAAAACACTTATGGGTCTCCTGGCTGGCTCTGTTGGTTGAGTGTGTGACTCTTGATCTTGGGATCATGAGTTTGGGTCCCATGTTGGGTGTAGAGATTACTTAAAAATAAAATTTTTTTTTTAAAAAGGAAAGCACTTCTTTGGAATTAAGATGATAAACAGGGCTTTGCTTTTAAGGAATTTATACTCAAAAAGGAAATATATAGTGACAACTTAAATTCCAAAGCTATGCTTTACTTTTGTGAGTAGTTCACATTGTATAGAGCACCTGAAAGAGCACAGGCAGGATAATGGCATCAACGGATTTCATTGAGGGAAGGACAAGATCAAGTCAGATTTGGTCACCTGCCCAGATCTGTCGCACGCAGCGTCACTCTGGGTGTAAGCCATTTGACTGAGAGTAGCTGAGAAGTATGGCAGCAACATTTAATTCCAGACACTGGTTTTCTATAATTGCTTTTGGTGTGGCTGATGTATTTCTTGTCCAAGTAAATATTACTTTATCTGTCTAAAGAATAAGGAGAAACAGATTTTAAAAATCAGTTTTGCTGAGCAAAATTGAGGGAATTTTAAAATTCAGCCAAGACTCCTTAATCGGGAAGCAGAAAATTGTTGCTTAATTACTTGGTAATGGTTGATTCGAAGGCCAGGGCATCATATTCTATAATGGAATCTTCTTGTGCCTTTTTGTTTGAACACTACTTAGTATGATTCAGACTTTTCTGCTAAGTGCTTTTAATGCTCATCACTGTATTTCTGTGCTCACATCTAAAGATTTATAGTTTTGTTCGTTGTTTATTTCATAAACAGAATCAGTTTGATAAGAGGCTTTGATCAATAATAATTTTCATCAGTTTTGCTGTGGTGGGATTAGGCAGTTTGTGGGCTTGGGTGTACACCTCACTAACAGAATTATGACCCTTCCTTGAACAGTATTTTTTTTTCCTGGCAGACTTTTTAATGACTAGAGTCTCATTTTCTTGTAAAAGATTATTTTAAAAATATTATACATAAAGCGCTAAGTTTAGGGATATAATTTATTTTAAGATGTGGTTATTTTTACAAGTAACTATAAAAGAGTATATTTGGGACTTTTCTGAGTCAGATGCTTTTTATGTGCTAGACACTTTGTGGATGTAATTTTGCATCCCCACATCTAATCTTTGAGAGAGAATTATTAATATTTTCTTTTGAAATATACACTATAAGGAACAGAGGTCAAATAATTTGCTTGAGTTAGGCAGCTAAAAGCGATATTTAAATGATGTTTGAATCCTGGTGTTTGAACAGATTTGTTTTAATGATAAAGCCTACAGTCATTAGAACTGCATAGGAACATATGTGACAGAATATAGTTTGCAAAATACATTAATTTGGGTGTTATTGGTGCTGTTTTCCCCAAAGGATTCTGCAGGGCACAAATCAGCTGATACTCTCAAAACCTATTGAGCTGAAGATCATGCTACATTCTAACAAATTAAAAAGCATGGGAGTAATGCTAGTATTATTAGTATTATGCGTTTTAGATCTCTGTTGTTTGGCATGCATACAGGATTATGGATTTTGGCTTGCAAATAATTTTTTGAAACCTTTATTTTCATGCTAATTTCTCTTCACTTTTGAAAAATTGTTCAGGTTTTTCCATGGCCATTTACTTTCCTATGTTCCTGACTGTTTGTTTACTTGGCTGGTGTATACTAGGCTGCCTCTAGGATTCGCGTCACACATCATCATTTCTGCATGGCTGTTGAAGTTCTCTATACTGTTAATCAGAGGTGGCAATATGCTCTGCTTTAATGGACCCCTGATCACGTATACTCTCTATTGAATTTCTATTTTCTTCCACTTTGTATTTAATAATAAAAATTCATTTCTCATTTTCTACATGAAGAACCTTTTTGGGCTGACTATAGTGGAGCTCTTCCTATCTTAAGGGAACTTTTTTAGTATACTGGGATGAACATATTAATATTATTCTCTAGACTTAGCTTCATATTGAAAATTGGCAGAAGCATCTATTCATGGGTGACAGTGAAGACTTGAGCAGCTCTGTGGAGCAGGGAACAGCATTAAGGAAGTCGTTATTTTTCTATGTATGCTTCCATTAGCTTTAGTTGGGTTTCATTTCTTTAATACATTTTTTATTTATAAGTATTAACTATGTTTTAAAAGTGATATTTTATTTCTTTTTCAAGTTTTTATTTAGATTCTAGTTAGTTAACATATAGTGTAACTGATTTCAGGAGTAGAATTTAGTGATTCATCACTTACATATAATACCCAGTGCTCATCACTCATTTAGCCCATCCCCCACCCACGTCCCTCCAGCAACCCTCAGTCTGCTGTCTGTAGTTATGACTCTTTTGCGGTTTGCTTCCCCTCTCCCTTCTCCCCTTTTACCCACTCTCCTCTGTGTTCATCTATTTTGTTTCTTGAATTCCACATATGAGTGAAATCATATGGTATTTGTCTTTCCCTGACTTATTTTGCTTAGCATAATACACTCTAGCTCCATCTACATTGCTGTAAAAAGGGTGGTATTTTAAAATAAATTTTAAAACTTAACAGAATCTCACTCACTGATGGTCATTGACATTGATTGAAGTTCCAACTTTCAGGTAAGGAAATAGAACAATTAGTTTATTTTATGAGGCTCAACAGAGGATAATTAGTACATACGCTTATTTTAATATATGTTGAAATATTTTAATGCACCTAGATACTGACAATTTGAGTTGTATAGAGCTTTTAATATTCTCATTACTTTTCCTAAGATAAATAAAATATTATTAATCTAATTCCCTTAGCAAAGAATAATACATAGAAAATTTATAAACCAGTATTTTGTCAATACTTCTTTAAAAATTTTTTTAAACATTTTATTTTTGAGAGACACAGAGAAAGAGAGAGAGAGAGAGAGAGAGAAGGAGAGAGAGAGAGAGAGAGAGAGAGAGAGAGAGAGACAGAGATAGAGCATGAGCAGGGGAGAGGCAGAGAGAGAAGGAGACACAGAATCTGAAACAGGCTCCAGGCTCTGAGCTCTCAGCCCTGACTGAGCCTGATGCGGGGCTTGAACCCACGAACTGTAGATCATGACCTGAGACGAAATCGGATCCTTAATCGACTGAGCCACCCAGGCGCCCCAGTCAATACTTCTGTAATAGGGAATAATTCTGTTTTAGTGTTCTACGTGTCTTGCTAATGTTTGCAAATGTAGCTAAGTGAGGTCAAATTAAAGTTCTAGTTGGGAAATACAAAAGTGAACTTGAAATGCAATGTTTGCTGTCAATGAAGATTGAACATCCTAGTGAAAATTTTTTTTATTTTGTCTAGACAAGAATAAATATCACTTTAATCAGTGAATCTGTCAATCTGCCTAGTTTAACCCATGTGGCTATTAATAAAATTTATCATATTTATAGTGAATAATAAATTATAGAGTTTTAGGTGTCCTGGAAAGGGCTCTTCCAATCATTTGGCCCAATAATCTTATTTTAAGTGTAGCAGAAGTAAAGGCTCTTCCCCTGGCTGGTTAGTGGCAAAGCAAGATGCAGAACTCCCATCACTGGCCTCGAAACCCAGAATGTTCCTCAGTGCTCTGTGCTGCCTCTGATCTATATGGTATATAACATCAATTAAATGAGGAGACTCTGTTCATTTTTCTTTTCACAGATATTTATAAAATATCATGTGCTGGCATATTAGTAGTTGCCGACATGCTGTCAGGTGAGAGACATGATCTCATGGCATTGGAGTGGGAATGTCAGTGTATACACAGAGTCTTCCCACAGCCAAACCAAATGTGTTCCATACTGGAAAGCAATTAGCTAAGAAATGGTATATGTTCCCAAATATTGCATACATATGCAGAGGATATAGAGTGTAACACCAATGAGATAAGATGCATTTTATTTTTTAAAGATCTATGCTTTTAAAATCTGAAAGTAAGGAAAACAACCCTCAAGGATTTTTGGTTAATAATTATATTTTATTTTCAGTTTTAAGTAATGTAACTTCAGCATTAATATTTTAAATATCATTGGATTTTGGCAAGATTTATCATATTCATTATAAGTAGTTTACAAATTGGCACAGAAAAGCCATTTATTCGCTTTCTTTCCTCATAGATATATGTATGTAGAGTATGTATATATGCATATAAATATATACATATATGGATGGATGGATTTTAATACTACCATTGATGGTCTTTTTTTTTAATTTTTAAAGTTTGTTTTCTGGGAAAGAGAGAGAGAGAGAGCATGTGTGAGAGATCAGGGGAGGGACAGAGAGCACGGAGGAGAGGGAATCCTAAGCAGGATCCACACTGACAGTGTGTAGCCTGATGGGGGCTCCATCCCACAAACTGCAAGATCATGACCTGAGCCAAGATCAAGAGTCGGATGCTTAACTGACCGAGCCACCCAAGAGCCCCTGTTCTATTCTTATTAATTGAATTGTCATGTTTATGTTGTAGATTTGCTTTAATTTTGGATATCCCTTGCTGTACACACACATACCTAATGATCAAGAATTTCCCACTCCACCCAGACTCCCTCCCTTTTTGTTTAGTATTAAATGCCCCATATAAAGTTATTAAATTTTATATTTAGAAATCCAACCTCAAAAACGTTGGCTCCCATAACTCAGGGGTTTCTGGTTAAGAAATATTCAGGGAATTCTATTTATTTAAATACATCATGTCAGCAAAGTGTTTTTAATGGTGATTGGTCCAAATGAGTAATTCTAAGTATTATTTTCTTATGAGAATATCTTCTGGATTTACTTTCTTAAAGTCTTTTTATAGTTGCTGTTATATGCTCTGATACAGAAGTACCTTAAGGTATTTTAAGAAAGCCAGACACCATTGCTCTCATTTTTATCACATTTTTAAGAGTGAATTTGAGATACAGTTCCACTTATTTGCCTTTTTCCATTTGTTCTTGTGTTTAATTAAATGTTTGTTACCATGGCAGCTAAGAAGAATTGATCACTTGTTTCTTGTCATATGTCAAACGTCATGAACTCCTGTGTGTCAGGCCCAGAATTTACAGCAATTCAGTTCTAGTTCACTTGTCCTTGAATACATTTGCCTGCGAACTGGCACCTTACAGGCAGCAGAGGGGAGTAAAACTCTGGGTGGGAAGTCAGAGGACTCGCATCCTCCTTCCAGCCCCAGTGCTATTTAATTCTATGACCTTGAACAACTGACCAAGAGTTCTGGGCCTCAGTTTCCTAAGTTGTCAAATGAAGAAGTAGGACTGGATAATTTTTAAGGTTATTTTTAGCTCAAGTATTATAATTAATGAAACTGTAGGCCTACTCTGATTGAACTTGGGAGTGTTCGTATGCATCAATCTCCAGGACTCCTGGTTCCCTCTAACTGGATAGTTGGAGAGGGAAGAATAGTTCTTTTCTTTGGGAGTTTTGAGGAGAGAAAGTAATTCGTGAGTAGATCTGTATTGGGCAAGCACCTGAGTCACCTTGTACTAACCTCTGGACTTTTCTTGAGTGATTGTCCAGTCCTCTTTTTCATGTAGCCCAAGATTTCTAGATGAATTCATGATGCCACATTTAGTTTTTTACTACGTTTTTTACCATCTCTGTGAGCCATACTTAAGATAAAAGATTAATATTATTCATCTTATGTATTTATCTTAATACTTTACATTCCTTGTCAGTGTTCACCAACTATGAAATTACATTCAACTAACGTGGTCCAACTAGGATGTATGTTGGCAAACTTTGAAGTATTCTCAATTGATACTCTGCACTAAAGTGATACAAAGAATTGAAAGAGAACTTGATTTAATGACACTTGAGTAGGAAAAACTCACTTCTTCACCTGTGTGTCTCTTCTTTACTACTTATACAGAACATTTCACTTGATGCTTCTAGTGACCAAATGTGTGTGGGTTTTTCTCATACCAAGAAGTTCTGTGATACTAGCTGGGTGTCATAATTTAACTTAAATCTGATACTCTTTACCTCAAAAAACAGATCCCACACATCAAGGCCCAGCCCTGCAAAACTGCTTCCATCCCTCAGATGCCAATGACAAGCCCAGGTTGTTACTGTGCTTCTGACCTACCAACTAGAAATTGGACATTTCATAATTCTTTCCTTTGGTTCAATTATTATGTTAGAGCAGCTCAGAAAACTGAGGAAAACAGTATCCTTACTATTTACTGGTTTATTATAAAAGAATACATAAAGGATGCAGATGAACATCCAGATGGAAGAGATGCATAGGGCAAGGTCTGTGGGTTGAGGCATGAAATTCCATGCTGTCTCTCAGTGTTCCTCTCTCTTGGTGCCTCCATGTGTTCACCAGCCCGGAAATTCTCTGAACTCCCTACTTTGGGGATTTTTATGGAGGCTTCATCAAGTAGGCATGATCCATCATTAACTCCATTTCCAGCCCTTCTCCCCAGTCTCTGACAATTGGGACTGACAATTCCAAGCTTCTAATCATGGCTTGGTCTTTCTGGTGACCAGTCTGCATCCATGTTCCCTCCAAGATCCAGGATCACATTTTCAGAACAACAGACGCTGTATGACCCACAAAATTCCAAGAAATGTAGGAACTCTGTATCAGGAATGAGGGTTAAAAAAATATTCGAACAGAAGATGCTCCAAGTGCTGTCATCACTTAGGACATTACAGGTGCTTTTAGGAGCTCTATGCCAGGAAGCAGGAGCAGAGACCATATATATGTTTGTGTTATCTTTTTAACACTTAAGTTCATATTAAGTAATGTGTTTTTGCTCTGGAATGTTTGAGATAATAGCAAAAACTACTCAGCCTGGTGTGATGGAGTCTGAGATAGGGTGAGTCACTTGTTTTGAGCAAAGGTTTCATAAAGAGCATATTTGGAATATTAAAATGAAGGTCTTGACTGCTGACTTAATGCATTAATCAATTCAGACAGTTTGATATCAGTGTTGCATTTTAGTGAACTATGGTCAAACCCTGAAGAACAGCTATCATTAAAAATGACAGTGTAATATTCATTGTCACTGACACCAACCTAGCAAAACCCAAGATGCACTAGGGGAGGAAATAGAGTTCTTACTTTAGGTTGCCTCCTCTTTTTCTAGTATTATAAAGGATAAGTTGTTTTTAATGCTCCTTTTTTTTTTTTAAATTTATTTTTAAGAGAGAGAAACAGCGTGAGCAGGAGAGGGGCAGAGAGAGAGGGAGATGCAGACTCTGAAGCAGGCCACAGGCTCTGGGCTAGCTGTCAGCACAGAGCCCAACGTGGGTCTCAAACCCACGAACCGCGAGATATGACCTGAGCCGAAGCCGGACACTTAACTGACTGAGCCACCCAGGTGCCCCTAATGCTCCTTTAAAAAAAAGAAAAAGGATCCTTATATAATGCTATTACATTATTTTTCTAATCACACAAAAATAATATTTTGAGGGGTGCCTGGGTGGCTCAGTTGGTTAAGCGTCCGACTTCGGATCAGGTCATGATCTCAGTCTGTAAGTTTGAGCCCTGCGTCAGGCTCTGTGTTGATGGCTCAGAGCCTGGAGCCTGCTTCGGATTCTGTGTCTCCCTCTCTCGGCTCCTCCCCTGCTCATGCTCTGTCTCTCTGTCTCTCTGTCTCTCAAAAATAAATAAACAAAAAAATACTTTGAACTTATTGTTAAAAATTTTTTTTAATGTTTTATTTATTTTTGAGAGAGAGACAGTGTGAGCAGGAAAGAATCAAAGAGAGAGGGAGACACGGAATCAGAAGAACAGACTCCAGGCTCTGAGCTGTCAGTACATAGCCCAACATGACTGGAACCCAAAAACTGTGAGATCATGACCTGAGCCGAAGTCAGATGCTTAACTGACTGAGCCATTCAGGTGCCCCTGAATTTGTTGTTAGAGAGACATTGATTTAAAAGTCACAAGATATATATTTCTACAGTGGAGATACAGTTTTTATTAATCAATGTACTCTAGTGGACACATTTTTCTATTTTGGCTTTTTTGTATTTTGACATTTAATAGCACTAGTTTCAGAGCCAACCCCACTTAACACATAGCACTAATCTAGAGATCAGATAAATTAAGTTTATTTATATTCCAAAACTTTAAATAATTGCTGTAAGGAACAATATGAAGAGTAATTTAAAATGTCTTTAATATTGTTGTTTCCTTGCCTTTTTAAAAAAATGATAAAACAGTTGGTGTAGTAGAGAGTACTGTGTGTTAAACTCCGTAATATGGAATTACTTTTGGAATCATGCTGATTACTAAGCTAATTTTTGCTATGTTGTTTTAAATGAGCATTGAAGTAATAACATACCAACAAATAGTGATATATGAAGTTGGGGGAAAATAAGCCGATCAAGATATTTTTGAAAAGAAAAAAGGACTTTTTTTTGCAAATATGAATTGGATATCAAGCAAAAAATTCATGACTGCTCTAAAATTAGAATATTCATTTTTTAATACCCCAAAGGGCCAAGTGTTGATATTTGAACAAAATGGGAACCAAAATATTAATATTAAGCATCCTCTTGAGTAAAGTTGTGAAAAAAGAAAAGGATTGGTCACTTTTGGCATGTTGCTAAGCTTTAGATATTGGAATGGAGAGGAAGGAGGAATTTGGAAAAGAATATAATGAAACGCCCAAATTCTTGGAATTTGATTCAAACCAAAAGGAAATGATTTCTGAAATTCAGCACACATTTGAAAATAATGAGTCTTCCAGTTGTGAAACACTTTAGTCACACCTCTGTTTTAATGACCCAAAATATAATTCTATAAGTTTTGGCATGAAAAATGAAAGTTTGTACATAAAATGATTTTTAAATTTAATTAATTAACTTACTTATTTTTTTTCCAGTCTTACTGAGAAATAATTGACATATGTTACTATAAATTTAAAACCTACAGTATGCTAGTTTGATTTACACACATTGTGAACAATTACCACAACGGGTTCAGCTAAGATTCATCTTCTCATATAGATATAATAAAAAGAAAAGGAAAAATTTTGTCTCATGTAATCAGAATTTTTAGGATTTATTCTCTTAACTTTCCTATGTCATCATGTTGCACATTACATTCCTAGTACTTATTCACCTAGTAACTAAACGTTTGTATCTCTTGATGACCTTCTTCCAATTCATCCTCCCCAAACGCTCCACTTCCAGTAACCACAAGTCTGATCTCTTTTTCTATGAGATTTTTTTTTAATTCCACATATAAATGAGATCATACAGTATTCGTCTTTCTCTGATTTATTTTACTTAGCATGATACCTTCAAGGTTCATACATATTGTTGCAAATGATAGGGTTTCATTTTTTTATGGCTGAATAATATTTACATACACACACATCACAATTTCTTTATTCATTCACCCATCGATGGTTGTTTCCACTATTGTAAATAATGCTGCTAAGAATAAGGGGTGCAGTTATGTTTTCGAGTTAGTCTTTTTGTTTCCTTTGGATATATTTCCAGAAGTGGTATTGCTGGATCATAGCAGTTCTATTTTTAATTGTTTTTTTTTCTTCTTACAGTTTATTTATTTTGAGAGGGAGACAGAGAGAGTAAGCAGGAAAGAGACAGAGAGAGAGAATGAGAGAATTCCAAGCAGGCTCTGTGTTGTCAGTGCAGAACCCCATACAGGGCTCGAACTCACAAACTGTGAGATCATGACCTGAGCTGAAATCAAGAATCAGATGCTTAGCTGACTGAGCCACGCTGGTGCCCCTATTTTTAATTTTTTTGAGGATCCTCCATACTGTTGTCCATAGTGGCTGTAACAATTTACAATCCCAGCAACAGTGCACAAGGGCTGTTTTCTTTACATCCACGCCAGCAATTGTTATCTCTTATCTTTTTGATGATGGCCATTTTAACAGGAGTGTGGTGATACCTCATTATGGTTTTAATTTGCATAACAATGATTTTAAAAAGCTGAGTATAGTGATGTTTTAAAATTAAGGGCTTTTAGATTTCTTTTTT